>NC_136483.1:115445172-115572672 GCF_053919585.1 Euprymna scolopes
GGACTTGAAAATGATCATGTTATAGTCAGTTGGAAAGCAGCCTTGTGGTATTGTGTTCCATAGAAAGTTAATTCTTTGAAAGACATTTTACACATGGAAGTACCACTTATCTCTAGGTACAATGAAGAAGAAAGATAAATATATAGTGGTTGTAGCTAGACGAGTTTTTGCTGTGAATGTTTTAGAGGGTAAACCACAAACTAGAGCTCAGTCGAACACTCATCATGAAAATAATGATAGAATAAAGAAGACTAACTTTTTATGTTTTCCTATTTTTGGTTTCAGCCTGTAACTTTCATCTAAGCTGAAAGTTATATGGAAATCTACCCTCTCGGAACCGATCAAGAAAAACTTCTTTTTTTTTTTTTTTTAGAATCGTAGCGAAGACAGTTCTGTTTTATGGTTCACTCGTATAGACTCTCAGTAAAAAACTTGAAAGTAAGTTAGATGGAACCTACACGAGAATGCTCCGGTCAGGGTTAAACTGGAAAAACACCCAACCATTGGCCGTCTGTATGGTCAGTTGGCCAGACCTCTTCAGTAATACAACAAAGAATACAATATGCCGGACATTGCTACAGGAGAAAAGATGAGGTCATCAGTGATATGATACTGTGGGATCCTAAATACAGAACCACTAAAGTAGGAAGACCTGTCAAATGTACACAAAATTATTGACAGAAGACACTGGCTTACAACTTGAAGATCATCCTAAGGCCATAGAAGATAGAGACTTGTGGAGGGAAAATGTCAATCTGGTCTGGGCAACCCACCTGACACAATTATGATATTTAGTTAGACGACATTGTGCACGGACAATTCTCATGAGTTTTTGAAGCTTTACTACTTCTCTGTAGACTCGTGACAAATTGGAAACGGACGTTTTGCTTGGGACATCATCATCACTAAAAAAATTGCCTACCAGGGTTAACGGATTCTTTCTATTTGGTTCGAATATTTTTCAGCATTAGATGGATCTCTTTCTCCAGAGTTAAGGAGCTTTATTTACCTCTTGTATGGTAAACTTCCGGAATGTTATAGAGAGGCTAACAAGTGCTACCCCTTGCCTAAGGGTGACCTAGAACTGTGTAAAGTAGGAGTATTCAGCTTCCTAAGGTATTATACATACCCACACACCCAAAAGAAAAGACTAGCTATGTATATTTGATTATTAAGCATCTGTGTACAGTTAATTATATGGCATGAGCATTTATTCATCAGTGAGAAACACAGTTTAAAATTTGTAAATCTACAGATATTTGTTCCTCCCGACTGGATATACTAAAGCCAAGTGGGTCCATGTTCGTTTTTTTTAAGGCTTTTTTATTCTTATATACTTTTATGATACAAAATAAAATATTCATTACTTCTGTGATTGAGTTACATTTGAAAAAAAAAATTCCATGTCAATTCTTCTAAGTAACAATTAACTGAACAAGTCAACAATTTTTAACATGGTTATTTATGAATTTCTCTCACTGTATATTGTCAAACGATAACATTTTAAATGTTTGTGCATATTTAGAGAGCGACTCTTTCAGCATCACTTTGAACTTTATTTCGTCATCTAACTTATGTAGTTTCTGCATTTTTGAGATGAGGATTGGTTAATCGTATTATGTGAATTCAACGGACTTCTGTTCTCATCTTGAGTGTGATTTTCACAACGTTTCGGTCAGTGTAACCTCTGACCTTCTTCAGGTGTTTCTTGTCGAACTCGGGAATTTGGACGGAATTTCGAGCGGAACCCATTATTTACATCATGGGGGTAGCGTGCTCTTGTTCCATCAGCCATGAATGTATAGAGTTCCTAAGTAATTCGTAATTGTATTTTTCAGTCACCCACACTGAGGATTGAACTTTCAACCTCAAGAATATCAATTTTTACAATTGATTTTCCCAAGTACTCTAACTACTGCGCCACAAGTCCTTGCAGACAATTCTAGTACGAATTTTTGGAGCCTTAAACCTATTTTTTTTTATTTCTAGTTGTAAATATCACTATTTATTACTAATTATTACCATATATTCTCCAAGTTCAACAAGATACACCTGAAGAAGATCGGAGGTTACATTGACCGAAACGTTGTGAAAATCACTCAAGATGAGAACAGTAGTCCAATGAAATCAAATAACTTCTGTAGTGCTTGTGCACACTATAAACATGTACGTTAATTAGACAACAAAATAAGTCTTTATTTCCATATTATGCACAATAATACACACACACATATATATATATATGTGTGTGTGTGTGTGTGTGTGCAAATGATATAAAAAAAAAAACAACTTTTTAATTATCCTAGAAGAATATGTAAACAGATGTCACAGTTTATGAATTTTTGAATGAAATCATAATTTGAATAAATAGTGATAGGGGTTGTATACATTAATAATTAGTAATAAATAGTGATATTACAACTGGAAATAAAAAGTAGGTTTAAGGCTCCTAAAATTCATACTAGAATTGTCCGCAAAGACCCATGGCGCAGTGGTTAGAGTACTGGGAAAAATCAATTGTAAAAGTGATATTCTCCTGAAGGCGACCGAAAAATATATTTTTGAATTACTTAGGACCTCATGGCTGACGGAACAAGAGCACACTACCCCCGTGATGTAAATAAAGGGTTCCGAAATTCCATCCAAATTCCAGAGTTCGACAGAAACATTCCCGAGTTCGACAAGATACACCTGAAGAAGGTCGAAGGTTATATCAACTGAAACGTTGTGAAAATCAGACTCAAGATGAGAACAGTAGTCCGATGAATAATAATATGAATAACTAATGCTCATCTAAAAAATTCAGAAACGTCATAAATGAAGATGTTTGTGTCTGTCTGTCCACAGATCATGTATTGATGATTGTTGAATCTCAAAAGGAACTATAATGGTATATTTGGAATCAGTAGATAGTTTTTTTTCTATTATAATTTAAAAAAAAAAACGTTATTCTTTCGTTAGAGTGTATACCAAATAAAGATTCTTAACAAGAAACATGCCATAGCGTGCATGTAGTTGCTCTGGAATATTCTTTGTTCAAGAACACAGAAGAGAATTGTCCACTAATTAGCAGAATACTGACCGTTTTATTGATCGCACATGAAAATCATCACCAAATGGTATCTTTTTGTTATAAAAACTGACATGTTTTTAGCTTTTTGTTTCATGGTAAGTGACCATACCACGTTTTTGCTACAATATAGCATTGAATGTCAGACTCTCACCTAATCAGCAGCAGCATGACAGAGCAATTTGATGAATCTGCAATGTGAAATATGACCAAATTCAACAGATTAGGTTGAAGGATTTGCTGAAAGTACTATATTTGCCTAGCATAGTAGTTAGTAGTAGGATGAATTGATTATGTGAAGCATCCATTCTTCCGGATAAACCACTGTAGAATCATGAATGTCTTAAATTGCAAGAAGCTTGGGCCGGCCATAGAAAACTTGGAAGTTTATTAGATTGTATAGAAACAGTTAACCTAAATTGTGAGATTCATCCAAATAAATGATTTATTTTAAATTTGATTGTTAACCGATTCTTATTGTTGTTCTATGTATTACCCGGGCAAATTGGGGTACCACCACTAGTATTTAATCAATTTTTTTTTTTTTGCCAACAAAAGGCAAATTCCAGAAAGCTATGTATAAAAAAAAAATGCTAGAAGTAGTAATGGGACGATTCTAATATTTTTCTGATTCCAATATAATTCCCAATTTCGATTCTTTAAATATCTCTAAATATTTAACTATAAAACTGCTATTTTTTTCCTGATTACACATGTTAAATGTGCACATATTTTTCTTAAACGTAAAAATACACTTGTGAGATGATCTATATCTTTTAGTTTTATTCGTAGTTTAAAATCAACAAATATTATTACAACCAACAGTGGAAGATTTTGTTTTAAACAAAATCAAATAAAAAAAGATAATTAAAGGAATCGTTTTTGGCATCAGAAAATATGCACAGATTTTTCTGATTCCGATATGCCAAAAAGTTAAGATTTTTCCATTTTTTGATTCAGATTAATCGCCCCAACACTAGTTAGAAGATATAGCATCTGTATACTAAATGTCTGAATGTCCAAGGCAACTTTAAAGCTGAATGTGGTAGGTATCATTGCAATCTCCTCTAGCAAAATATTCCAGTGAATAAATTCATGAACAGAGAATGCTACCTTTCTTCTACTGAGATGAAAATGATTAAAGTAAATCTCCTGTGGGCGACTGGAGACCACAACTAGATGTTAGGGTGTAAAAATCCTCTAAAGGCATATTTATATTCTCGTTGATGATGCTGTATGTCAGGTTCCCTCACATTCTTTGCTGCTCAAATGAGGACAGATTTTGAAATCGTACTTTGCATGTACATGTGGAAAAACCCATCACCATCCTGGTTGCCGATCATTTAACACGTTCTGAGTATACAACATCTTTTTAAATACAAAGACTGCTTGGTTGGATCGCATACTCACAAATAGGACGTATCAGGATTATATAGAGTGGGCAGAAAGCATCTGCTGTTAAGCTTAGAATGTACACAAAACATGTTAGAATCCTCCAGTTTCAAAAAAATTAGATGGCTGGTTGTTGGGTTTGCAGCCTATTAACACTTTTTTAGGCTATTTTATGCACATATATTTTCTGTATAGATGGCTTACAGATTAATTTGCTTTGTGAACTTATATTTTATAAATATTCTGTAATGCATAAGGACTCAGTGGTGTAACGGATAAAAGTACTAAGTAATAATCAGTTCTATGAGCCAGTCATCTTTTTCAGTGAAAGTTACACTAAGAATACAATTACAGATTACTTAACATATCCACGTGCTTATGGCTGATGAAACGAGAGTTATCCCATGGATTAAATTCCATAGAAACTCTAGAGTTTGACAAGACATACCTGATGAAGGTCAGAGGTTACATCAGTCGAAAGCTGAGAATAACAACCAAGATGAGAACAGTAGTTTGAATAATTCAATTGAATAATTCAAATACAAAATATTCTTTTATTTATTGAGATTGTCGGACTGACTTCCTCATCTTGGTTGTTATAGTCACAATGTTTCGGCCGTTTTGCCCTCCAGTCTTCATCAGGTGTTTTGTATCGAATTAGGGAACCATTTGCTAGGAGTTTCAAACCCAACCCTTTGTTATTATTATGGGGGTACCGTGTTCGGACTCCAGCTAGGCTCTGGGACATAGTTGCTGATTCTATGTCCCAGAGCCTAATTGGAGTCCGAACACGG
This sequence comes from Euprymna scolopes, assembly GCF_053919585.1. Classification (NCBI taxonomy): domain Eukaryota; kingdom Metazoa; phylum Mollusca; class Cephalopoda; order Sepiida; family Sepiolidae; genus Euprymna; species Euprymna scolopes. Next base: position 115,450,429 of record NC_136483.1, read on the forward strand.
TACACCCGTAATAATAATAATAAAGGGTTGGGTTCAAGACTCCTAACAAACGGTTCCCCAGTTCGATACAAAACACCTGATGAAGGCCAGAGGGCAAAACGGCCGAAATGTTGTAACTATAACAACCAAGATGAGAAAGTCAGTCCGATAATCTCAATAAATGAAAACACCTCATCTCAAAAATACAGACAATTACAAAATATTCTGTAATTGATAAATTTTATTTAACTCATAGATGGAACCCTAGCAGCTACTATCAGTCAGGGGTCTAAGTGATTCTGGGAGTACTGACATTGCTCAAACCCAAATAAGAAGGCTGCAGTTTCATCCAAGAAAATTAATATCTTCTGTAAGGATGCTTACGTAATGAGTTTATAGAGAAGTAGGGTTTGCACAATCATTGACTGCTCTTCCCTTGTATTGTTTAAGTTTGGTGACAAGGAGTAACCCATGATGACTGGAAGCAATGCAGGGATAAGCAGAGAAAGACTGATGTTATTTTAGCGTTTTCCTTCTTATAAATTAGTTGCCATGGATTTATTTGCAAGGTACAATGGCTTGTAGTTGCCTTCTATGATATTATTTAATTCATAGTTAGGATATATGGTGTTACTTCAGCATTTTCCTTCTAGACAAGTTGTTATATCAAGGTTCGACAGTCAAGTCTACCCTATTATTTCAGCCATATATAGGAGGGAGATGGGTTCATACTTTTCTGAACTAAAATTAGAGAAAGTGAGTTTACAACAACTTATAAACTTATGTAACCAGATATTATTATCAAAGGGGTCACCGATCTAAACACGGACCAGGCTCAACTACAATATGACAAAACTTATTATTTCAATGAGATTTAGATGTAATTAATATAATACTGCTGACCATAAAACTAATAGTTCATAGAGTAAAGTAGAATTTATATCGGACAATGGATTCATTTGAAAAAATTAGCAATAATGAAATTTAAAAAAAAAAATCTACATGGTTTTGCAAGTGAAACAAACTCTACAAACAAGAAATATTGATTTTGCTAAAAGTATATTATAATAACATTTCTAATGAATGAGAGATGCTAAAAAGAACAATCATATGAGCCTGACAGGCTGTGTTCTTTTCAAAACATCAAGAAGCAAATAGTGACAATAAGTCTATTCATAAAAACAATGAGTTAAAGTTTGGAATCATTAAAAAGCATGAAAAGAACAAAATGTTGTGAAAGGTTTCTAAAGTATTTTTCCATTTTATCTCTAACCAATGTGTGTGTATATATATATCTATAATATAAAGTATATATATCTATAATATAAAGCTGAACGTCTGTGTGTGTGTCTGGTCACGAATAGGCTCCTATATGGTTGACTATTATAAAAAATTGATCACATATAATGATAGAAAATGTATCGAGACAGAGGAATGGGTATGTTTGATCTGGCATAATGATGATCGATTAAAATTGTGGGGTTTGCGTACACGCCTGGTCCACAAAGTATGGAAATAAATTTAAAAAAAAAACAAAAAAAACGTTTACAAGTGTTTTTGATATAGATGTACATAATACTTTGATAAGTATGTTTTAACTTAAATAGGGATGGTATAATAAAATTGTGGGATCTGCATTCGCGCCTGGTCTCTATAGAATGGAAATAGGCACAAACTTTAATAAAGACTTTTCATATCTATCTGCATAAGTATACTTTGATAATTATGTTTCAGTTTGAAGAAATATGGTATAATAAAATTATGGGGTGTTCGTTCGCGCCTGACCTCCATAGAATGGAAATATGTTACAAAGTTTAACAAGGTTTTTTTAATATAGATCCACAGAATATTGTGATAAGTGTTTCAGTGTGAACCGGTATGGAATAATAAATTATGGGGCTTATCTATTTTATTTTTACTTTCATCATATTTTGCTTTGGTTTTGATACCCCCAAATTCGAAGCTATCTCTTTACAACCCTTCCTTTTCATAACCTATCATCTATATATATAAAAGCGAAAATGTATGTATGTATGTATGTATGTGTGTCTGCTAAAAACTTTCGACAGACAGAACAAAAATTCACAAACTCTGTATCATATTGAAGCTCCATCCTTCGCCCGAAAAACATCGAAAAATTGGCCAAAAACATTAATTTTTTCACCCCGAAATCAACAATTTTCGACAGGGGGGGGGGGTCAGCAAAAACCGTCCTCTCGTGACGATGAGCGGTTCAGATGACGTCATGACCTGATTTACTTTAAATAGTTGAAAAACTGACTAAATTTCATGTACGTTGTGTTAGCTCAGTTGGTTAGCGCGTTGGGTCATTATCTAAATGTTTTGGGTTTGAATCGTGGTGTGAGATGTCTTCTTTTTTTTTTTCGATTTTTTAAATTTAAATATTGAACCAGGGTTATTCAAGCCATTTTTCACGTAACGTTCATTTTTCTGTTTTTTTTTTTTACTTAGCTTATTCTTAGCGACACCCAAAAACACCTGGATACCCACCGATTTTTTAAATTTTAATATCGAAACAGGCTTATTTAAGCCTTTTTCACATGTTTTTTTTTTTTGTTTTTATTTTTCAGAAGTTTTAACGTTCGTTTTTCCGTTTTCTTTTTTGTTTTTCAGATTTTTACATTTAATATCGTTCGTTTGCCTTACGTTAGTTTTTTTTTTGCGTTTTTTTTTCGATGTTTTGATTACCCCCCCCCGCTTTATTTTTCAGAGAAGTTTTAACATTCGTTTTTCTGCCTTCTTTTTTTACTTAGCTTATAACAAACAAATCTGGTCATGGACCTCATTAAAAACGTTCACGCAGAAAATGTTAACTGCTGCTTATTGCTTACGTTGTCGTAACGCTCGCACAAAATGTTAACTCTACGACTTCCGTGTGGGCACCTGTCAATTTTGTTTTTACTTAAATAAATTCAAACATCTTTCAGTAACTCATTCTGGCTGGCCGAACGGTTCATGTTTTTTTCGCATTTTATTTTCCAAGTTCACCTCAGGGCTTCGGGTTCGATCCTACCAACTTACCAAAACTTTTTACCCCCCCCCTCCCCGGTTTCTTTTTTATTTAAGAGCACACACACCTCGAAACACCCGGGCAATGCCAGGTACCCCCGCTAGTACTTTCATAAATCAGAGTTCATTTTCTGTAGGCTGCTTTTGAACCCAGTCAACGACGGGTACTTTTGCCAGTATATATATATATATATACACACACACACACACACACACACACACACACACACTAGAAGGCCACCCGGTATTGCCCGATCATAAAACACACTTAAATATGATATTTTGATTAATGCAGATTTCGTATTTATTATATTATATTGGACCCAATATATAGTAATGCTACCCTCGTGAAGTAAATAACAGATTCCGTCGAAATTCACCAGTTTGACAAGATACACCTGAAGAACATTGTTACATCGACTGAAATGTTAAAATCACACTCAAGATGAGAACAGTAGTCCGTTGAATCCAAATAATATGAATAACCAATCCTCATCTCAAAAATTCAGAAATTATTTAAAAAGTTAAAAAAAACAACAAAAAAAAAACAAGACTTGTGTGCCACCACCGAGAATAAAGACCTTACTTTTCCCTTTGCCGTTAATGCCTGAGCTATGAAGACATGATTGCTGCAAGACTATGAATTAAAACATGGACTAATAGCTATTACGTTATGCATGCATCTTCATAATGCCATCGTTCGACCTTCACCTGGCAAACTCCATTTTTGTAATTTTCACTTTTGCACCAATTATATCCCTGGCTAAAACCCAAATATAAAGTTTTGCATGAGTTTGAATACTCTATATATTAAGTTTCATGTCTGTAGACTAAAAACTGGCTGAGGAGTTTTGTAGGCAAAATTTTTTAAACAAAGAAAGAGGTTTGTATTTAATATAACCTTTTTTACACAAATATTACGCAAGTATAAATCACATAGAATATCTGCACAAATAATAGTAAACTAAAGATGCCATCCCATAATAAAACCGAATAAAACTAATAGGAAATTAATTAAAATGAATGTTTAAAGGAATATGCAAATAAGCTAGATCTTTTGCAGATGAATGCCATTCCACGATGCATGTTGTATTTTCTTTTTAAATAAATAGAAAATAGGGATTTTCATATGAATACACAAAAAAAAAAAAATTTATAGGAAAATATATATATATATATATATATATATATATATATAAACACAAACACATACTCTATCAGAGCTACACAGCATTGCCCGTGGTAAACGTATAGCATATTTTCTCCACCCCATTCTCTTCCTTCTTCACCCAACCCATTCCTCTCTCTGGACACGGACACACACAGAACTCGATTCAGCATAAAGGAAATAACTAAAAAAAATTATAGTTACTTCCCTTTAGTAGCTGTAAAACAGACTATATGGTAGGATTAAAAGATTTATGTATCTCTTGATAACATTAAATGGTCATTTGCCACCTAAATAATTTTTCTTTTTAGAAAAATGTAGATATACATCTACAATTATGTCGATAAAATAAATACCAACTATGTTGATGTTTGTTGTGTATTTTTCAAGTTTAAACTGGCATACAGACATTTGTCTGTTATGTAATAGATATATACCTAAATGAATAAACAGAAAAGTTGGCCCCTATTTCATGCACTAATGGTAAAGTCAAAAAGTCCTATTTCAAGTTAATTAAACTTTACATAAAGGACAAACCATATATTTTTATATACTGCTTATATGTGCAATATCAGTCACATGGTTAGCTAATTTGCATAATTAATTTTATAAGGACATTTTATTAATTAACCATTTGTAATTGCTTTTTAATTAGTTAATTGTTTTGATTTCAATATAATAGTTCTGCTTCGCAATATTGTTATATTTGTTAGATAAGTCTGTGTTCAGATGTGCATTTCTTTAGAGGGACCAACTTGGTTTTTAGCAAGCCACAATCTTTTTCTAAATTACAAGTGAAAAGGCAAATAGATTTCTTCTTTCTTTTCTTTACAGGCGCAGTAAATAAATTTGTATTAAAATTAGCAAAATATTAATGTTTATCTGTCTACATGATTGAATAACATGTTTTAAATTAATGTTTTGAGTATTTCAAACAGCAAATTTTATGAAATGATAGCAACCCACAAAGCCAACTAGTAATATAATATATATATATATATATATATATATATATATATATATATATATATCGGACAGTTGATACTATTACTAATTGCTTGCTATGTTAGCATGTTGGATTGCATCATCTTATCGAATATAAAATTCCTACTGGTGAGACATTGGCTTGGGTTACTGTTGGTTGGATGATCACATCCCTTGTTTGAGATGAAGTAGGTCCATTCCATAGCTGGATTTCACCACGGTTTGCTTGATCTGTGTTAGTTTATAGACTTTCTTGTGTGTGGCATAGTTGCTCATGCGGCAGAGTACTCGTCTTACATGCAAGAAGCTTGAGTTTCGTATCCAGAGTTCAGATATGTATAACTGATGAGCCAAAATATATGTACATATATATATATATATATATATATATATATATATATATATTCCAAGTTAAAAATATCCAAAAGTAAAAAAAAAAACATTGAATTTCAACGAAGTTGTTGATAATGTTCAATTAAAAGAGCAAGATGATATTATATTCAATTTAGGTAAACAAAATTACCATAAGTTGCTCTCTCTCTCTCTCTCTCATATATATATATATATATATATATATATATATATACACATACATATACACACACCTGTTTACCAGACTGTAAATATGCTTAATATTTTTTATATTCTTTCATTTCAAAACTATTTTAAGTATTTAATAGCAAGCAGTAAAATGCAACAGTTGTTTTTGTGTACCATTGGTGAGTTTGAGAAATGAAGACTATGGACATTCTGAAAGCGTCAGATTATTGGAAGAAAGTGGCTTACATCATCATGATTCGCACAAGATTAAAATATTTGGAAATCTTAGCCACAGTGAAGTGCTACTTGAAACCGAGATGCAAATGGGAATATGTGACCAATATGTGGAAGCAGATGCTAGCAAGAAAGATCATAACAGGCAGTTTAACTGCCCACACAATGTAATTAGTTAAGAATTTTAAGGAAAAAAAAAACGTGCGGTAAGACCCATGCAAATTAGTATGGATCCTGGCAGAAGAGCTATGGCTATCAGAGTGGCAACTATGAAGAAAGTACTGAACAGAAACCTTCAGTATTCCTCAAAGTGTCACAAAGACCAACTACTCACTAGTAAAGCTCAAGACCTTGACCTTGCAGAACTGTGGTTGGTTGGTTGGTTGTTTTTGTTTTACGGCATATCAACCCTTTCCGGGTTATTTAATGCCGAATCCAAAGATTTTGAGAAATTTTTTTAATAGAATATATTTGTTTTCACGTTGGTTTCTATTTAACCCATAGTTGGGACCCTAACAGGTACTACCACTCCGGGTCAGAGTGGACCTGGGAGCAATGGTAATTAAAGGGTGGCTCCACACTCCCCAAAGCCCACAAGCTGGGGCCTCACCACTGGATATAATTTAAGGTCATATCCAGGACCCCCATTGAGGGACTTTTACCCTCTGCAGGGGGGGGGGTTGTCGGCGTATTCTAATGCCCCACCGACAGGGCCTGCAGAACTGTGACATAATGAATACTGTAATACTGTAATACGTAATACGTAAAACTTGGTTTAAGTGACACTCTTCTGAAGGTTCAACTCTCAGTACAAAGAATACAACAGCGAATTACTTAAGACTTTTACTTGGTCATGACTGATGAAACAAGAAAAGACTATCACTGTTGATTAAATAATGGGTTCTGTTCAAAATTCTTTGCAGATTCTGTAGTTCAACAAGGCATACCTGAAAACGATCGGAGGTTATATCTGCCAAAACATTGTGAAAATAACTCCAAAGAGGAGAACGGTAGCCTGAATAATATAGAGAAAAATGAGATGTGAACGAATTTTTTATTGTCACAACCTTACAGATAAAAAAAAACAAAAAAACTTTCGTTTAATAACAGTGCTACTTGGACTTTAGGCCAAGATCAAAGTGTAGTATCTGATCTTCAGATGCTGCCCTTCCATTTCTTGTTCTCTTTCGATGGAGGAGCAGTCCTTCATAACAGACAATTTTTTATTTTTGTACTTTTTCTCCACGTTATGGTGTCTAACTCTGTCCCGTGGGAAGGCATTGTAAATAGGTACATAAAATATCATACATCTCATTTATAAAACTCACCATGTCTGTCTGTCTGTCTGTCTCCATGTTATCAAACTATCTCTTCCAAAATTAAAAGTCGCACAGCAGTGCTAGGGGCCTCAAATGATTGGATTTTTTATAGACCATTCTTTTATGGGTCTTTAGCCGGTTAAAATAGTTTTAAGGGGTCAAAATTAAAAGAATCGTTATACATGTTGCACATTGATCTTAGTTTATTTTTAATCAGTTCATATCAGTATCACGTTGGTACAGTGGTAACGTCACAAGCTTTGAATGCTACAGTTTTGCTTTTAGCTGATGGCACCCAAATACTTTTTTCTTTTTACTTTTGAAATCACGACTATAATAATATATATGAAATCTGGATGAATTAAAATATAATATTTAAGCGTATTTTACGACCGAGCAAAGCTGGCCGCATCTTCGCTAGTAAGAGGTTATTTAAGCAAGTACAGCAAAATAGGTTATCAAGCGCTCTGAACTATAAAATGTTAACTTTCAGCTCATATGATCTGAAAATGAGCAGCTGGGCTTATGCTGATGAAAAAGATGCCAAGGTCTAACATTTAAGATGAGTCATCTCAGCAAACAGCAAATGTGCAACGTAAACTTTGATGCAATTGATAAATTCAACTCGGTTAATAGCAATCAGCACTGCTATCTTTTTTGGTAGTTAAGGTACAGAATCCTTTAACGAATATATATATATATGTATGTATGTACTAGCAAGGAGACCAGACGTTACCCAGGATTGAATAAGGATCAACAAATCGAAATTGGTGAAATCACCCATTTTTAAATCAAATAAATAGATTGCCTGTTATAGTCAGCGGTCCACGGTGAAGAAGCTTGACATGCTTCCCCACAGTGACTTAGTCCACAATACATTGTACTGTAGAGAACCTATTGTTAATTTTATAAAATTATTTTTATAAAATAGCTTAAATGGAAATTTAAAATGCAAAAATCATCATGATTCACTTATGCTCTAAACAGAAACATTTATCTCGAATGAACTCATGTCTTATCAAAGGACCTACTGTTGATTTTATATGCCAAATGCTCCTGTTTGTGCAGTGATAAAATGCACGTGCTGTTAAGCTGTATAAGGGTGTTAACTTTTGTTAAAATCATACTGTTCCTTAATCAAATTTTTTCAATTATCGATTTTCCATACTTATTGGGGGCATTCCGATACAAAACCCATCTAAGAACACGCCCAGACACATAAAGTACATTTACATGCCATTTACAAAAATAAAAAATAGCCCAGCAATTTTGGAGTCCACAGGGAATGATCTCACATAAAGTGCCTTTTATATATAAGGAGATATATACATACAAAGTATGTTTATTTACAAACATTATTGTATGCATGTATATAGTCATACGGTTTTTATAAATAAGCATACTGCTTGTCATTGAGCATTTTTTGATAAACACTAGAGTTTCAGCGGATTTACATCTAGGAAACTACAGTGATAAAAAATTGTATATATGTATATTTTTTTTTACTATAATTATTAAACACCTACAGACACTAGTATTTCATCCTTTCGGGAATCTTCTGGCTCGATTAGCAAAGACTGTATCCATTCGGCTACCATTAACTGCATGAAATAATGTTGAATTTAAACATTTTAATTTTTTAAAATGTTCTTGACGTCAGTCAGACAGTGATCTAATCATTATACGATGATCTATGCATAAGAGCTAAATTGACCAACTTTAATTCAACTGAAAGTGCTCAACGATAAGAAACGAGCTTCTTAAAGGGGCTGTCATAATTAGTTTTTTACTATAATTATTAAATTATTAAATACCTACATATGTGTGTGTGTGTGTGTGTATATATATATACACACACAGGATGATTGAAAAGTAACTCCCATTTTAAAATACATACACTTTATTTTTTAATACAATATTATATAATTTATACAATTAATGAATACAAGAAAAAGTATAATACATTTTATTTAAAATTCAATATAGGTACCTTTATTCGCTACCAGTTTTCAAGTTGACCAGGAATCGCATCAACCGATTTCACAAGAAACTCTTGTAGAATAGTAGTCATAAGTTCATGTATTCATCCTTCAAGTTCTAATTGTTTTGGTTTGATTTAGTATACTTGCTCTTTCAGCCAACCCCAAGGAAAAAAGTTGCAGGGCTTTAAGTCAGGACTTCTGGCCGGCCATTCATGCAAACTGCGACAACCCATCCATCTTCCAGGGAATTGGGCATTCAGCCATTCACAAACAATAACAAAGTGTGGAAGTACCTCACTATGTTGAGGGATAAAATTTGGCCAATTATTAGTACTTTGGACAATATTGAAGATTTTACTTTTTATGCAAGATGAAGCTCCTCCACACTTTGCTGTCTGAAGATACTGGCTTCCTGCCCTAAAATGCAGCAAATATTGATGTCATTTTTTTTTCATTTCCTTTTGCAAAACTTTATCATGTTCTGCAAAGTCAAAAAAAAACAACAATATTCCTCCACAAAAAATAATCAAACCAAACTTCATGAATTTGAAGACATAATGAACTTGGAGCATAAAAAACTTTTTTCTAAAATGACTGGATCCGCCATTAAATAACGCGAAATGAGTTGATATCTTGTAAAACAAAAACAAACTGCATTGCTAATTCCATAGTCAGCAATGATATCCATTAGGTCAATTATGCTCCACCCAGAGAACTCTTGCAAAGCCAAATGAATACGTCTATTACAACTATTACTAATAAAAACTTCTAGGCTCCAAAACTATTCAACATAATTAAACCAAATTTAACATGAAGCAACCTTGACATATGGAGGTCATGGAGGGGACCACTACTATTAATAATTAACAGTAGCAAGACATAAGTTCCAAACCTATCAGTTAAAATTGCACCAAATTTAGCATAAAACTCTCTTTGCGTGGTGGGTATATCATTAGCAGTTAGAAATCATGACACTACTATTGCTACTAATAATAAGCACTTATAGGTTTCAAAAATATTAGAATTCAAAATTTAACATTGGTTATGTGGATAAGCCATGCATGTAGGAGAATTATACTACTATTACTAATAATAATAAACACATATAGGCTCCAAAACAATTGATCAAAATTGGATCAAATTTGGCACACAGAAAAAATGTGGTGCATAGCAGAATTGCAAACTATCAAACTACTTTTACTAGTATTAATCACATTTATACTCTATATTGACCAGACACGTGGACAATGTTAACATATTTGGCATTAAGCATACTTGTTTCTGGTCAGAGATAAAAGATGGGGAATCTATTTAAAAAAAAAAATTTTCAACTCAAGCAGCAGAGGATCTTTTTATGCCTTTTTCCATAGCTGTTTTAAAGGACTGGTGAATTTAGAGTCCAGACTTAAGCCTTTTCAAATCATCAAGAATAATATTCAACATTAAAATCAGGATTTTACAACGAAGTCAAAACCTAACGTCATTTTAAAAAAGTAAAAAAGTAAAAAAATAAATAAAACTTACAAACTTTTAAATATGACACACCCAACTGTTATTAAATTACTGACGAAACAACAGTTTTTAGAAAAGATCATGTTTGTTGAACCAGAAATTGTAGCACAATATTACTGACAACACACTTAATATATGAGATTGTAGAACTAAAATGCATTACAGCACGAATTATTAATGTGTAATGTGTATTATTTTTTATGTTTATGTTAGGTTTTTTAACTTTCATAATGAAATTGCCTACATACTTAAACTATTTAAAACTATATTCAATTTAATAATCGTTTCCAACAGTACATTGGGATCGCGATAATAAAAATGTATACAGTATAAAATATAAAGTAGTCAAAATATTTTGCAACATTTCATACAAGATTAAATATTTATATATAGTTTTATTTTCTGGCATAGGGAAAAAAGATAAAAAGGTATTTTTATGGTGATACCGATATCAAAAACTAGATTTTTAACTTGCACCAATTTTTGAGTAATTAGTCTTAAAGATCAGATAATAGAAAACATTGAAAAAACAAGAGTAATCATTTCGGTGTAGGAATAGAATAATTAATGAAGCTCCCCCTCATGTTAAGAATGGATTTCTAAGTAATATATAACTAGGGCTGGGGTAATAGCATATTCTTTTCATTATTTTGACTTCTGAGTGTGTATCCGTGGATACCTTATATGCTTTTATATAGAGCGATGTGGTTCTCAGTTGATTAAGTGTGTCTAACTATCAGATATATACTCAAGAGTCAAAACAATGAAAAGAATATGCTGTTGTCACAGCCCTAGTAATAACGTTATTATTTAGAAATCCATTCTTAACATATGGAAGAGGATAAATGTACCGTCACCATAGTCTTCTTTATTGTGTAAATAACTTCAACATTTTGGGCTATTTTCAATACAAATTTGATACACATACTCAGGACACCAATTGTCAGAAGCTCAAGTTTTTAAAATGTGAAAAAAAAAATGTTTAAACCACTATTTTCCAGTTCTTATTAAACGATCTTTAAAAGTAATTTCTCAAAAATTGGTGCAATTTATAAGTCTAATTTTTGGTGTCAATACTCACAATTGACCTGATAACCGACATTTTCTGCATAGACATACGTGATATTCCAATGTAATTGAAAAAAAAAAAAAAAAAAAAAAAAAAAAAAATCAACCTATCCTTTTTTTTACCAATTATTTTTACTTTTTGTTTTTGCTGGACATGAAGTATACTGCCAGATGCCAGACATTCACCCGCGATTTTAGTAACTCCAACCAAGAGATCTTTGTAAAGATTCTAAGTGTCCATTTTAAGTGCAATTGTTTGGATCTCCCAGGCATTTTTTTCACCACACATATTTGTCAAGAAATGTAGTAGGTAGGGCTCCTTCAGTCTTTAACAGACTATGGATACCCATGAAAGGGTACCTGCACATGAAATTTTTGTGGCAGGAGGTGCACAATCTCCAACCACATCTCCCTCCCGAGTCGACATTGTTAAATACCAGTGGCAAGTGAAGTGTATGTACAAGATGACTGGAAACAAATGCTGAGATAAGCGGAGAGCACATACAGCGCCTAGAATTCTCAAATGGTCACCCATCTTGTACTAACCAGGCTCAATGTTGCTTAACTTTGGTGATTTGACGAGAACCGGTGTGTCAACGCAAGAAATATGACTAATGTTTACATGTACCACAAAAAATTAAGTTGCACCCAATCCCTTTTCTACAACTGAGCAGGAAACTTTTGGTAATGTGTAGATACAGCAGCCTAGAAAGAAAATGGTTGCTGAATTCAAGTTTTATGTAAAAATTGAAATTGAAAAAAAAAAATCCTTACTCCATATATAAATTATAAAGATAATTGTTCATAAGGAAAGTTTGCTTCGCTCAAAGAAGTTTTTTTGTATTGAACAAAAATCCATCATTTGAACATTTTAATCTCTAACCATTAACTGAGTGTGAATAGCAGTTCAATGCGCATGATAAATTTACAGATTTGACACCTCCAAGAATTGGCTATTAAATGATGTTTGACAATCCATAGAATTATTTTTAAATAGTCGGACATCTTCATGGAATATATATATATATATATATATATATATATATATATATATATATATATATATAATGTGTGTGTCTTTATATATAAATGTTGGAATATTGTTATTTCTTCAGTCTACATGAAATCATTGCCATAAACATCATTTAACAATACTTGTCAGACACATTCTAAGAACTCAACACACATTTTCTTTCTAGGCCACTGTATGTATACATCACCAATTTTTCTTCTTTTAGATAACTTTCCATCACAAGCTGCTGGTCATTACTTTGATCTTGGTAACATTCACTATCGGATCTTTACTTTCCATAGCATTTCTCCATGTCTATTTCCATCGTTTCACAAGCAAGTACCAAATCATCAGCATACAGCAACCCATATGAAACTCTCTGAACAATGCTTCTAGGGCACAAATGGAAACCAATAGATTCGGTACATCTACTTTAACAGTAAAGCTGCCACTAAATGTGCTGTTAATTTTAACACAACCAAACATTTCTGTACATTGCTTGAACAACTTTGACCAAACACTCATTGTATTTATTTCTTACACCTTATAACAGGCCGAGAGAGCTAACATTTGGGATCTGGGAGGTAATTTTGGAGTCTTTATGAATAGTGAAAACTGAATTTTATTAAGAACTGGGGGTTTTTTTTCATGATTTTTAATTAAAAAAGAAAATAAATGATATAAACGGTTTTAATTTCTTAAACCAAATTCACCGGTTTGTTTTATATATTTTATAAAAGTTTCATGTCAATCTAAGATTTTTATAAACATATTGTTTATTTGAGAAATACCATTTTTACTTTTTACAGTACGTTCACAAATTTATAATCTAAATGTAATAGAAATAAATTTGATGGGTTAGAATTCGCCATCAGAATTGAATTTTCCAATAAGAATGAAGGGTTAGCAATTAACAAGACATCTACTATCACTCTATCAGCCAGAAACGAGAACATGTTAACCCTTGTGGATAAAATATAGGGTTCCATGCGAAATTCCATGTAGATTCTCAAATTTGACAAGATACTCCTGAAGGCCAGAAGAATCCAAATAATATGAATTATCAATCCATATATCAAAAATTCAGAAACAATATATCTGCCAACTGAAAATCCTAAAAAACACCAAATTTTAGATTGCTCAACCCGGAGAAGGATGATCTTGGTCTAATTCAATTTGGGAAAAATTCATTTTAAAATGGATAACACTCATTTTTGGCAACGAACAGCATCACATCTTTCTCCATTACATTTTTGCATTTTATCTTTCGCGATCAACAAATTATCTCATTTTTTTTTTTTCCAAACTAGTCTGGAAAGTGATAAACAGATGAAGATGCAAACGTATTTATTATACAGATGTTTATTCTTGCGCATAATACACCTGGGGTTGGGGTGGGGTGGGTTATGTTGAAAGAGTGGCAGTCCCAGCTGTTTCCAGTGAAAAATTGCCTCAATGTACTCCACAAAAACGAGGACACAGAAGCAATTTTTTTATGTTTTTTTTAGAATGTGAAAAAAAATATATATATATTAGCATTAAATTTTACAAAATTGTTGAAAAATAAACAAAAAGCAGTACATATCTATTTTTGTTATGTAAACAGTGGAATGGGTTTCAGCATTATTCACAAGCAACTTACTGATTTAGCAAAAAAGAAAAAAAAAGAAAGAGAATTAAAACAGTAAGATAATGATGAATTAACTCCAAACAAATTGTTAACTTGAAAAGCAATAATGTCCATGTCAAAGTTGTAGTTTCAGAAATGTTTAGTTACAAAAACTATTCAGATATCTCCATTTTTAAACCTTGCTTCAATTTTCTGTAAAAATCACTAAGAGCTGGAGGGGGAGTGGTAAAACTTTTGTCTTACTCCATAAATACAAATAATAAAGTGGAGGGAGAGGTACCTCTCTTTCTATTCTATATAACTACAAGGGCAAAAATTCCACTCTAATGAGGATTGTCTTTGAAAATATGAATCCAACCTCAAGATATTTTCTTTTTAAATAGAATCCACACTTCTGATCTTGTGATTCAATCTCATAGTTGTATAACTAAAAACCATTTCTGGTCAGAAAATATTAAAAACTAAACACGTTCGGTCCAAATATAAAAAAAAATATTATGACTAACTTTTCTCAGTGTAATTAAATCCACCAAAAATGGTTTCAGTTCTATTAAACTTTTCTCTCAGATCAAAGGGTACTTATCACAGTCCAAAAAAGAGAAACAATTACAAAATGTATTTTTCAGCTTACAAATACATACACTCATTTCTACACGTAAACAATATACTCTACTGCACGTACATATTCTAAATGAGAATCTCTGATCTGGTCATAACTCATAGTTTATATACTAAAAAAATTAACCTTGTTATCTTTTGCTCCAAACATATATATATATATATATATATTGCCCACAAATAATACAGGGTATTTGAGGACATATGCTATTTACTATCGCAGGAATATTATTTGACACATTTTCCATATTTCAGAATTATCAATGGCAGCCTCTATAATTACACAATAAATGAACACAATTATTGTGACTCTAAAGGCTGAATATAGCAATTTTAAAAATAAAATAAGTTTTTTAGTTGTTTGCTCTTTCCTTTACAAAGAGCTAAAGGCTTAATATAGAAAAACATCACCATTACCAAAACGTGTTGTATAATTATATGGGGCTCCCATTGATAATTCTGGAAGATAGAAAGTATAAAGTCCAATAATATTCCTACTATAGTCATAATATCTTCAAATATGTTATACACCCTGTAGGAACCCACATGCGCACATACGCACATATTAGACTAGCAAAGAGACTTGACGTTGTCCAGGATTGAATGATGTTTAGAGCTATGACAACAAAATATTCTTTTCATTCTTTTGACTCTCAGGTATATATCCGACACAGACACACTTAATCAACCGAGAACCACATCTGTCTATATAAAAACATAAAATACTAACGGATATATACTCAAAAGTCAAAACAATGAAAAGAATATGCGGTTGTCAAAGCCCTAACGATCAACGGATGTTTCACACTCCCGCATTTTTGTCATCGAAATTCATGAAATCGCTCATTTTTCAATCAAATCGATTGACTGCCTGCTTTAGTTGGGGACACATAGCAGTGCACTGGGAGGAAACTTCACATGCCTCCTTGCAGTGACTTAGTCCACACTACATTGTAGTCTACATTGCACCGTAGAGAACCTGTTGATTTTATAAAATTATATTTGATATATAATAGCTTGAATTAAAGTTTTAAATGCAAAAATCAAGTATCATGCTTCAATTATGCTCTAAACAGAAACAATCATTTCTAAAACGCCCCTGTCGTATCAAAGAACCTACTGTTGATTTTATATTCCTGGCCTTCATGGTTATATGGTGATAATGGCTTGAATTGATGTTTAAAATGCAAAAGTCAAGTATCATGGTGCAATTGTGCTTTAAACAGAAACATTCATTTCAAACGTGCCTCTGTTATATCAAAGAATCTACTGCTGAGTTTATATGTTGGGTCTTTCGGCTTATGGCAATAAAACTTCTCAAATGCACTTGTGATGTTAGGCTGTGTAAGATGTTAACTTAGGTCAAAATTGCCTGTTCCTTCTTTCATCGAATTATTTTGATTATCACTTATTATCGAAGACATTCCAATACAAAACCTATCTAAGAACACTGCCAGCATATAAAGTACCTTTGTGTGAAATTTTATAAAAATCGACCCAGTCGTTTTCGAGTCTATAAGGAACTCTCTCTCTCTCTCACACACAAAGTTCCTTTTATATAATAGTAGACAGACATACACAAATTAGGAACTCACACATACAGATGATACATCGTTTAGCCATCCTAGAAAAACAAGAGATGAGTAAGAAGTCAGACTTCAAAATGATGATCCAGGAAGGTCAGAATTCATTTATTCATTGATAAACAACTTAATTCCCTAATCTCACGAACCACAAGCTGTTTTAAGTTTGACATGAAGCACCTGGATTGATTTTGCATACTGAATTTATTTGAGGCTATCAACTTTCCTATTTTGTGTCCAACTGCGCTACAGCCTGCCTATTTCAAGACCACCATCCTTAAAGCAAAGAGACCAAAGGTGTAATGAAAATGATTTTACTAACATTTACCTTTGGAATTCCTTTCCAGCTCAGTTTCCTTCACATCAACAACATATAGAACTTTAAATATAATGTAGACAAACGTCTTGTTGCTCAACTCCTAACCTAGGTTGCTTTCTTATAAATTTGGCCTTTAAAACAGTATGCCTTGTTTGGGGTGAATAAAAACTGATTCTTTAAATGACTTTTCATCAATACGCCCATTTCAGTTTCATGACTCCGTGTGACAAAAAAAAAAAAATATATCCCAAAATTTGAATATGCAAATTATAAGACAACCTTTACACTTCTTTAGCACAATGTTAGAAAACAGTCAGAATTAAAAATCTTGCCGCCCCTTCCCCTACTAACTCTAGTGTGATCTGTTCTTTCCTACCCAAGCCTTTTCTCAAAATCGTCCATTCATGAAAATTTTTATTTCAATTTTTGGATTGAAAGAAAAATATTTAAAAAAATGGGTTGGCATGTAAGCGGAAAATTCAAGACGAGTACAACTTGTTATTCAACACTAACTCTGAGCATTCTTTTCAAACCCTCACAGCCAAAGCATGTTAGACTTTTTTTGGATTAAGTCAACCAAGTCTGGTCAAAGAACCAGGCCAGGTTATAAATTATTCTACACATGATTAAGTACATTACAGATTTAGAGAACTGGAAAACATATACTTAAACAACTTAATATGGCAACTATATTTGCAATAAACGTGTACGTTTAGTCTGATAACATTTAATGACATTCCTTGTTCACAGTCTCAATTACATACATACAACTGGCACACCTTACCTGTGATAACCTCAATTTTATGTATTGTATCTCTTGCACAAAAATGTCCAAATAGCAAATACATAAATAGAACAAAATTAGATTTTAGACACAGATTTAAGTCATAATATCAGACAAAAATAATCCTGCTCTCAAATAGCAAAACATTTCAATCAAACAGAACATGCATTATATGACATCGAATGCATTTTAATAGACACCAAATATCCATCCACATACAAACAAACAAAAACAATCAAAAGTGATATCTCCATATATAATAAAATGACTGCAGAAATTCCCCTCTGGACTAAAGTATTGTAGGTTTGCAACAACAGATGCCACAAACAAATTCAATACATCTAAGCTAATAGCCACTATCTTATGTAGCTTTCGAACATCATTTTAGACACAGCCGTGAGAATACTACATTACATCTTTCGAGAAACACCTTTAGAGAAAGGAGGCCCTATTTTTCTCTCTAAATATTTAGTCCTACCACTGCTACTAGATGTCACTGGGACAAATTCTACACGTTCCACAGATTCTGTTATTACACAGACTGTAATTGGCTCATACATACATAGACCTAACATAATCTTTCCAATTTTAAATTCATAAATAATAAAAACTCCCTTACCAAAGTCCATCCATTCTGATTGGCTGAGCTTTCAAAATTCTCATATTCCAGAATTCTTCGCTTTATAAATGAACGCTTACTAACATTAAAATAAGGCATCACTAAGAGACATACTATTTTGCCTGGTGTCAAGTTTATTTAATGCATAGGAAACAAAAACAGAAGTTTATTTGTTAATTATTTTATTTCTTCCATGCAATTTAATGACATTTATAGGTTTTCCAGTATTATGATAATGAATATCACATGTAAAATTGCTGCCAACAAATAGTTTTTATGCAATAACGTTATGCTTTCTGACAGCCAGCCAGCCAAACAACACATGTGCGCTCATTATTGGCAAGACTATTTGTCAGCGACAATTTTACATGTGTTATTCGTTTACAGATTACCCGAAAATCTATAAATGTTGTCAAATTAAGGTGAATGTGAAAGGCGGTGAGTAACAACCAACTTCACTTTTTCGGACCTTTAACATTACCTTTATTAATGCTTTATAGAGAATATGACTGTATTGAAATCTTGACTCTGGACTAAATTGAAGAGGTTGGCTCCCAAATATTTGCATTTCTTTATTATATAAAAAAAAACAAGTTTACTAAACGAAATAATACAAAATTTACGAAATTATTTTTTAACAACAATTTTATTTTTGCAACATATTTCTTTTAATAAAATTCCGTAATTTATTTTTTTCCAGAACAAACCGTAATAAAGATTTGGAAGCTAAACTCTTCAATATACATATATATATATATATATATATATATATATGTGTGTGTGTGTCGTTTAAAACATCACCAAACTACACGGGCACAAAAAAATAATAATGAATTGTAAAATATATAAATGTTTATATATTTATGCACACATTCTTTGTTTTTTTCAATTTCGTTATTTTGTTTGTGAAAATCTGGCTATAGTTATCAATTTGGCCTTTTTTCTGAAAGATTTGATTTCAAATATTTAGTTGAGTCTGGCAACCCAATTGGGGTCAGCTATTGGACATGTTTACCCTTTTAGAACCTTTAAAAGACACATAATTTCTGATTGCAAAGTAATTGAAAAAAAAAAAAAAATTGGTGGACCTGAACAATGCTGCCCCTACTATTTTTATTTTTCACTAATTTGTAAATTTTTCAGCCGATTATCAGCACTTACAGGCTAAAATCTGGAATTATAACGTTTTACTACAGCGAACACCTACTTTTTGACCACTCCTCTTGTTAATACTGCCACTAGCATTTAGATTTTTCCTTTTTAATTTTCCACAAATTTCTACGACACTCATAGATTACACACTTAGTTTCACATTACCAAAATACCTTGGGAAAAATTGTATACATCTTACGAACAGAAAAGGGAAACATTTAACGGCTAAGGGCTGCATTAACAACTGGCATGGCAAAAAAAGTATGTGTTCCATTTATTAGAACATTATCACTGCAAATTGATCCCCGACTATTATAGTCATTAAAAATACTACCTTAAATTTCTTTTTTAATCTGAAAATTAAGCCTATACTTGATAATTGCCAGAAAAAATTACGACACAGTTAAAAGGAAAAATTTAATGGCTATGTGAATCATTGTTCAGGTCTGCTGCTGCCGTGTTTTAGGTTGTTTCTTTTCCTCATGACATAATGTTCCTTCTAAAATAAATGCACTGGGCTATAATTTTTAGTTCATTCTTTTATTTTCATACATTACAGGTGGACGGTAACAACTGCTTTCTAATAGGCCACACTACCCTTTTATTTGACATGTTAGGTGAAAGCACAGAATAATCACAGCACATAATCAAATCCCCATGTTAAGAATGGATTTATAGATATTAATGCTGTTACTTTGGCACAGTAAATTCGTCTTGGCCACAGGCGCCAGTTCCCACTATTTTACTGGGCCGGCAGTGGCTCCTAACAACCATCATTTAATTGTTTTTTTTAATTTTTTTACAGGTTGGGTGGACGCCATAATTCCACTGAGTGACACTGGTACACAAGTCCTGCTAGTTAAAAATAAAAACAAAAATCATATCTGAAATTCATGTAAGTGTAATATGTAGGAGTTTTGCTTTTAGAGACAAACTTACACTTAGGAACTTCACCTCTTGCAAGCGCATTCAGTCTGTAGCCATATCTACAGCATCCCTCTGGCTTCTGCCTAGTTACTTACAAATGTCAACTTGAATTTTGCAAATATATTTTTTATCGCGTTTTCATAGCAAGAATATTTTACAAGTACAGGTTACCAGCCATAAGCCAAACCACAAACTTTTTGGAAGGAGACTAAGTGGAGAAATCCAGTAGAGTTGCAGATCGATCACCACAGATTAAGATATAGATTACCTCCAAGTATCGGAACAGAAGTTTCAGTTGTTGGTTTTGTCATGAAACTTATATGGCTTAGTGATGTCATATCAACATCATCCTCTCACATAGTTGACAAAATTTAATTATAAAAAAAAAAAAATCAAAATAAAAAACAATGGTAAATAAATTTTATTTTTTCTATAAAAATCCATATATTTGATGTTATCCCTCTCTCATTACCAACTCATGCCTCTTTCTCTCAACTGATATACAGCGCTTATTTTCACCCTTTCTCGTGAATCAACGCGTGAATCACTCTCCCTTTCTGATGCATCTTCTCTGCAATTGGAGAAAAAGGTTGTGATAAAGTTTTGTTAATGCAGGAAGAAGATAGGTATTCATATGGATATTTGCAAGTCAAGGAATTTATATAATCAGTAAACAGGGAGAAGGCATTGGTAAGAGTTGAAATGATTTAAAGCAACATTTTTTTTTTTTAAATAAATTTTTTTTAAACTATTTGGAAACTCCCAAAATAATTATTTACATTTATTGGATGGTTGTCCTCGGCTTGGTTTTTGTTATCGTCACCACATTTCAGCCTACAAGGCTATGATGTGTCCAGCGGGACGTGCTTCAAGTCAAGATGCTCCCAGACCCGTGTTCATAAATCAAAGTGATCATATTGATTTGTAGGGAAAGAACGAATAACACAAATTACAAAGACACCAGTGGATGACTTCCCCTTATGCAATGAGACCCAGACAGCAGAACACAAAAACATGCTTCCTCCACGATGGGTTTTAACCCATCGATGGGGGGAGGGGGGGATGCAAGGTGACACAATGCTAGCCCTTAATCCTACCTTAAATAGTAGAACACTTGTTCCTCATGTTAAACGCATTCCAGCATTAGTGGAATATCCGCATCCTATACAAGATAGAGATTCCACCCAGGTGGTGAATGTTTGTATTGTTTTGTCATTGTGAAATGTTGTATGTTCTCTCACATTTGTCAGCGTGTTTAATAAACGTGTATATTTGTACACAGGTACAGTCTAGTTTGTCATTGTATATAATTTATGCTTGTTAAATATTTTCTATTTCAGGTTAATTAAATTAACTAAGAGACATCGACTAAGATTAAGTATCAGGATTATTTTACTTCTTAATAAATAGGATCTGATTTTGCGGACGTAGTTGTAAACAGTGGTTCTAAATACATCTCACTTCTGTTTTCCTGTTAGCGTTGCTTTTTTAGGCAGAGGGTGGGTATGAAGGAAAGAAAAGAGAAATGAAACTACATGCCAGGAAGTGACAACATGCGATTAACATATCCTGGTCTTTATTGGCTTGCTAAAAATGAAACAAGCCATAGAATTTTCAATTAGAAGTTTTCAAAACGTTAAATAATTTTTACATAAAGTAAAAAAAAAAAAAAAAAAATACTTTCCTCTCCACAAGAGAAAATTTAGGCACAAAGCCGATATTAAACGTGGGGAAAATTCAGCTCCCAAAAAGAGACACACTAAACAAGGAATAGAGAATTTAGTCCTGTAGTTCATGTGCAACAAGCAATTAACCAATTTCTCCTCAAAAGAGGGAGGTAATGTCTGGACGAACTGGACAATTTGACTTTTGACCAATTTTTAGCTAAAAAGTTGTTGTTTTTTAACAAATGAAATGGGTTTTGGAAATTCCAAACATTTTACTTAAAGTTAAATATTTAATAGAATAATAACATCTAGTTTGACTGGTAGAATTCAAAGATGGAGAAAGCAAGGTTGACCAAGATGCAGTTTGATGGAAAGTTTGATCGATTGGATTATCATCAAAAGTTGGTCACCAATATGGTTAAACAGCAGGATTGCTGCTGCTGATGATGATATAATACTCAATTGAACAAAAAATTTTTAAATCTGTATGTGCTGCTTTTGATATAGTAATCAAAAGGTTTTTTTTATTAAATATTTAGTTATCACAAAATAAATACTGAAGTGATGTGGCAGGTCGTACATGTTCCTCATAAAAAAAAAGAAAAAGAAAAATCAAGTTGAACTCCCTTTTTAACCGCATGAATTATTTTGAATAAAATGGATTTCAGGATGGTTTTTGTAAAAGAAAGACAAAAAGACATTAAGTTATAGCAAGTTTTATCATACATGTAAAACACAGAAATGAACAGTTACCAAGAAACATAGTCGCCGTCTTTATAAACCAACAAGACTAGCTAAGGAAGGGCGATAATTCAAGTACATAATTTACTAGAAAATTATGTACTTGTTTTTTTGGGTCTTTTTTTTTTTTTTTTTAATTAAAAGCTGGTTTAAGTAAAAATAATTTGATTGAGAGTAAACCATGCTGAAACAGTACGTACGACTAAAATAGAAATTAACAAACAAACAAAAAAATCAAGTGAAGTATGCATGGTGGCCATGGGTGCACAGGCATAAAAAAAAAGACTAAGTTCAGCATTTGCCCCCTCCCCCACCATTTAGCCCCAAAAGTCCTCAGAGGACGTCAAATCCTAGTGAAAATGGACAAACGGTGCAGTTTTAGGCTTAAACATATGTAAATTTGAGTTCTGCACCATGCAAAAAAAGAAATGAAAGAAAGAAAGTCCATCCTTTGCACCCTCCCATTAAGCCCCAAAAGTCCCCAATATATAAATTTGAGTTCAACACCTTGCAAAACTGTTAAATAGACATACACAGAAAATTTTGGACAAATATGGTAAAATAGTCCCAAAAATAGCGTTTTTATTAGTCCTAAAAGAGCCCCCCCCCCGGCACACCTAAGAGTTATCGCAAAGTATAGACAAACAAAATTATATAGAAATCAGTTAGTTACACCTTTTCAAAAAGTTTTATAAAAATCCTAGGCATCAATTTTTTTTTTTAATGAGCACAAAAATGTCAGTTTTAGCCATTTTAGCTCAAAGCCACTCCCGGGGTGAGGGGGAGTTTTCCTGGAAAATCTGTTCTGTTACTTTTTTACTCATATCATGTTTAATGTTTGTGCAAAATGTCAAAACATCCCAAGGCGTAGTTATTGAGAAAAGTGCGAACGGACGAACGGAAAGAGTGAATTTACAGGTCCACCCTCCTTTTGTTAGCGGGGGGGGGGGAGCCAAAAAAAAAGACTTATGTGGTTTGTATATCTTTAAACTTTACATAATTAAAAAGAAAATACTAGAATAAAAAAAAAAAGTAGAAAAGAAAAAGCGGAAAATGTGTACTACTATTTTGTAAACACTCATGGCAAAAACAAAAGAATGCAGCTCTGTAAGATTAAAGGTTGCCGATGTATTTAGATACATTACGTTGTGATCGACACAATCTCACAGAGAGAGAGAAATTACACTTTTTTTTTTTTTCGAAGTAAACAGGTCTCCAATACCGAAAACGAGAAACAAAAAGAGTTTGCAAATTGTATAGAGGTTACCAGTTATGTTTTTGTATTCTTTCAAATTGTATTTCATGTGAAATCAAAAACAATTTTGATTATACCGCCGCCATTGTGTTTCACGTCACAGTAAACTCGAATTATGATTGGTCAACCAATTTTAAAATTCCGTAAAATTCTTTCACTTTAATTTTACATTAAATTGGGTTTGGATATGCAGTCGTGTTTTATATCATTATTTTTTTTCGTGCTTTTTGAATTCTTTCTAGTGTGTGTGACTATGAAAATAATTACATTGTGTGCATTGCACACCAAGCAAAATAATCAATAAATAAATATATAGCATGTTTATCTATACTAACATATTGGTTACATATGTACATATATGTTTCAATAGTACCCCTGTTCAGAGGGACCACTTTAAAACATAACGAAAAATAAAAATCAACTCTACAATCAAACTCCCTGGAGTTTAGTTCTAAAGTTGATTTTTTTCGATCTGATGAAATGTAGTTCCCCTCAACAAATGTACAATTGAAACATGTATACACATATGTAATCAATAATGTTTGTATAAATACACCTACTATAAACATGCTCTGTTTCTTCATTGAGCACTCTTTGATAAACACAGGCGTTTCAGTGGATTTACATCTAGAAAACTAAACTATACCACCATTATATATATATATATATTTCCATCTGTTTTTTAATCCTTGATTTTTAATGCATCCTCTGATTTCTTACATTTTTTTCCCCCATTTTATAAACCCTTTGCACAATTTTTTTTTCATTTATGACTAGTTTTCATGCTGTTTCAATTAACGTCAGTACCAGCAAATTCAAAGCTTAGCTATAAATTCTTGATGAACCGCCCCCTTAAGTAAGACACTTTATCAAAACTCCAATACGAACGATTACTACGATACTATCCCATTGATTACTGTACACGCAATAACCCTTATCCCCGAGTGGCTTCCGAGCCTTGATAAGTGGTGACCTCCATGTAAAAAAAAAATATTCCTTTGCTAATATCTTTCCTCTGATGAGAAGAACGCATTTCTTTGAAACTTCACGAATTAAAGAAATTTCAATATACCTTTTTTTTTAATATCTCATCAAACAATAAATTAATATACAATATATTTCTAGTCTTTAATTTTTTCTTTATATATATATATATATATATATATATATATATATATATATATACACACACACACACACACCACAGCTATTTCGGTAGTAGCAAAACTTTTTAGGGAACATATCCCTTGTTTGTGTTTTGTGATACTGGAGTGCCTATTTACTGGTCTCTCCACAAGGGCAAAATTAGACAAGGTTGGTTTTTAGTTTGTTCCCCAAAAGAGCGGCACTCTGCATTTTCTGTATGTTCCGTAATATCACCCGTATAGTACCGCCAGCTATCTTTCACGGATGAGGAGACACTAGGAAACATTGACCCCCACCCCATACTCAGAAAAGAGGAGGCAATGTCTGGGATGGTGGTCTTCTCGGAACAAACAGATTATACACTTTGATCATCGCCAAAAGGGCCAGGTGTGTCAAAGTGCTCGAATTCACATTCACAAATTTAATGATTAAACCAAACCGTGTTTCCCCCGATTCGTCTTCCGCTTCCAGAAGGGCAAAGTTAGTGACAGATCTGTGTTTTTATATGTAGGGTGAATCCAGATACGCAAAAAGGGGCACTCTCGGTTAGAAAAAAAAAATGCCTGCTTCAGAATAGAAGGATTTATTCAAGTAAAACTCGATGTGCCAATACGCATCACAGAAATTGTCTTACTGTTTTTTTTTTTTTTTTTTTTTTGATAAGTGCAACAGTAACAGTAACACCATGTACTTTAAATATAAACAATAAAAATAGTTTACAACTATCTCGTGTGTGAGTGTGTGTGTGCTTCTCGCTTATATGTAACTTCCATAAATGCACATTGTACCAAAATTTGGTAACAATATTGTTACCAAATTGTTGTACTTATGCAGAATACGAACATTTTAGAAAGAATTTCAAGTTAAATTCACTTTTGATGGTATATATTGTTTATTAAATTGTTAGGTGTAAAAAAAAAAAAAGGAAAAAGGAAAAAAAAGCACTCCCAGATTTCTAATTAATAACGTTATTATTTCAGCACGGTCTATATTCTGCATAAGTATTTTTTGTTAAAATTAAAAGTGTAAAAACACGTCTATCTTTAGAATTATTTTTCTCCGCATCTTCCATCCGGGTAACGCCGGATAAATACAGGTATCAAAATATTTTTAAGGATTAAAAATAAGCCTTACACAAGAGTCAGCATTCAAAAATAAGAAATAATATAGTGAATAAGCCGGCATTTGTTATAATCCATAGAAACTGGTTCTTTGAAATAACAGCGGTGTGTCCGAAAAATGTTTTCCTTCGGCTTCTGATGAAAAATGCGCCATCATATTTGAAAAGCTTTAAACATACAATCAGGCTGGAAATTCCTTACAAACCGGCGGTGTAAAGGTTTCAAAATCATTTTAGAATTTCCAAAACGGTAAACTAATCCCGGCCATTTTTATCTACATGAATATGGCCGATTGTTTACTCTTTCGTGACTCTTCGAAATCGTAATTTTGACGACTGCACTTTTTCCTTTTTCTCGCTACCTTTTCTTAATTTAAGTTTAAGGATAAACAATCAAGTATTATTGTTTATTTGTGTTTCTAAACAATTTTCGAACGCGCCTTTATATTAAAGAATCAAGTAATTAACATATAATATTAACTATTATTATTTTTTCTTAATTTTTACAATATTATCTTGAAATACATATATATATATATATATAATACATTTCAACATAAATTAACATATATCGTATTATTGGTGTGTGACTGTGTGAGTAGTCCCTAAAGAATAATACTCGGCCATGTTAAAAAAAAAAAAAAGACAAGGGACAGAGTTGAGGGAGTTTTCCATTTTTATTATTCCAAACTACAGCAGTTGCTCTCCTCATTAAAAAGATGAGGCAAAGGAGGAAAGAAAGGGAATTTACTGCTAGCTTCCACACAGAGGAAAATAGATAATTCCAACATCGGGTGATGTTTTTGCAATTGTCTGATAACGAGCTGATGCATTGTTAAAATAAATTATCAACCGCAAAACTATTATGCATCCTAATACTTATGCAGAATACGGACCGTGCTGAAATAATAACTCATTCTTAACATGGGAAGGGAAGAAGGACGTTTTGTAACTATACTGCACTTTCAACTAACAATTTAATAAACAGAAGATGCTGGGAAATCCTATCTTTAAAAAAAAAAAAAAAAAAGGACTGTCCGTATTCTACACAAATCCCAACCCGTTACACTTTTCATAAACTCTTGTCTCTGTAAAACTATCAAACAATATCTCGTCTAAAAATACGCATTAGGTTTTTGTTTGATTAAAAAAATAAAAACATTTGAATGTGAAACGAGCCGTGCGTGGTCGTGCCGTTATTTTAGATAGAATTTTCAAATTAAATTCAATGTTTACGAAATCTTTTGTTTATTAAATTGTTAGGTGAAAGTACAAAATAGTTTTTTAAAAATTCCCCCCTTCCCCATGTTAAGAATGTTTCTAAATAAAATTATTTCAGTCCGTATTCTCCATAATTTACTAATAATATAATGCCCAAAACGATAGAGAAATAATTTTAAGGTAACTTTTAAAATCTTATTTTTAAAATAATTTCATAAAAGAAAATAAATAAAAAGAGAAAAAAAAAAAAAAAAAAGCGGGGGGGGGGGGGGTGAAACAAAACCGAAAGTAAAAAGTGAAAATAAAAAAAGATCCGCAAGCAATGCCGGGTATGTTCAGCTAGAATAAAATAAATAGGAAAATATGATTCTTGTGTGTGTGTGTATATATATATATATATATATATATATATATATATATATATATATAAGGAACTGTAGCAGCTGTACATATTAATTGTGCAAAAGAAAACAAATTAACACAAAAAGCGTGTAAGCTATAGAAATACATTTCCTTTGTGATAAAAGAACAAATAATGAATGAAACGAAGAAAGGAATTTCATTGATAATCTCTCTTTAATACTACGACTACTACGAAGTAGTTGCAGAAATGGTTGTTTGTAACAATGCCAATATTCCTTGATACTAAAACTGCAAGGTACAATTTGGCTTGATGTAGAAAAGGGTTAAGAGCACTTTAAAATTAGATGTTAATTATATATATATATATATATATATATATATATATATATATATATATATATATATATATATAAAACATTTAACAAAATTACTTCGCTTAAAAATATTCCTTTTATTTTATTTAAGAAAAAAAACAACTCCTTATTTCTGTACAAAATCGATAGTTAAGTGCCTATTTGCTTGCTCCCGACGAGGGCAAACTTAGGTAAACGGTCGATTTTTTACTCAGCTCCTCAAAAGAGGCGGACCCTAAACTTTGAACTGATGAGTAGATCAGTTCAAAGTTTAGTTTGCAAAAAAAAAAAAAAAAAAAAAAAAAAAAAAAAAAAAACAATTAAAAGATATAAATTTAAAAATTCAATGTTCGTATTTTAGGTTTAGGGATGCACAAACGAAACATAATAATTGGCCGTGTTTTAACTTAAAATTAAGCCAAAATATTATTTCGGATGAGGACAACACTCGCTAACACTCCCCGCGAATTAGAACACTTCAGGACCCCAAAAGCAGGGGGCAACTTTGTTTACCCAATTCCTCCTCCACTGCTGTAAAGTTAGGCACAATGTCAGTGAGAAATCCAACTCCTCCAAAAAGAAGTACTTTGGACGAGTGAAAAATTTGCCATAATCGACAAGTAGGCACTCCTCAGTGAGTCGTCGTTACATGCGATAAAAGAAAACCTTTATCCCGAAAGAAGTAGGAAGGTTATAATTAAGTGTTATGCCCCTCTGAAATCGAGCAGAGACTACACTTTGATTCTAGCTTAAGTTTCTGTCCGAAAATAGATAATTAAACTAAAGATTATGCAGTGAAAAACAATAAATTTAAAAGGACCTATCTGTCAAAAAATTTATTGTATTGTTTAATTTTTGCATTTTTTCTTTTTTTTATGAAAAACGTTCAGCTAACGAAAAGGTAACTGTACGAATCTGGAGTTTCTCTGGAGTCTATTTTTATTTCCATTATACCAGTGGTGTATTATTTTATTAATATGATTTTGAAAATATAATTGCATCGTTTGGTCAATTCAATTTCCAATGTTTTAATCAGAAATGGAGAAATTCAAAAACGAAAGATCCCTTATAAAGTGAACACGGATAGAAATGTAATAACATTTTAAGGTGTTGTTGTTCTCGAAGAAAAATTATAAGTACACGGAAAACTTAATAAAAGGATTTTGATTATAAGAACAGGTTGGAAATCCTTAAGTTTACTACAATGGGAGGTGAATTAAGATAGTAAATAATGCCGTTTCTAAATCTGGAACAATTTTTTTTTTTTTTTTTTACGTATATACCCTTATCATTGTCAATTTATTGACAAGAAAGATTTCCAAAGCTTTTTTTTTTTTTTCTAATAGACTTTCGCAACGAATTACTTAATCTGATCAGACTAGCTTTAAAATGTGCCATTTTAAGAATCAACCAGGCGAATTCAGAAATAATTATAAAAGAACGAATTTGTAGGAACATTTTGAGTAAATTCGCCGATTAACACTTTCGGTCCCCCCACCCACCCCCCAAAAAAAGAGATTCTACTTTTTTAAACAATTACGTGGATCAAATAGGAAACAATCTGAAAACTTGGCGGAAAAAAGAAAAAATTATTTTAAATCGAAAGGGAGAGGATCAGTTTCGTATATAAATTTACCGCGTCATTCTAACGTTTTACTAACCCTAAGTCAGAGTGACAATGTTGTAAAACCACGCGTTATCGATAAAAAAGTAGACCCTTAAAAAAAAACAAAAAAAAAACAGAATAATTTAGAAGGTGGGCTAATCTACAATAATGTCCATTTCGGGGTTTATCTCATAAAATATTAAAAATATTAATTTGGGTATTTCTACAGAACCGAAGTAATCCTTAACCTAACCCCTAATTTTATATAATTTGGAAGTTTTAGGTTTAATCTAACAAAAATCGGTTTGATTTTGACCTGTATATTCAACATTAAATGTTAGGTTGATACGAAATTGATTAAAACAAGAGATACCCGATGAGATACAATACAAGATACATTTAATTGATGAGTAAACAAGTTTCACTTTACCGGAGGGGTGAGGGGAGGGGGCTATCAGAGTTAACCTTTAATATGAGAAAGAAAAGAAAAAAACAGCTGTCATCTTTTATTGCATAAATTTGAACTAAAAGTAAGAATTAACTTTGTACATGATTATCATCAAAATAGCGCTATCACCCGGTGTTGTCCTGGGGTCTTTAAACAATTTATTTATCTTTTTATAAAATATAAAATGTACATATTATGGTACAGCTTAATCATTGTTAATGTTATAAAACTATACGGTACTTTTAATGGGTAACCAGAGGTTTTTAGACGTCAGTCCCGAAAATTGTCGAAAGCAGTTCACGATTTGAAAGCTCCTTTTTAAGAAAGTTTTGTTTTTAGTTTTTGTATATTTTTTTATTGACTGTAACTTATCACTTCGCAAGCTTAGTGTCGTCTGCCTTTAACTTTTTGTTTCTTTTCTTTTTTCTCTCCCCCTTCCCCCAGCTTCATAAACTGCTTCTGCTTCAGTCATTTTCTAACTTGATAAGAACAGATTATCTAAGTATTCAGTCCTTACAAGTATTAGGTATAATTAATATTTTATAAGGGGATGTTTTATTTTATAAAATTATTGTGTACATAGCGCCAAAGCTTTCAATCTAAATAGGATTTGCTAAAGATTTTAAAGCCAGCTGAAATGAAATTCTATTCGCCAGTTTAAATGCTTCCAAATTCGTTTAAAGGATACCGAAGAAATTTATTCTTCTTTTCTGCGTCTTTTTTTTTTTTTTTTTTTTTTTTTTCTCTCTCTCTCTCAACAAATTAAAATAACTTGTTGACAAATAAACCCAGATGCAGTCTGGTGAATTTTATAAGATATTTCGCTGATATTGAATTTCCCCATTTACATGCCCTTATTCCGAATTCATAATCGTGGGCCGCCATCAACAGATCACCTCCTCCTCGGTACCAGACGACCATAATAAAAAAAATCTTTTTCAAGAAAACATTTATTAAAATTTAATACACTTTGCTGGAATAATTTATTATGACCATATCTGTACGCGCAAGCCCGCGCGTATAAAAATATGCGCGCGCAGAAATAGCCACCACTGATAACATACAAATTGCTTACTATCCGGAAAACTACTTGTTTGCGGCAAATTTAAATGCGATTTTCGTTTTCAGCATACCCTAAAATCTGTAAAAGTCGTAATTTTAAAGGCGATTGTTTAGGTGGAAATTAAGTAAAAATTTACCCAAAAAAGCTCTAGACAGCCCCCCCCCCAAAAAAAAAGACAAATTATCACTAGATGGCCAGAAAGTGAGTGCTCATTTTAAGTTAAATTTATATATATATAAAAAGAGGTCCCCACTTTTTGAAAAAGTAATTTCTTCATATCATGAAAACAATCTCTCTGCGCTGTCAGTGCGCTGTCTGTGCGCCACTTTTAAATGTTATATTCGTTCTCAGCGCCCCCGAAAACCTGAATAAGTCATCATTAAAGTTTTTGTTTTCTTTTGGGGGGAGTTGAAAAGAATCTTGACATTGATCTTTTTTTTATGTAAATTAATTTTTTACTTATCAAAAATCAATTAAAAATATTTTTATTTATTTATTTTTTATATGCAACCATTTGGATCGAGAAACAGTCCACT
Organism: Euprymna scolopes; assembly: GCF_053919585.1. Lineage (NCBI taxonomy): Eukaryota > Metazoa > Mollusca > Cephalopoda > Sepiida > Sepiolidae > Euprymna > Euprymna scolopes. The sequence goes on from NC_136483.1 coordinate 115,482,408, forward strand.
GATGATGGCCCACAGCTACGAGCTCGGAACAGGGGTGTGTGAGGAAGAAAATTCAATATCGCCAAAAAAATACGTAAGTCACGTAAAGGCGAGAAACATGCACACGAAAAATTCTCTCAATTTTAAGATTTAATAATTTTTAGAAAAAAACAAAAACAAAAAGAATGGGTTATACCAATGAAAAATTAATGGAGGTACAGGTAGGTACACTGTGCTATTTTTTTAGATAAGATTTTCATGCTGTATTCGATTTTTACCATACGCTTTTTGCCCATTAAATTGTTAGGTGAAAGTACAGAATAGTTAACACATCTTCGCCGTGTTAAGAAAATGGGTTTCCAAATAATTGTTATTTCAGCACGGTTCGTAAACTGCAGAAGTATCAATTAATGTTTGGTTAATTTTCGAGATCAGTGGCTACTCAAGTAAACACTACTACACTGTTGGGTTTGGTTAACGAACATTAATATTTGACTTTGGTTCATACAGTTTAATTTTAACCAGAAATTATTTTGCATCCTCCAATTTAAAGGCTCCAACACATGAATTTCGGAGTTTCGCACGTAAACATCTTGTCATACATGTTTTGTTTTTAATATTAGATACCAATTAATTTTGCATCTTGGAAAACGTCATTTTCTCCTAAAAAAAAAACCCAAAAAAACAATTGTTTATATTTGGTTTTGGTGAACAGATGAACAATAATATTTGACATTAAACTTAATTAAAAAATCGCTTTTGAATTTGAAAAATAAAATAGCGGCAAGAAAACAGAAATTATCAACCGAATTTTTATAATTACAAAACAATTTTGTTGTTTTGTTTTTTTTAACAATTTATTTTTAAAAGCACCAGTAAAGAGAAAAATGGTCATTTTTTTTTTTTAATAGCAAATCAATATAGTGTCAATAATACAGAGTCGGCACAGAACATGCTATTTCCTTCTAAATCTTGATAATTAATACTTACTCACACTGAATCATGATAAGTGGAAAGTTAAAGCTTTAAGACATAAATACTAAGATTTTTATGTATAAAAAAAATATTGGTAGAAAAATCTTTTTTTTTTTTTTAAATCAAGTCATCCTTTAAGGTTTCCGTACATTAGACTGCTGTGGACGGAAACCTAAAGTTGTAGTAGCAGTTTGGAGACTGCCCTTCTTTTGGCTTAAAAATACAATCAAAACTAACACAACAAATGGTTGACCAGTTCAGCAAATTAGAACTGCTTGATTATAGGAAAACTGTTTAAAAACTGGTGTTTTATAGTTAGAAATTAAGGCTGAAACTCACCCATATTTCTGACCGTGTCGACAACAGAAACTCCGCTCAGTCCAACACTGTGACAGTGATGCTGTTTAGGCGCATGCGTAAAAGAATGGTTGTGGAACGGGAGATTTTTCTGGTCTATGGAAGGCCAACAAGACAACAATCACACATTACATACCGCTCTACAAAATAAAACTACACTCTCTAGTTTACGATGTAAGCGCGTGAGAAAATAACGTTTTGCTTTGATTGAAGAGCACAAATGAAATCTTACATTTGACTATTTTACCTCTATTTCAAACAACAATTACTCTACTTCGTCTGTTTTAAAAACTTCAAAATGACTTTTTGATTTCGAAGGCGTACCATAGTAAACACACGTCAGCCAATTTTCGTGTAATAATAGATTTGAAATGTCTGTCGTGTGCGAAAGATAGCATCAGATTTCGAAAGCAATTTTGAAGTCTTTAACATACGAATAGACAGTAATATTTACTTTTTTTCTCCAAGAATTAATGAGGTCAGTTTAATGTAAGAAATACATTCCCCCACCCACCCACCACACTCTACTCGAAATAGAGGACTGAGTAATTACAAAAGGAGTTGTATTGAACCCGCCAGCTCTTCCTTGTGCGAGCATCTCAGGCGACCAGCAATAAACCAATCACTATTCTTGGAGGAGGTGGTAATGCCTGAAATAATAACCTCCTAGTCGGAAGGGTGATTAGTTTGGAAGATAAAAAAAGTCACTTTGTAGAGTTGGCCACATCTGACTGAAATTGAATATTGAAACGGAAAAGGAGTACCATCTCCCATGGAAAAATAGGCATGTTCACTAAAATTTGGGGTGTGTCTAACAACCGGATCACCAATTTGTGGTATGGGCTTGGCTTGGTACGCCCATCTTGGACGATGATAGCATCTTTGGGTTTGTCAAGAATCACACTGACATCTATAATATAAATCTCACCTGTCTGTTTAAATGTATGTATGTATGTATGTATGTATGTATGTATGTATGTATGTATGCATGTATGTATGTATGTATGTATGTATGTATGTATGCCTACCTAAAACGTTCGACAGAGGCGACGGATTTTCATGAAATCAGTATCGTTTTAAAGCTCGACCCTTCGGATGACAAATATAGAAAAATTGGCTAAAAACATTAATTCCTTCACCTTTAACTGGGCACTTTTATAAAAGGATCGCTTTTTTCGCCGATATTTTCGAAACTAGCCTTAACTTAAACCTTCTCCACTTCCGGTTTAGTTTTATTTACGTTCTTTTCCTCCTTTGCGGTTAGGGTTCGAGCCTGCCTGTCTACTACCACTTTTTTTTTTTTTTTTTTTACTCAACACACACTTCCAAACACCCGGGAAACGATGGGCATCCAGGCTATTAAATAAATAAAATAAATTTAACATTTTGATAACTTTCAATTTTTATAGGTGTTTTAAAATTGACGTAAAATTAACAAGGTATTTCCTAGGTGCGAGCAAAATGAATGCCGATAATGCTCAAAATGTATAAACATTTTGACCCCTCCCTTTACTTAAAAATTCACCAAAATTCAGGAAATTAACTAATTTTAATAAAATTTTTAGTATTTATCAAATGATGATCGCGGAATATAATAAACTAATTACTTTTATTTAAATCAGAGTGAAAATGTATTATTTTGCTTTAACAACAAATACCTTTACTAAAGTTATGGTTTTCTGTGGTAAATAAAAAAAGCAAGAGTTTATTTTTGCTTTTTTTATATAAATAAAGCATCGCAATTTGTAACAATTTGTAACAATAAAAGAAATAAAATAATTTTTACAGGAACATTACGAAAAAAGCCCCTAATGTCTGTATTAATGAATTCGATATAACTCGAAGAAAAATGAATTTTTCGAACTACCGATATTACCATTGAATTTAACATAGTTTATTTAATATTTTCACACAAAAAATTATAATAGCAAAAATATGTCTACTTTTTTTTTTTTTTTAATTTTTATATGCAAGATTTTAATAATTTCCTTGCTCGCAAGAATGTGAAACTTTCGGCGTAACATAATTTTTATATAATCTTGAACAATAATTTAAAAAAAAATTAATTTAAAAACAGGAACATAAAAAATGATTAAATTAAAAAATGGTAAAAATTGATACAAACATTCAGAATAGGAATGTATAGATGCACGTCTGGAAAAAAAAAGAAATCTGACACCCTTACCCCCTTTTATTATCATGACTTCATTTTGAAACAGCGTTTCGATTAGCTGAAATTTTGGGCCTCCTTATAATCGTGTTTACAAAATTTTAGTTTGTTGCGTTTTGGGCGAACGGTAAGTTACTTGCTTTTTGAGGGCTAATTAAGTTACTTTTGTACAAACAAGGCGTTTTTTTTTTAATTAAATATCTTAGGACTTTACTAATTATCTTTGGAATAGACCCAGAAAAACTAAAATTTATCTTTTAAAGGATTTTTACAATGAATTTATTTAACTTCAAAATTTAGCTGAATTGGTTAGCTCGCCGTGAAAACATTTTTAATAACTTTTTTTTTTTTTCAAATATTTTTGTCCTTTAGGAAATTAGCTTTAGTCTTTAATCTTTCAAATAAAATCAAAAAGTAGTCGGAAACCTACAAAAAAAATTATAATAAATCGGCTATCAAAACAAGGTCCTCCTATTTTTGCCCGTGCATTTTTGCCCGTACCTAATATTTCCATTATTTTGTCCAACTCCCATATATATATATATATATATATATATATATATATATATAAAAGTGAACGTGTCTGTGTGTCTGTGTCTGTACATTTCCTTACGCAATAACTCTGTCAAGTTTAAGTCTACAGACTTGAAATTTGATATACAGTGTGCTGAGATTTGGAAAAATCTTTGTAATCCGTTTTTGGCCAGAAATTTGGCTATTATGGGGTCAAAGTTCAACGATTTGACCTTTGAGAACTCTACCAATATCCTCCGACAATTTTGGGTCTAAACACTTGAAATTTTAGATATAGGTTCCTTGGACATGGATCTAACTTAATAATTTGATTTGAGCCCAAAACAATAAATGCTAAGGGGTAATAATAGGGGTCAAAGTTTTTAAAAATTGACCGCTTTTTTTTTTTTTGTTCAACATATTCATCCAACCACCTGGGTAACGCCGGGCTGAAATGCTAGTATATATATATATATATATATATATATATATATATATATATATATATATATATATATATATACATTAAAATTGTAGGGTCTGCGTTCGTGCCTGGTCCACAAAGTATGGAAATAAAAAATTTAAAAATTAAAAAAAAAATGTTTACAAGTGTTTTTGATATAGATGTACATCAGAATACTTTGATAAGTATATTTTAACTTAAATAGGGATGGTATAATAAAATTGTGGGGTCTGCGTTCGCGCCTGGCCTCCATAGAATGGAAATAGGCACAAACTTTAATAAAGACTTTTCATATCTATCTGCATAAGTATACTTTGATAATTATGTTTCAGTTTGAAGAAATATGGTATAATAAAATTATGGGGTGTTCGTTCACGCCTGACCTCCATAGAATGGAAATATGTCACAAAGTTTAACAAGGTTTTTGAATATAGATCCACAGAATATTGTGATAAGTGTTTCAGTGTGAACCGGTATGGTATAATAAATTATGGGGCTTATCTATTTTATTTTTACTTTCATCATATTTTGCTTTGGTTTTGATACCCCCGAATTCGAAGCTATCTCTTTACAACCCTTCTTTTTCATAACCTATCATACTTTAATAAATCAGAGTCCATTTTCTGTAGGCTGTTTTTGAACCCAGTCAACGACGATACTTTTGCTAGTATATATATATGTTGGTTTACCTTTTGCTAGTATATATATATATATTGGTTTACCTTGTCTTTGTTAGTGTGTGTGAGTGAGTAGTAATCCTTTTCTGTTTGCCTGTGTGTAGGAATATGTGCGCAAGATGGAGAAAGCTTGTGGGTGAGTTGTTTAGACCTTTATGCCGTTATGACGGGGGGGGGTATGTTGAGCAGATATTCTGGAGGCCTTCGGTACTATGAACAGCTTGAGAATTCTAGAGAAAACTGATTTTGTTGATGAGGTCTTATAGGATTTTTAAGTTCAAACTGGCTTTCTATATTCACATAGAAGTGTTAGTTTTGAGCCTTAAAATGATTTTTATTAGTTGAAAAATATTTTGTGTTCAAACCATTTGCTTTTTAACATTCATAGGAATCACTTCGTGATTCAGCCACTACAAATAAACTTTATTCAAACGGAACACTAGACATAAAGAGAGTTGCCAGGTAGGCTGGCTTTTATCACAAACAGAATGTTGTATCTTGGAGTTCTATCTTACCTGGCCACTTTTGGCATAAGACAACAACAGGAAAAATGTCTTGCTTCTCTACTCAGGAACTGATTTGTATTTGCCAGGGAAAATAGCTGGGCGAAACTTAGTACGTTTCCAGTGTACATGTCAGTGATATGCAAATCGCCTCCGTATCAATGTGTCAATCAAACCACAACTTTACATAACTCAAGATTTTGCATGTATGTATAAAAAATACAGTAGCGTCCAAAACTAAGGGACAGCATTTTAAAACCTAATATTTATTAGAAATAACAACTGTGAAAAGCTGAAATTTTGACAACTGGTAGTCGTTATCATCCATAATAACATACTAAAAGTTGAATCATTTGCAAAGGATAGAAAAAGAATTATAACAATTATTTATTTTAAAAATAGGGATGTCCAAAAGTAAGGGACAAAATTGAGAAAAACAATGTAAACAGCCAAAAACAATAAAAACACATGTACAATCAATATTTAGTAAATGAACCCTTGCTCTCAATAACAGCTGCACATCTTTGACTACAAGAACGAATCAGTTCTTGACAATCCTCGATACTAATTTTAGACCATTCTTCTTGATGCTTCATCCACAAATCCTCCATGTTAACGGGATTTTTTTCCATAACTTTCACTCCTAAGGTCTTCCACAGATTTTCCATTGGATTTAAGTCAGGACTTTGCGGTGGCCAATCCATAAATTCGAAATCTTGCTTGCTTAAGGTAATCCATTACCACCTTTGCCTTGTGACATGGGGCATTATCTTGCATAAGGGTAGCCCTATAGAAACCTGAATTCTGTATGATTGATACATGATCTTGAACAATGTTTTTATAGATCTGCACATTTACCGAGTTTGTAACGAGACAAGAGGCGTTGTACCTTGGCTAGAAAACATTCCAAATACCATGACGCTTCTGCCCCCAAACGTGACAGTTTTCTTTGCACTTAATCTTTCACCAATATGTCTCGTTACATTGTTTTTCCATCATTTCCAAATAAATTAAACTTGCTTTCATCACTGAAAAATACTTTTGCCCAATTTTCGTATATCCAAATTACATACCTGTTTGCAAACTCTAATCTCTTCTTATTCATCGAACTAACAAGTGGTTTTTTTCCCTGGGGTTCGATTAAACAGCCCTATTTCTTGCAGTCGTCTAGAAACAGTCTGTCTTGACACATTAACACATGAGGTGCTATTTATAACTCTTAATTTCTGTGCAAGATTTAAAATGGTCCTTTAATGACATACGTTGCATTATTTGATTTTCTCTTGCTGAAGTTTTGCAGGGTCTGCTGGTTTTAAAAGCACTAACTTTTTTGCCAGTATTATTATAAGATTAAACAACCCGGCCTACAACACTCTTGGGACGTTTCACTTTCTCTGAAATCTCTCTAATGGTGTGCTTTTCCTTGTGTAGCTTCACAATAGCTTGTCTTACAGAGTCTGTCAACGAATGATTTAAGTATGTGTTTAGGGAGGTCATTGATGTAGATCAGGAAGAGAGTTGGGCCCAGGATTGACCCCTGAGGGACTCCAGCATTTATATTGCAGGCCTCCGATTTTTGTCCATCAAAAAAAAAAAAAAAAAAAAAAAAAAAAAAGTAATCAAGTTTTTGACATTTCGCCATGGTGCTGACTGATGCAACGTTTACAAATGACTAAGTAAGACTTATTCTTTAGAGGAAATCAAAAAATTTGAATATAGCATACTGTTTACATTGTTTTTCTCAATTTTGTCCCTTACTTTTGGACGTTCCTATTTTAACAATAAATAAACAATTATTATAATTCTTTTTCTATCCTTTGCAAATGATTCAAATTTTTGTATGTCATTATGGATGATAACGACTACCAGTTGCCAAAATTTCAGCTTTTCCCAGTTGTTATTTCTAACAAATATGTTTTAAAATTTTGCCCCTTAGTTTTGGACGCTACTGTAGATCTCTCATACAATTGCTTTACCATAATCCACTCTGATATAAGCCGAAATGGTCTAGATTAAAGCTTAATGATAAAAGTCAAACTGTGTGCTTTTAAAAGTTAATCTTCCTATTTATATAAAGTTACATAGGTACGTATGTTTATATATAGGTATGTATATATTCATTACTAAATCAATGAACTAATCATTATGAATTCTGGAACACAGCTGCTAAGTGTAAAGGCCATAACCTGGGCTATATTTAGTTTAATTTAGTTTTATGCAAAGGAGACAAAAAAAGGAGGTGAAAGCTTCTGATGAAAATTCAGATACCTTCAAGTTTTGTAAAATTTGAACACTAGGTATAAAACATCATTTAATAAATATTCCCCAAGTTTTAGATATTAATTACTAAATATTCTCAAAATGCTAGACATTATTTAATAAATATTCCCCAAATTTCAATTTCTTTAGAGGATTTTGAAGGGATTGTAGAAAGCACTATCAAGGAGACCAAACGTTGTCTGGGATTGAATGAGGATCAACATATGTTCTCCCTTCCCATACTTTTATTGTCATCGAAATCAGTAAAATCGCATATTTTTGCATTGTAGTTTTCATTGCATTGTAGAGAATCGAATATTGATTTTATAAATTCATCTGTAAATAATGGCTTAAAAAAAAAGTTTAAATTGCAAAAGTCACGTATCATAGTTCAATTGTGCTCTAAACGATACTTTTGCTAGTATATATATATATTGGTTTACCTTTTGCTAGTATATATATATATATATATATATATATATATATATATATATATATATATATATATATATATATATATATATATATTGGTTTACTACACCCTGTCTTATGGAAGAATCAACTGCTGATTTTATCAAATTATTTTTAAATAATCGCTTGAATTAAAGTTAAGCGTACAAAAGTTAAGGTAACATGGTTCAATTGTGCTCTGAAAAGAAACATTCATTTCGAACGCCCTCCTGTCTTATAAAAGAATCCAGAGTTGATTATATAGGTTGAGCTTTTTTGCTTGTGCAATGATGAAACTTCTCAAATGCACTTGCGATGTTAAGCTGTGTAAAAGTGGTAACAGAGGTCAGAATTAGACTTCCTTCTTTAATCGGATGTTTTTGATTATCGATTTTCGATACTTATCAGATGCGTTTTGATACAAAGCCTGTGTAAGAATACTCCCAAACACACCAAGTACTTTGGTGCGAAATTTAAAAAAAATCGGCCCAGCCGTTTCCAAGTCTATGAGGAATACAGACACACACACACGCACACACACACACACACACACACACACACACACACACACAAAGTTCCTTTTGTATAATAGTAGAGATAACCTCCTATTTGTGTTTGTGTAGTGTTTTATGTTCTAAATATTCGTTTTATGTGGGTAGAAAAGGAGACTACAGACGAGCGAGAAGTTTTTGATGTTTATTTTTAGGAGAGAAATAGATTAATATGAGAGAGATAGACTAGTATTCTCTTAATTAATTAATTAACTATTTTATTAAAGTATAAATTGCTAGATACAGCAGAGATCTTAAGGGGAGCATTTCACTCTTGGCGATTACCAAAGTTTTCTCTCAGTTATTACAGCATTATTGGCGATGTGTCATGCACTACTCTCATAGACAGACTGATCTGAAACCTCTCTGTCTCTTTCAACCCTGATATCCATGACATCATGCATTATGCCTTGATGTCTCTTTCTTTTGCTCTACTTTGACCTATCTGACCTTCTAACATTAAATGACATCTCTACTCATTATCTTTCGTAAGAATTTGTTTATTTAACAAACTTTGTGTAACTTCAATTTGCACGTAGTTCAACCCTTTTCAAAACTACCACTAGCTGATGTAATCGCTATCCAACATAGTGCCATCCATTATGTACTATTTGAAAATTGTAATATTTCAGAGTTGTATTTAATTTGATCCATAGTCGTTAGATATTAATAAAGCAAGAATGAATTATGATTTTGTATAGTTCTAGGAGGTTCACTCCTTCAGGAAAGAAAATATGTTGGTTTCTGTCACATGGATTAAGGCATTCAAGGTTTAAATATCTGGTTTTTGTTAGGTGTGTTATGTCATAAACGGGGTTTACACAACAATACCTAAAATGTTCAAAGATCAACCATCCAATTTGTTAGAAATGCTGAGTTATAAACAAGGTTCGGCATGACAAGTTAGATGTTCTTTCAGAATTTAATTTTCTCAGATAATAGGTGCAAACTATTAGTGTAGTATTGGGAATCCCAGCTTAAATGCTATCTGGGTAGTTTGTAGAAATAGTAAGTTATGTAAGTATATTTTCGATTCCCATCAGCGAGTTTAGTGGGGTCACAAAAGTTGGGTTTGACAGGTGTCAAACTCAGTCATCTTTAATGACCTAGGTTAGCTGCACCGGAAATTAGGGGTGACGTGCACTGGAAATTAGGGGTGACACTGAATTGTGGTCGTAGTCTTCCGGTCGACGACCACATGGGCTGAGAGTTGCCTTTGGGCTGCAGGGGTGATTAGGGTCCCTTCATGACAACCAGGTTTCGACATGATAGGCTTGCCTTATATAAAAGAATTGAAGCTTCAAATCTATCTTGTGTTATCGATGCATCTGCAGCAGTAAGTATCACTCCCCACGAGACGGCAGCCCAGCGACAAGAAGATATCATCCGCTGGACAAGGCAAGCAGGTATGTACGATTATGTATTTGCACGTACACGTCGAGATCTTCCAAGGCAAAAGAACGGTATGCACACACACACACACATATAAGTAAGAACATATATGTAAGAACACACAGACTTTAAAAGTATCCTTAAAAAAACAACCGTAAAAAGTAAACGTAAAAGAAACAGTAAAAAGAAAACGATAAGTAAAACAATCGACCACGTAAATAAGTAATAAATAGAAGGACACCAAAAACCAATACGGAACATTAGCAGCTGACTGACTGGAAATCTTGCTTCCGCTAAAATGCCACAGATGTTAGATTTCTCCGTCGGTTATTGGGATAGTCTTGGATGAACCGATTTCATTTCAGTTGCTTTTGCAATCATCACACCATCTTCAATTATTTTTGAACTGCCCTAAATTTACTTAATTAATCACATTTATTCTCTTTGCTTTGCTCTTCATCAAAGGGGAGTTATCTTTGATGATGACGACTTCGGCAACCACTCTTATATTATAAAGCTTCCCATTTTTATTTTTTGGGTTACTGTTCTCATCTTGTGTGCTATTTTCACAACGTTTCAACCAATGTAACCCTTTTTTTTTACATGGAGGTCACCACTTACTTATCAAGGCCCCGAAGCCACTCGGGGATAAGGGTTATTGCGTGTACAGTAATCAATGGGATGTGAAATTGAACCCCTTTCCAAATATTTAAATATTGATTTTTTTTTCATTTTTTTTATAACCTGGGAGCTCAATGTCAAATCGACAACAATCTGCAGAAACAGCTGAAAAAAGATGAAAAGAAAAAGAAAAAAAAACTCCAAGCTTCTTCATCAAAGACATATGGTACTACCAAATTCAGTTGTAAGTTACAACCTGGAGATAAAAGGTGCTATCCTTAGTGTGATCGACACTCAAAATAAATTCTGAATTATTGAGGAAGGACTTCAACCCCGTCATGGTTGATGGAATGAGAGCGTGCTACACTTGTGGATTAAATGAAGGGTTCCGCTTGAAATTTTGTGCAGATTGCAGAGTTCAACAGAAAGATTCCCGAGTTTGACAAGATACACCTGAAGAAGGTTGGAGGTTACAGCGACCGAAATATTGTGAATTACAATAACACTCAAAATGAAACCAGTAGTCTGAAGACTGCAAATAATCCAAATTATCAATCTCCATCTTAAAAATTCTGAAACGTTTTCAATTTATTTTCATTCTTTGCAATAACAACACCATCAGTCCAACTTTTTTCATGGCATCAGAAATGGCATAACCAATAGCTTTGTCGCCATTTACAAAGATGGCGGCCACCTTTGCAATTTAGTCTGGAGTCGTAACTTGTCTAGACAAAGACTTCAACTTGTTAACAATGGCGTTAACAGCTAGCATAGCAAACAGCCTATCGAATTTCAGCGGGATTAGTTCATCAGTTGATCTTATCAAACTTTCTTTTCAAAAGAAAACATGCGAGTCACAGTTGTTGTTCCATCACCTGCCTCTTCATTCTTGTTGTTGACAACATCCTGCATAAGTTTGGCTCCAATAACTGTCAATTGTAGGAGAAATTTATAAGTTTTAAGAAATTTAAAGAACCTGTACACCAGAAAGAATTCAACATTTCTCAGGAATGGGGAATGCTGTCTACTTCTGTTCCATGTTACTGTTTTTATTCTTACTTTTTAATTTGCAAAATAAAACATTATCTGTATTGTGTATGAATGTCTCCGGCATGATATTATTGATAAAATCAATAATACAAAATGAATAACACTACTGGATTCGATGTTTCTGAAGTTTTTAGATAACGATTGATAATTTGGACTCTTTGGATTATTCAGGCTACTGTTTTCATCTTCAGTGTTATTTTCAAAAGGTGTTGGCCAATTTAACCTCCGACCTTCTTCAAGTGTGTCTTATCTAACTCGGGAATTTCTGTCAAACTTGGTAATCTGCACAGAATTTCAAATGGAACCTCTTATCTAATCCATAGGAGCAGTATGATTTCATTCCATCAACTATGACTGGGTAGAAGTCATGATTCGTAATTGTATTCTTAGTACCGCCTGCACTGAGAATTGAACCATCAACCTCCAGAAGAGTGTAAATTACAACTGAATTTATCAAGTGCTTTATTCATTGTACTATGTGTCCTTGTTATCCCTGTGGATTAAAAGAAAGGGTTCTGATCAAAATTGTGTGCAAATTCCCGAGGTCGACACAAAGATTCACGAGTTCAACAAAAAGATTCCCAAGTTCAATGGAAAGATTGATAAGTTCAATAACATGCATCTGAAGAAAGTCGGAGGTTTTATCAGCTGAAACATTAGGAAAATAGCACTCAAGATGAGAACAGTAGTTTGAATAATTCAAATAAAACCAACGACTGGATTCCTCATAAAATTTTATTTGAGAAAAGTTGTTTGATATAGAGCTTTGCTTTTAATTGCATCCCCAGACAGATTAACAGACAGACACAACGTCTATTATCCAATAGCTTCTAGAAAATATATTTTCTTCTGGTTAGATAATTGCTATGCTGATTGATCCATTCATAATAATAAGCGTCATTTGTTAGAGTTGTATAATATTTATGTATTTATTTAATTTTTATTTAAAAAAGCTATACAGTGATGCATATGTTCATAGTTCCATGTTTTGAAACATGGCGTAAATCATAAGGGTATATCGTCACATCAAAGAAACAATTATATTGTTAAGGTAATGTTTTATGATCTATTTATAAGAAAATATAAATAGTTCAGTTCGTAGACCATTAGACTAAAGATCTCAACGTTTCAGTTTCGATTTCCGGTCATGGCATCTGCTTTATTTGTTGGGGATTCATTATCTGAAAAAGTAGTTAAGAACTCTGATATTCTGAAATGAGATAGATGTTGTAATGCATTTATTACATTATTTAAAAAAAAATGTAACTGACGGAAACGCAGACAGACACACACAGAAAATGCCTGTTATATTATGAGTCCGTCTGAAGCCGAAACTACCCTAACTGTTAAATATTATAATATTTCAGACTAATTTACTCTCTTTCAATTCACGATTCTGGGGAGATAATGTTGTATCTATTTTGCCGCCATGATATCTTCTTCTTAAAAATTATTTCCTCCTTTGGAGTGGGGAGAGTATATGGTTGTTTGTCATGATACCATTCTCCCAAGAATGATCTCCTCCTTTTGAAGAGAGGTGAAAGAGAATAATGTAGTATCTATTATGTAGTTATGATACCTTCCTCCCAGGAATTATCTCCATTTGTGGGAGGTAGTCTAATAGCTGTTCAAGTACCATGAAAACATCCTCTCAAGCCTTACTTTCTCTTTGCAGGGTGACGGGTAGTGTATTATATGTTTATTCATCATTATACCATCCTCCAAGTTTAGCAAAACAGAAACATTTTGGTAATTTCGATACAAATGTATTTCTTTTTTAAGCGTGATCATAAAGAAAGGAAAAAAAAATCAATTTGCCTTTTCACCTGCTATTTAGAAATAGGTCGCAACTTGTTGGTTTTGATACAAATATTAAATATAAATTTGTCCAGGAAAGCAAGCAATATTAAAATCGAGACAAGCATTGAACTAAAAAAAAAAAAAGTGGCATTAATATATTTTTTTTTAAAACCAGTATGCAAATTAGATAACCTAACAACTGATATCGCTTTAACTTTAGAAGTACATAAAAAATAGCGTGTTCATTTTGTTAGCTTACGGTGAATTAATTTGAAATAGGGCGGTTTAACTTTACCGTTAGAGCGGGAAATGGGTTCACCTTTTTGCATTTATTCACACAGAAAAATATGAAGGAGGAAGAAAAAAGAGATAGTGAGGGAGGAAGAACAAAAAGAGATAGTGTGGGAGGAGGAGGAGGAGGAGGAGGAGGATGAAGAAAAAAGGAGATAGTGAGGGAGGAGAGAAACGACTTCTGTTGGTCACACTTATTAGATTCATCGAGAAAATAGCGGGCTACGCCTATTAATTTATAAATTATTTAGTGTGCATTGATCATTTTTATTGATAACTAGCTAATATGTGCGTGCACACCTGCTGGAGCGAAGGGAAACACATATTTAATAGTTTTATGAATACACAGAAAGAGATTGCAGTTATTTTGTACTTTTATATTTTGTAATAATGTAGACTAGAAAAACAAAATCTTATTCTAACGTTTAAAACAACTTTATTGAATCTTCTTCATTAAGTAAAAGAGGAATGGGAAAGAGAAGAATATTAGTAACAGAATAAGTCCACCAGTATGGATGAAAACAAAAGGTCTTGTTTAAGGAGAAAATAGTTCATGTATGTATACTGTACAAGGTCCCGGGGTAGCCATGCTGGCCTGGTCAAAGTCGAACCCAGAGGCAAAGGCCCGAGGTGAAGAGGTTCTGTTGCATCTCAAGAGAGAAGTTTGGGGGTTGGTCCGAGCCACATGGAGTTGTTGTCGGTACCATATCCTAACCAAGGAAAGAGGAAGTAGCCATGCGTTAACTCGTTCTATCAACTCTGTTGCATGCTAAGCTCATCTGAAAGATGGTATTTGGACAGGCCAGAAGGGAAGTTGAGTGCTTGCACCTCAGCATTGAACTTATATACCAAAGGCAGATTCAAACTCATAAACTGCGATGTGTCACTGCTGCTGCTGCTGTTGTCGTGGTTGTCTATAATCGCAGCTGCTACAACAATGCCTTTCTTGTAACAATATACACAATGTAACAATATACACAATGTAACAATATACACAATGTAACAATGTAACAATATACACAATGCTGTTGCCTCTCCATTAGGGTAGAGTTAGACACAAAGTCGGTTTGGATGTGGAGAAAATCCAGTTCCAAAAAAAAAAAGTTCTCTGGATTGGGACAAAAATAAAAAGTGCCTTAGTCTAGAAGGATCTCTTTTCGCTGCTGGAGGACAAAACAAATAAGTGTACTATCACTTTTACTTATCTATTTGCAAAAAAACCCCCAAAAAAACAAACAAAATTATATTTAAAATTTTAAACAAATTAGGCACAAGGCCAAGATGTGGGGAAAATGGGAATCGTTTGTCATTACTTGTCCTTCCTTTCTACCTATTCTACACTTAACTAGAACCATTGCAATTACCACAATACTATATTTACTCTAAGGATCATTCTAACTAAATCATCCCCAACGTGTTGAAAGTTAATTTCATTAATATCTCTACTTATATATAAAAGGTACTTTTTGTATGGGGGTGAGGTCCTTATGGACTTTGAAACGGTTGGGCTGATTTTTAAAAAAAATTATGCAAATATGCTTTTGTGTCTGAGAGTGTTCTTAGATGGGTTTTGTATCAGAATGCTTCCAATAAGTATCGAAAATTGATAATCGAAAAAAAACAATTAAAGAATTTTGACCAAAGTTAACACCCTTATACAGACTAACATCACAAGTGCATTTGAGAAGTTTTATTACTGCACAAGCAGAAGGGCCCAGTGTATAAAACCAACAGTAAGTTCTTTGATAAGACAAGGGCGCATTCAAAATGAATGTCTTTGTTTAGGGCACAATTGGACCATGGTACTTGACTTTTGTATTTTAAACTTTAATTAAAGCCATTGTATAAAAATAATTTTAGAAAATCAACAGTAAATTCTCTACAGTGCAATGTAGACTACAATGTGTTGTAGACAAAGTTACTGCGGAGGCATGTGAAGTGGGTCCCAAACTAGAGAAGGCTATCAATCCATTTGATTGAAAAAAAAAAAAAAAAAATGGGCGCTTTCACCGATGTCAATAAAATTATTGGAAGTGCGGAACATTCGTTGATCTTCATTCAATACCAGGCAACGTTGAGTTTCCCTGGTAGTATACTTTAATTTTACCATCTTGGATCATTTTGGTAAATTTAATTGTAATTTTCATTTTATTTTATATATATATATATATATATATATATATATATAGTGTTATAATGGAAAAATTCCAGAGGAAATCCGGCTATGAGAGCTCAATGTGGTAAACAGAGCAATAAGATAAAAAATATAACACGCAAATTACATAATTGTCGATGCAATAATTTATTTCAACCTTATGGTATTTTCAAGCATTTTTTCAGTATCGAAAATGTAATTGTCTGGGTTAGATGCTTGAAAATACCATAAGGTTGAAATAAATTATTGCATCGACAATTATGTAATTTCCGTGTTATATTTTATATATATATATATATATATATATATATATATATATATATATATATATATATATATATACTAGCTGGCCGCCTGGCGTTGCCTGTCATAGGATATGCTTAAAAACGATATTTTAATTCATGCCGATTATGTATGTATTATTATAGAATCAATCCTCTATTGATTATTGTATGTTACGTGGAATAATTTGCCTGGTGAACTAATTCACAAAAAGTTTTTTTAAATAATAATGATAATGTCGTTCATCAAATTTCGTCTGTAGTTGTTTACAATATCACGTCAGCTTATATTTGGGCTTGATGATGAATGCTCTGAAAAAGTCTCTTTTGATTAATGTTTAGTTTAAAAATATGCAAACAAAGAAATTATTGCGCCAATTTTAAATGATACCTCTTCTTTTATCGTACATTACACTCATTAATAAGAAAAACGAAAAAGAAAATGGTGAGGTACACCCAGGCTGGAACAGGGGATCAGTCGATCCATAGTCGAATGCTTTACCACTAAGCTATATCTCTAGATGACAATAAAAACTGGTCTCAATTCTAAATTATTGAATTATTGATCTTTTTTGTTGTTTTTCTTCCCGAAAAGTTTTCTGAGTGCTTACAAGTAATTTCCTAAAAGAGTAAAATCTCATCTTAATTTGGAGGAGTGATTTAACGGAGTGTATAGAATTTTTCTACAACAATTATATTACTTAGAAGTTATCATATACTAAAAGAATATATGTGCATTTTACAAAGATACATTAATTTATAAAACACATTTCAAATGTTTTAAATAGTTTGGAAAATACACCTGCATTTTTTTGTTGGCAAATTTTCACCGTCTTTCACGTGCGTCTCTTCAGTGGAAGAGAAACCACCAAATGATTTCAATAATAAAAGTAAGAATTTTTTAATCAAATAACTTTTTTTTATTAGTCCGTGATTTTATTATCTTCTATTTCCATCCCAAACAACGTTTTATATGCTTAAACATTTATATAACAATCAGCACACAGATCTGGGAAGAGAATAGGAAGAATAGGAATCTCGTTTGGAAGGTAAGTAAAATATATCTGTAAAATCATCAAGATTAAAGAACTGACGATAAAGGGTTTTCCTAACACAAAGGTGTGAAAATTCATGAATTTATTTATACTT
The DNA here is from genome assembly GCF_053919585.1 of Euprymna scolopes. NCBI lineage: Eukaryota > Metazoa > Mollusca > Cephalopoda > Sepiida > Sepiolidae > Euprymna > Euprymna scolopes. Next base: position 115,500,044 of record NC_136483.1, read on the forward strand.
AGAAATGGTTCATTTTTTTCACACATTTTGGAGAAGACAAAATCCCAAGAATATAAAATAAATGAATCAAAAATATTAAAACCCTTTTTTATATTTTACTTTAAATCTAATTATAAATTACGTCTGATAGGATTTGATGTTTTATTCAAAATTTGAATCCTTGTAAATCAAGTGCGTTATTTTAAAGGTTATCTAATTTATACAAAGTTTCAATTTTCGTTTTTTTACAAAAGTAAAATAAAGTTACATCATATTCTGATCTTATAATATATAGGTTTTAGTTTTACTGATAGTTTAAACAAATATTTATCATTAGTACTGGGAATGAAAAATAAAGTTTAAAAGATATTACAAGAATCGTTTTTGGAATCGCAAATTATCCTACAATTATTCTGATTCCGATACTTTCCAAGTTCCAATTTTTTCGATCCCCGAATACCATTAAGCGTCCCAACATTAACACCCCCTTTATATATATATATATATATATATATATATATATATATATATATATATATATATATATATATATATATATATATATATGCATACACGGTTGTGGGTGTGGGATTTCACTTAGAAAAGGATACTGAATACAAACACTCGTTCTTCTGATTAAAAATTAGTTTCAAATTGAAATCCGTTTTCAATGAATTTAACTTAATACTATTTGGCTACATGACTTCAAAGTTTATTTAATCTAGGTACCAGCAATAATGGCGGAATAAAAATAAGGGGACATAGTTTTGAAAGCCGATTTATCATAATTTTTTTGTAGGTTTCCGACTACTTTTTGATTGTATTTGAAAGATTAAAGATTAAAGTTAATTTCCAAAAGGAAAACAAAATATTTGTACATGTGTAAAAAAAAAAAGAAGTTATTATGAAAAATGTTTCACGGCGACATTCGGAAGCTGGCAAATTCAGCTAAATTTTGAAGTTAAATAAATTAACTGTAAAAATCCTTTGAAAAGTAAATATTAGTTTTCTGCGTCTATTTCAAAGATAAGTAGTAAAGTCCTAAGATATTGATTTAAAAAAAAACTTTGTTTATACAAAAATAAGCAAGAAATTGTAGCTTCGCTAAAGCAAAATCAAACGCAGCCGTCTACGTGTGGATTCTACGGAAGCTCAAAATGTCAGAAAGTCAAAACGCTGTCTGAAAATTATGTCAGAAAGTTGGATGGAGGTAGGGAGTGGTGGGTTTCTTTTTTTTTTTTTCTCGACTGTGTATCCATACATTCCTATCATGAACGTTAGTATAATTTTACTATTTTTTAATTTAATTATTTTTCTCTATTCCTGTTTTATAATTAAAATTTTTTCATGATTATATAAAAATTATGTAACGCCGAATCTTTGTCGTTCATTCAAGCAATCTTAGAATCTTATATAAAAAAATATTACGCGAAAAATGTAATCTAAAAAAGGTAGAAATATTTTTTGCAATTATAATTTTTTTTGCGTGAAAATATTAAAAAAAAAACAATTCCTAATTCAATAATAATATCAGTAGTTCGAGAAATTAATTTTTTTTCGAGTTATATCGAATTCATTAATACAGACTTTAGGGTTTTTTTTTCATAATGTTCCTGAAAAATATGTCTTTCTTTTTTATTGTTACAATTTACGATGCTTTATTTTCATAAAAAAGCAAAAATAAATTCATTCATTTTTGTTTTACTACTGAAAGCCATAATTTTAGTAAAGGTGCTTTTTATTTAAACAAAATAATACATTTCCACTAAGATTCAAGTAAAAAATAATGGGTTCATTATAATCCGTGATCATTATTTGATAATTACTGAAAGTTTCATTAAAATTGGTTAATTTCCTGATCTTTTGTAAATTTTTAAGTTAAAGGAACGGGGTGAAAATGTTTATACATTTTGAGCATCGGCTATTCAATTTGCACGTACTTAATTTAATCGTATGATTATTGTATTCAATGAATTAAAATAAATTTATGTAAATATGATTACTTTTTGCAATATTAAAATAACGACACCTGTCTTGACCCCCCCTTCAAGGCATGGAAAAATAAAAAGTAAGAAACACGCACACATAAAAAAAGAAAAGAAAATCGCGTTTTTTTTTTGTTTTGTTTTTTTCATACAGAAAATCGGCGCGTCTAAAAAATGGAACGAGATTTTAAGTCGATAAATGGAGTTTTCAGATAAAAACAATGGTTTCAACTGATTTTTTTGACGATTATAATAAGTTACAATGTAGTTTCCAAATTATGCAGTCGGAATTATTTGAATATTACTGAATTATTAAAAAAAAAAAACTTTAATCGTGGTAGCAGGTGAAAAATTACCGCCATCTTGTTCAAATCGAAACGAAAAATTACCTCCCTTTTGAACTCTCTCGATCGTTTTCATCAAATTCTATTTTTTATTTTCTTTAATAAATGATTTTCTACCTTACCGATTTTGTAATTCTTAAAACTACGAGGGATACGTAGATACCATTGTTTTCATGTGAAATTAAGTATCATAATTTCCGAAATCTCGTCCCAATAGTGTAGAAGCGCCAGAAAATCATTTTAAAGCGAATTTGAGTTTTTCCGATGCAACCCTCTCTTCATGTTTAGAATGCGTTTTTTAAATGTCGTGAATTATTTCCCCTTGTTCTTTCTGACTGTTTTCAAATGGCATCGCGATATCGTCGCTATTGAGCACAGATTAATTTTCTTATTAAAAATAAAACTACTTTATTAATTCACGTGATTTTTAGTGTACGAAAATATATGAGAAATATATGAGAAATTGTGCCTTTAGTTTAGTACTCAACTCTGCAGTCGGATCAATTCCTCTACTGCATCTCTTAATTGTTTCATCCTCGCCCGAAGGTTGTATTGATACTGGTGTAAGTACTTTTCTGTCCAACATTCATCATTTGTTTTTAACCAGATTCGATATGATGCTTTCTCTTCTATTTGTACGTTTTTCATATTTTTTTTTTAACTACTGTGTTTGTACAACAAAAACGATTTTGCAATATGTTGATTAACTTTTGTTCAACATATCCTTGCGTTCCAGTACTTTTGTTCAACATATCCTCGCGTTCCAATACTCAAATGAAATTATTAAACATCCTATCTTTTCCCTGAGACTCGGTCGGTAGATAAGTATATCTTTCAGTAATTGCCCAATTATCATCCCATGGTACACCATCTTCAATATAATTACAACCGTATTTTCCTCACTCCACGCTACAAGGTTTGGTCTCCGCTGTGTAAGGATCAATGGGAAAATCAATGTATTCTAAAGGTCTACTGTCAAGTTCGATTTTCCTTGCAATCTTTTATCGGATAACTGTATCCTTGAATTACTTTTCACAACGTATCTTTTTTTTCCAACTCTACGAAAGTTCATTTTTTTTTAATCTTCGCTATTTTTATTAGTTCTTCTTGATGAAATTTCTCTACGTTCTGATATAATAGCTTTTCTATTAATTTCAGGAGACTCGGTCCGTAGATCAGCACATCTCTCAACCTTCTTCTGTAATTGCACAATAAATATCCCATGGTACACTCATCTTCAATATAATTGCAACCATATTTTCCTCACTCCGCACTAAAAGGTCTGGTCTCCACTGTGTAAGGATTAGTGGGAAGATCAATGTATTCTAAAGGCCTACTGTCAAGTTCGATTTTCCTTGCTATCTTTCATCGGATAACTGTATCCTGGAATTACTTTTCCCAATTCCAGCTCGACGGAGGTTCATTTCCTTAATCTTTGCTATTTTTTATTAGTTCTCCTTGATTGAATTTCTCTTCTGATGTAATAGCTTTTTTTTATTATTAATTTTACGACTTGGTTATTCCTCCACGTATACAGTTGGACAGAATATGCATGGGAATTCCTCATTCCCCACATTTGCATTCATCATCGACGTCTACTCTCCATCAAACAAGAGCACGGAGCCGTGACAAGTGTCACTAGGAAAGTTTTGCAACGACTGAATCGCGAAATGATTCCTATGAACGCTAAAAAGCAAATGGCTCTAATTGCTTACCCTCTTTCTTTCTCTGCTTCATTTGGATTCTCTTTCTTCTTCACGTTATAAAGCAAGTAAGTTTCAAACGATCGTGCGAACTCAAAGTATTGTCCAACTAATGGCAATCATTCCGAACCAAAAAAGTGACACGTCTATGTTAAAATAGTAAACCTGTGCGAACTTTAAAAATGCTATAAGACATGATCAACAAAATCAAGTTTCTCCAGAAATCTCAAGACGGTCGCACATGAAAGACACCAGAACATATAGTTTTTATACCCCCTCCTGTCGAGACGAGGCAAGTTGCTGAAGTAAAGAAGTCAATTACTTACGTACCCACCACTATTATTTTGCAAACATATTTTTACACATTAGCGAACAGAGACGAATTACTTCTCACGCATTAACAAGAACAAATTAAACCAACGCACATACATACACAATCCAACGCTTCCAAATACTCACATACGAATATTACTTACGCAATATGATGTTTCAGATGTCTCTTCTAGCTCTTCTTTGGAACATTCCAACCTTCCACTCTTGCTCTCTGTGAACATATCCATATCAAACTTGTGTGCGTTCTTTACAAATTGTTTCCTGCACTGTTTACATTTCCCCTTCTTTTCACTCTCCCGAATTTCCTCATTTCATCTTTAAGCATTCTCTTTACATTTTCAAACAGTTGATCCATTTAAACCTTTTATCCTGCAGATGCTTTTATGCACCTACTTCTTTCATGCCTTTTTTTGTTTGTTTATCACTGCGATTGTTATTTCCCCCATTTCATGATTTGCTAGCTTTCCTTCACTGTGACATTTTTTTCCTATTCAACTACAAACGTTTCTCTTCTGTGTTCATAGATAATTGCTGATAATTTCTCCAGCTTTACCTCGGTGCTTTCATTAGAGTTCTGACATTTTTGCCAATTCTACATCAAAAGATTTTTTAGCTCATTATATCATTTGGTCAATTTACCTTAGCTTTCTTCCGTGTGTTCTTGTTCTTGCTTTTCTGTATCAAGTACAGACTCAAGTGCTCACTGTGGTGTGTCTCCTGGTGGTTCTGGTTACACGCCCCATAGCGTTGTATGGATTCTTTATTTTCGCACTGCTTTTCATTGGTGGATTTGAAACCATTTAGCCATATCAAATTCTTTGCTGCAACACTCACTAGTTTTCGTTTTCTATTATTCTTTTTTTTTCAGTTTTGGGTCATTTATTAGCCATTGTGGATTTGTTATTTTCTCTTCATTCCCTCAGATTCGAAGGAATTAAAATAATATGAATGGAATATGGAATAGAATTTTTGAATCTATTGACATTTTAATGACAATTGCAATTTTGAAGAACCGTTGTTATTTTTGCGATCTCCATTGATAATTTCCCATTGTCTTCTGCTATGGCTTGTTTAACAGCAAACACAAAATCTCCAGCTACGATATAGCTGGAAATGTCTTCTCAATTCTTAAATCATTTCTCTCTGATAAATTTATAAGCGTAGTGGTTTATGAGCAGAAATCAGAAGCTCACAGTATTAATGCTGCAGTCCCTCAGGGGTCCATCCTGGGCCCAACTCTCTTCCTGATCTATTCTTTACCTGTAGAAGAGCCAGGTACGCCCAAGGATGAAGTACTGTTGCCACATCTGGGCAGGAACTGCCAGAAGGACCTTATTCTGCTTTGTACAGAGTTCAAAATAGACTTCATAGCCTAGTGGAGGATGCTTTTTTCTCTTCCCTGCGACCTCTTTTCCATAACAGGGATATTGCGAGCCTATCTCTGTTTTTTTATTGTTATTTTCATAGCAAGTGCTCATCTGAGCTCCAATCTATGCTTCCTTTTTTTCCTGACTTTCACGAAAAACACTCGTCTAGCTGAAATCACTATCAATAATGTCCGCCACTCTTTAGCTATGCCTAAACCTAAACGTAGATTCCACGAACAAAGCTTGTTTCTTAGAACTGCACGCCTGTGGAACTCTGTTCTGTTTTCTTGCTTTCCAACTAATTAAAATATGGTTGTCTTCAAGTCTATGTGAACAAATTCTTGATGAGCCTGCCCTTAAGTAATCCAATTTACCAAATTTCCGCTACCAACGATTACTATGAAATGTTCCTTTTGATCACTGTACACCCATTAACACTTATCTTCGAGTGGCTTCTGGGTCTTGATAAATAGTGAATCGTATGCAAAAAAAAAGAAAGCCACGTAATTTTCAAGTTGATTTTGGTTATTCACAGATTCATGCTGCTCCTTGTCAGCCTGTTCATATTTTTCTCCGTTGGACAGGATCTGGTCGATTTCATCTTTGCTCAATTGTCTTTTGTCGTCGGTGATGGTGATCTTATTTGATTTACCCGTGCTTTTATCGACGGCTGAAACGTTGAGGATTTCGTTGGCATCTACGTCGAAATTTTCTTCATAATATTGCGTTGTGATTTGGCTTTCAAACGTATCTAATACATACATATTCATGTTAAAATTTATATATATATATATATATATATAAAGTGGAATTGTCTGTATGTGTGTGTACGTTTGCCTACCAAACTACTCTGTCAATTTTCAGTCTACAAACTCGAGATTTGAGATAAGGGGTATTGAAATTTGGGAAAGTCTTTTTAATCGGTTTTTGGCCAGGAATTTAGCTGTTAAGGGATCAAAATTCAACGATTTGACCTTTGAAGACTCTACCAAACTCCTCCGCCAATTTTGGGTCTAAGCACTTAAAATTTTAGATGTAGGTTACTTGGACTTTTTAACTTGATTTTAGCCCAAAACAATAAATGTTAAGGGGTTAAAATTGGAGTCAAAGTTAAAAACAATTTGACCTCTGCGATCTTTACCAATTTGCTCAGCCAATTTTTGGTCTAAACATTTGAAATTTAACATAAAGTGTATTCAGATATGGGGAAAGCTTTTTAATCGGTGTTTGGCCGAAAATTTGGCTGTTAAGGGATCAAAGTTCCAAAGATTTGACCTCTGCCGTCTCTAGCAAACTATTCAGCCAATTTTGAGTCTAAACATTTTATATAAATGGCATTCAGACGTGCAGCTTTTTAATCAGTTTTTGGGCGAAAATTTGGCTGCCAAAAGGTCAAAGTTGACCTTTGCAGACTCTACCAAACTCCTCCGCCAATTTTGGGTCCATACACTTGAAAATTTTGATGTAGTCAAACTCTTTAATATATATACATATGCACATAATGTTTTATAACATCATAGGACCCGATCAAAGCCAGGCTGAACTGCTAATATATATATATATATATATATATATATATATATATATAAATGACAAAAAGTTATGTTCCAAAATTGATGATGTTGACCATCTTATAATTTATTCCTTTAATTCAGTTGACTTATACAATTCTTGACAGTATCTGTTTTGTAGCGCAAAACCAATCACTTAATTATTATATCAATCAGTGAATCTATTATGCCCTTAACTCACCAGAAGAAATAGTAACGATCAATTTGTCAAAAGGAATTAAAATGCGATTTGACATGGTGAAAATCCGAAAATTGGAAGAAAAGCTGCAGTTACCTTTATATTTTTCCATTATGCCATTGAATTTTTATCAAACAAAATATATATATATATATATATATATATATATATATATATATATATATATATATATATATATATATATATACACTCCTGATCAAAAATTTTAGAGCACTTGAAAATCTTGAAATAGGTAGATTTTAAACCTCCCCCACTTAAGGTTACCAATACTACAAGCTAAAAGGTTATGGAAAAAAAGCTACATTCTAAACATTTAGTTCAGAAATTTACATTTTTATAAAATGAAGCATTTTATATGTGATCAAAATTATAAGATCAAAGGTATAAATTATTTTTTAGTTCCGTTACAGATTAGCAATCACTGCATAAAGGTGTCACTTTTATGCAAACTTACCGAAGTTGAGTGTGCTCAAATTCTAAATTTCCATAAGCAAGGTTTGTCACAGCGGGCGATTACAGCTAAGGCAAATCACAGTAAAACTGTGATTTGCAACTTTCTAAAGAACAGTGAAAATTATGGAAAAGCAAAATCCACTGGTAGTCCCCCAAACGTTTCTCCTGCATTGAGTAGGAGAATAAGACGTGTTGTTGTGAAAGATAGAGGATTTTCTTCTAGTCAAATTAAGGCAGTCACAGATGCTGATTGCAATCCAGTAACCATCAGATGCCACTTTCGACAAAATGGCATAGTAAATAAAAAGTGTAAAGAAATTCTAGCAAAAACCTAACAGCCAGCTGTGGTTCTCTCCAGAATGTGCTGCTGCCATTGCGCACAGAAATCACTTTTTCCATTGCTTCCAAAGTAATAAATGTACTGAGACTAAAGCCACCTTCAGGACTGCTAGCAACACTGTAAAAAAGTAATAAAAAATGCAAAAGACTTGTATGCTCAGTCCATTAAGTCCAAAGTAACTGAGAAGCGGTTTGGTTCCCACCAGTTTTGACAAATAGCAAACAGGGTCCTGCTCTCTCCCAACCAATGGACCAGAGGTAATCTCATCAGGATCAGACAAAGAACTTTGCAGCTAATTCTACTCTATGCGATCAAGGCCACTAACCCCCTGTATATCCTTCTGTGTCTGAAAACACGCTATGTGACATACAAATATCTGTTCATGATGTGTGCCAAGCTAATCAAAGACCTTGATTCCAGTAAAGAAACAGGCCCTGATGGCATTCCAATTATAGCACAGAAAAAGCCTCAACTAGAACTCGCTCCCATACTTACAAAGTTGTTTAAGCATTGTCTTAAAGAGAATTGTGCCCAACATCCTTAAAACCTCATCAGTATGCTCTGCATTTAATTAAGGTGATCGGTCATCTCCCTCTCAGTACAGACCAATAAGTCTCCTATGCATCATAAGTAAGTTGCTGGAACCTGTGTTAAATAGACAACTACCTCAGCAAAAATAACCTTCTTAGTGACATGCAATATGGTTTCCGTTCTGCTAGATTTACAGACGATGTGCTAATGGTTATATCTCATAGGATTAATGAATCTCTCGATGGAGGCTTCCTTTCTGGGGCAATTACTCTTGACATATCAAAGGCCTTTGATAGGGTAAAGCATAAAAGTCTACTCACCAAGATCTTCAGCTACACTATAGCTGAAAGGTCTTCTCAATTATTAAATCATTTCTCTCTGATAGATTCATAAGAATAGTCATTGATGGACAGAAATCAGAAGCTCACAGTATTAATGCTGAAGACTCTCAGGGCTCCACCCTGGGCCCAACTCTCAAAAAGAGTTCTACATCAATGATCTCCCAAATCACATCCTAAGATCATTTGTAGATATTTATGTTGACGACACTACCATCTATGGTAGCACATCAAAGGCCATAAATGACCAAGTTCTCTCTCATTCCCTCTACTCTGATCTTGAGCACATGGTACAATGGGGAAAGAGGTGACTAGTTAATTTTAATGCATTTAAAACTAAGCTTCTATCTTTATATCATCAATGCTCTGATCCCTGTATGGCATCAATTAAAATAAATGGTGGGATCGTACTACCGCTCCATTAGATATCTCACTGCTGTTGCAATTCTTTACCTGTATAAGAGCCAGGTACCTCCAAGGATGGAGTACTGTTGCTACATCTGGGCAGGAGCTGGTAGAAGCAGCTTATTCTGCCTTGACAGAGTTCAAAATAGACTTTGTAACCTAGTGGGGGATGCCCTTTTCTCTTCCCTACAACCTCTTTCCCACAGAAGAGACATTGCAAGCCTGTCTCAGCTTTATCATTATTTTCATAACAAGTGCTCGTCTGAGCTCCAATCTATGGTCTTCCCTCGCCAAACCTTTATGAAAAACACTCGTCTAGCTGAAACCATGATCAATAATTTTCCACTCTTTATCTGTGCATAATCCTTAACATAGATTACATGATCAAAGCTTCTTACTTTAAACTGCATACCTGTGGAACTCTCTCCTGTTTTCCAGCTGACTACAATTTGGTCATCTTCAAGTCCAACATAAATAAGTTCTTGATGAGCCATCCCCTTAAGAAATCCAATTCACCAAATTTCTACTACCAACGATTACTACGATATTGTCCCATTGATTGACAACTGTACACGCATTAACCCTTATCCTTGCGTTACCTCTGGCCTTGATAAGTGGTGACTCCTATGTAAAAAAAAAAATCCTCACCTGCTTCCACGTTACAAAGTGATCCGCTTATGGTTTGGTCATAAATACCAAACATGGGACATTGAGAAGTGGAAGAAAGTACTGTTTTCTGATAAGAAAAAATTCAATCTAGATGGTCCTGATGGCTTCCAACAATATTGGCATAACAAAAACATGTCTCCTGAAATTTTCTCCATGCGTGATAATAGTGGAGGATCCCTAATGGTATGGGTGCCTTTTCTTACAGAGAGACGATGGAGCTCCAGGTAATGCAGGGTCGTCAGACAGTGGCTGGTTATGTTAGCATGCTACAAAAAGCATTGTTGATGACAGAGCCCCATTTTTTATGTGGAGATCAATGGGTATTCTAACAGGATAATGCTGCAATCCATGCTGCATGACAGACTTTGACCTTTATGCAAGAAAATGAGGTGTATCTCTTGGGACATCCTGCAAGCTCAATGGACTTGAACCTAATTGAAAATGTTTGGGAATGGGTGACAAAGATGTTTATCGAAAGGGCAAACAATGTTCAACAAAAATGAATATTGTGAAGCCAACTTCAGTAGCTGGAGCAGCACCCCCCGCACCTTAATTGAAACACTTATTTCTAGCATGCCCCCCCCCATTTTTGAAGTCATCAAAACCAGTACAGGTAGAAGTCATTATTAAATTTAGCTGTTGAATGTTTTCATACACTTTTCACACAATTTCGTAGAATTTATACCCTTGGTCTTATAATTTTGATCAAGTGTAAAATGCCTCATTTCATAAAAAATGTAAATTTCTGAATTAAATTTTTGGAATGTGTTTTTTTTTTCCATAATCTTTTAGGTTGTAATATTGGTAACCTTAAGTGGGAGGAGTTTCAAATCTATCCTTAAAAAAAGGTTTCGTTTTAAAGATTTTCAAGTGGTCTTTTTGATCAGGAGTATATCTATCTATATAATGCTCCCTATCTGAGGTGAGCATTTGGTAAGTAATATACAAATTACCATTAGCATATGAAGCAATGCTCTTTGTGTAAACAAATTGAGCTTAGGTACTTTGGACACTGTCAAAACATTGTTAATTCATTGCCCGCATAGCAGCAGCAGCAGCAGCAGCAGCAGCAGCAGCCGTATAGTGCAACAGTTAGATGCTCCGACTGTCATTTAGGCGATTGGGTTTCGATCTTGGTTGAGGTAGTTGCTTGTCTAGCCTCACTGATGAGCTGTGAAACAGCGAAACAGTACTGTATCTTGATGACTATCTATCTATCTATCTATCTATCTATCTATATATATATATATATGGGAGTGTATATTTGTGTATACATATATATATATGTGTGTGTGTGTGTGTGTGTGTGTGTGTGTGTGTGTGTATATACTAGCAGGGAAATCCGACATTGCATGGGATTGAATTAGGAGCATGGAATGTTCCACACTTTTAAAACTTTTATTGTCATCAAAATCGATTGATTGCATGCTCTAGTCGGGGATGCACCGGAAAGAAGCTTCATATGCCTTTCTGTGGTGACTTTGTCTACAATACATTGTAGTCGACATTGCACTGTAAAGAATCTACAGTTGATTTTATAAAATTATTTTTATATCATGGCTTAAGTTTAAAATGCAAATAATGTTTCAATTATGCCCTAAAAAAACCCATTCATTTCAAACGCGCCTATGTCTAATTAAAGAACCGACTGTTGATTTTATACACTGAGTCCTTCTGCTTGTGCAGTGATAAAACTTCTAAAGTGCACATGTGATGTTATAAGAGGGTTAACTTTGAACAAAATTGGAGGTTTCCTTTTTTAATCATATTTTTTTTATTATCGATTTTTGATACGTATCAGGGGCATCCCGATACAAAATCTATCTAAGAACACTTCCAGATACATAAAGTACAGTTGCATTAAATTTTAAAAAATGGGTCTGATGATAAGGGTTAATGTGTGTATTGTAGTCATTGGGATAGTAGCATAGTAATCGTTTGTAATGTAAATTTGGTATAATTAGATTATTTACGAGGACACTTCAATAAGAACTTGTTTATTTGAATTTGAAGACGCCGATATTATAGTCAGCTGGAAAGCAGACCAGCAGAATAGAGTATCACAGGCGGCAGTTCTAGAAAAGAAGCTTTATTCATGTAGTCTATGTTTAGGTTTAGGAACCAGTAGAGAGTGGGAGAATTTACTGATAGTGATTTTGTGAAACATTGGCAAGAGGAGGAGACTATAGATTGGTGCTCAGTCGAACACTTGCCATGAAAATAGCAACAGAGCAGAGAAAGGCTCACAGCGTCTCTTCTGTGGGAAAGGGGTTGCAGAGAAGAGAAAAGGGCATTGCCTACTAGATTAAGAAGTCTGTTTAGAACTCTGTCAAGGCAGGATAGGTGCTCCGAGCAGCTCCTGCCGAGATGTGGCAACAGTACTCCATCCTAGTAGTACAGGTAGAAAATTGCATCAGTAGTTAGATCTACGGGGACACTAAAATAAAGTTTATTAACGTTTAAAAAACGATTAAAATATTGGCACAACGAGGGGGGAAAAAACGGGAGACAAGATTCAAAGTTCCCCAAAGAGAAACAATGCGTTAGATGTTTCTTTTTGCCGGCACAGAGAAGGTTTCCGCACCGCAATAGAGACACACTCCAAAATTTTTAAATGGTTTCTGGAGTCCGTTCTATGTAGCACCTCGAACCATTCTATTTTATATCTAAGGGCACAGCACGGGTTGTCAACCAAATGCTGGCCAATAGCAGAGTCCCCATATTTTTGGCACATTCAATAGTTCCCCATAGAACTCTTTACTTTCGACATAATATTATTATTTTACGCTATCGATTTTCTCCTGATGAGATGATAGCTGAAAGAGCTCTCGAGAGACTTCCACCCATTATATTTAAAACTGTATTTAAATTCTGTACCTCTAAACATTTATTTAAATATCTTCGGAAAAGGTACAGCCAACATCAAATTGACACCTGTAATACTATTATTCGAATAAGGAGTAGAATTAGATCTACCAACCTTTCCATAGTTTTTTTTGAGTTCTTGTCTGGAACAAGATGTGGCCCCACTTCATACCAGTAAACGCATTGCTGCATCTCGGGTGAAACCTAGTTTGTCTATGGAGCGGGTGTTTATACGAGACGATATTAATCAGTTGGAGGAGAAGCTAGAGGTGTATATTAATAATCGTCATTACCTCTGGTCTGTAGTTAAGGGTTTCCTGTCCTTTTTTGACTTTTTCCGCTTTTGCAAGTATTTATCCATCGGTGATCAATTTGCTAAGCAACGTGCTTCCAAAGATAATAATAAATATCTTGCTCTTCTGGTTCGTAGAAGATATGGGTGTGAACTCATTAATGGAAGCAAACATATTTTCAATCTTTCGAAAACTGAACTTACAGAAATTGAAAATAGAGTTCTGTCTAAGGGATTGGATTTTTGTATTACCCCAACTAGTATAAATAAAGAGCGACCACTTTCTGACTTTGAAGTTTTGTTCTCTCAACTGAGACATAATGTCCCTATTTCTCCGGAAAGAATTTCTGAGATGAAATCTAGTTTAGTTGCCTTAGCTCACCAATACAGTAACACACCTGTTGATTATAGCGACTTCGTCTGGAACATAAAGCAATTTAAAACTATGAAAGCGTTAAAATCCAATGCCAATATTTATATGTGCAAACCAGACAAAGGTGCAGGAGTGGTGATTTTGGACAAATCGGACTATGTTGAGAAAATGGCAGCTATTCTCAATGATGCTTTGAAATTCCGTAAACTCGGTCCTGTCGAGTTGACGGATAATACTTGCAAGAACGAGGCAAAAATGCAAAGACGTCTACTTGCATTATTTAAAAAGAAAGTTTTTTGCAAGGACGTCTATGACAGGATTAGATCCTCTGGTTTACAACGTCCTAGAATGTATGGTCTCCCCAAAATACACAAGCAAGGTGTTCCACAGAGACCTATTTTATCAATGGTTGGTTCGGCACAACATTCTTTGGCTCAGTAGCTTGTGGAAATTCTGCAACCTGTGCGCGAGTTATATACCACTCACTGTATCCCTGATTCTTTTCAGTTTGTTGATTATGTACGTGGGTTGGATTCTAATGCAGAGACGTCTTTTATGTGCTCATTTGATGTCTTTAGTCTCTTTACCAACATACCGTTGGATGAGACTATACGTATATGTACCGACGCGCTTAACGATGGTCGCCTGACTGCTCCACGTTTTTCTAAACGGCTTCTTATTGATCTCATTTTAATGTGCACCAAATCTGTGGAGTTTAGTTTTTGTGATATTATGTCAGGTTGACGGGGTTTCAATGGGGAGTCCGTTGGCCCCAACTTTAGCGGATATTTCCGTCGGGTACTATGAATCCGTTTTGTTTAATTTTACAACAAAACCCACTGCATATTTCAGATATGTTGACGACACTTTTGCTGTTTTCCCATCGCAAAGTGAAGCGTCGATATTTTTTGATAGGTTGAATTCTTTGCATGGAGCTCTAAAGTTCACTATGAAAAGTGAGAAGGACAATTCGCTTCCCTTCTTGGATGTTCTTGTCGAACGTTCAAGGGGGGGGCTTTCTCACTATAATTTATAGGAAGCCGACATTTACTGGCCTATATGTGAACTGGTTGTCTTTTGTACCAAAATCACGTAAGGTCGGCTTAATTAATACTTTGGTACATAGAGCCCTGATGATTTGTTCACCTAACAGATTGGACGTCGAACTCGATAAGATCAGGGAAATATTCATCAATAATGGTTATCCTGTTGACCTTATTGAGGACTGTATTTTTAAAAAGGTTGCGGATTTTAAATCCCCTAAAAAGTTTGGACCTTTGAAATGCTCGGTTTATTTAAAATTACCGTGAATTGGGAAAAAGAGTAACATACTTTCCAAACAGAT
The DNA here is from genome assembly GCF_053919585.1 of Euprymna scolopes. NCBI lineage: Eukaryota > Metazoa > Mollusca > Cephalopoda > Sepiida > Sepiolidae > Euprymna > Euprymna scolopes. Next base: position 115,515,136 of record NC_136483.1, read on the forward strand.
TCGCAGAATTATTTATGACTGCTTTTATTCTGTGTCCTTGCGTTTGGTATATACTACGAAACCTGCATTTCTTTCTTTTCGCAAGGATAGTTTACCTTACATCCAAAATAGCAATATTGTATATCAATTTAAATGCCAGTGCGATGCTAGTTATGTTGGGCGAACATCCTTGCATCTTTTGACTCGTATAAACCAGCATGTTCCATCGAAGATCAGACAAGGGAGGATGGGGTCTGGTAGTCTCCCTCCTTCTGCAGCTTTGGACTCTGCTATTGGCCAGCATTTGGTTGACAATCCACGCTGTGCCGATAAATATAAAATAGAATAGTTCGAGGTGCTACATAGAGCGGACTCCAGAAACCATTTAAAGATTTTGGAGTGTGTCTCTATTGCGGTGCGGAAACCTTCTTTGTGCCGGCAAAAAGAAACATCTAACGCATTGTTTCTCTTTGGGGAACTTTGAATCTTTTCTCCCGTTTTTTTTTTTTTTTTTTTTTTTTTTTTCTCGTTGTGCCAATATTTTAATCGTTTTTTAAACGTTAATAAATTTCATTTTAGTGTCCCCGTATTTTTGGCACATTCAATAGTTCCCCATCAGAACTCTTTACTTTCGACATAGTATTATTATTTTACGCTATCGATTTTCTCCTGATGATATATATATATATATATATATATATATATATATATATATATATATATATATAACAACAGCAACAAAAATTGACTGCAATATATATATATATTGCAGTCAATTTTTGTTGCTGTTGTTAGGATTTCAATTTAATGACATTGTAGATAGAACAGTGACCCCCCCCCCCCAAAAAAAAAAAGATTGACAATGTCTATCCATACAAAATACATTTTTCAACAACTTGTTAACACAATGGAAGATAAAGAGTACGTGAAGAATGATATTCAGAATATCCAAGGAATATTACTGTATGAAATAGATGTTTTTCATGTTAAAAAAAATTGAGTATAAACGTTTATTTCAGCTGGTGTTACGTGTGTCTAAATTAATAGGGATGGAGATATGTGTTAGACTAATTTGCTTTGTTAATGAAAAGGTGTATGCCGCGTCCATGAAGTATCCATCCGTGACGTGCGTTCTTTGCCGCTGCCCCCTCAAGCAAGATCAAAACAAAAGACTAAAAATCTGTCAAATTAGTACCTGAAAAGTCAATTAATTCAACTACTATCTGCTCAACTATAAATCAGATAAATATGGTTTAAATAGCAGCTTGTACTCAATTAATCGTATACAGTAAATCGTTTGCAGTTAGAATTGTCTTTCCGCATTAAATAACACAAAACGGATTGATACGTTGTAAAACTCATTAAAAAAACAAAGGTAACAATCTCCTGTAAAAGAATCATAAAAAACAATTTTCTTTCTTAACAAATAAATCCAAAGTCAATAAAAAAATCAATAAAATAAAAAATGCTGAAGGTTTAATTTGTTTAAATAAAAGACAAAACTCAAAAGTAAAATAAAATAAAAAGTTTATTCTTCATAACAAAATATATGAACAATTTTAACAAATAAATTATGTGATGAAAGTACAGCGAATGAAATGAATGTTTGATTTTGTAGAAAATTTTTTTTTCTAAGTTCAAATTTCGAGGCAAATTTTTGTTATCAGTAAAATCATGAATAATAAATTAATGTAATATTTACAGTTTTTAAAAGTCTTGCCTTATATATATATATATATATATATATATATATATATATATATATATATATATATATATATATATATATATATATGTATGTATATTTGTTTGCATTGGTTTGTGTGTATTTGTGACAGATAATGTATACGCATATAAATCCGCTTTTAAGAACGTTCAGGTATTTTGGTCTCTTGTTAATTTTTCGTTAGTTTTTCTTAATTTTTAATGTTTTTGTCGTTGTTGTTTATTTTTTACATTTTTTTTTTTGTTGCTCTTTTTGAATTGTTTCATCATTGGTTATGTATGAAATTGATTTGTTTTGTCTTTCGCGCGCGGGTGTGTTTGTGTGTGTGTGTGTGTGTGTGTGTGTGTGTGTGTGTGTGTGTGTGTGTGTGTGTGTGTGTGTGTGTGTGTTAATGCACTTCTTCTACTGTAGGTCCTTGTTGGGATGTGCTGTTATTTGATGATGAAGCTGTGTGTAATTTTGACATGATGGGTGAGCACACCTTTTGTATTTCTTGTAACTTGTGTTTAAACTCGTCCTTGTCAGCTAGGCTATTATTGTCTATCCACTGTAAACATTGGTCACATGTGGTTGCAAGCAGCTTGCTGTCGTCTGCTGATAACTTTCCGTTGTCCTCTGCCAGGGTCTGTTTAACTGCAAACACGTAATTTTCAAGTTGATTTCGGCTGTCGACACGTTCACGCTGTTCATCATCCGCCTGTTTGTATTTTTCTGCGTCGGAAAGCATCTGGTCGATTTCATCTTTGCTCAATCGTCCTTTGTCGTTGGTGATGGTGATCTTATTTGATTTACCCGTGCTTTTATCGACGGCTGAAACACTGAGAATTCCGTTGGCGTCCACATCGAAACTTACTTCGATTTGGGGTACTCCCCTTGGTGCAGGCGGGATGCCAGACAGTTCGAAGTGTCCCAGACAGTGGTTGTCTTTTGTCATGGCCCTCTCTCCCTCGAATACCTGGATGCTAACACCGGGTTGATTATCGGAGTAGGTAGTGAACACTTTGGACGCCTTGCTAGGAATTCTAGAGTTGCGATTGATGATGTTAGTCATCACGCCGCCGGCCGTCTCGATTCCAAGAGATAACGGTGCCACATCGACTAACAACACGTCACGAATGTTGTCCGACGTGTTATCACCACTTAGCACGGCTGCCTGGACAGCAGCACCGTACGCAACAGCCTCATCAGGGTTGATAGATTTGTTGATGGTCTTTCCGTTCATAAAGTCCTGTAGCATTTTCTGAATTTTGGGGATGCGTGTTGATCCACCGACCAGGACGATATCGTCGATGCTGGCCTTGTCGAGTTTAGCATCTCGCAGCGCCTTCTCAACCGGTTCTAACGTTGATCGAAACAAGTCTGAGCAAAGTTCTTCGAAGCGAGCTCTCGTGATTTTCGTGTAGAAGTCGATTCCGTGATAAAGAGAATCAATTTCAATACTCGCCTCGCTGCTACTTGACAGTGTACGTTTTGCCCGTTCACACGCCGTACGCAAACGACGTAGTGCGCGTGGACTGCTCTTCAAGTCTTTTCGATGTTTACGTTGAAACTCTTGGAGAAAATGACCAACGAGTCGGTTGTCAAAGTCTTCTCCTCCTAAGTGTGTGTCGCCAGCCGTTGATCTTACCTCGAACAGAGAGCCGTCGTCTATAGTTAAGATGGACACATCAAATGTACCACCGCCCAAATCGAAGATGAGCACATTTTTCTCGCCTTTAAGGTTCTTGTCGAGCCCATAAGCCAGTGCGGCAGCCGTTGGTTCGTTAACAATTCTTAACACGTTTAAACCAGCTATAATAGCAGCATCTTTAGTTGCTTGTCTTTGCGAATCGTTGAAGTATGCTGGAACTGTGACCACTGCATCTGTCACCTTGCAGCCGAGGTAAGCCTCTGCCGTCTCCTTCATCTTACTCAATACCATCGAACTGATCTCTTCTGGGGTGAACGATTTCCTCTCACCACGGAAGTCGACCTGAAACTTGGGTTTCTTTCCATCACTGTTCACCACCTGGAATGGCCAGTGTTTCATGTCGCTTTCGACGGATGGCTCATCGAACTTTCTGCCAATCAAACGTTTCGCATCGAACAGCGTGTTTTCTGGGTTGAGGGCAGCTTGATTTTTAGCTGCATCTCCAACCAATCTCTCTGTGTCCGTAAATGCCACATAACTGGGTGTGGTTCTGTTGCCCTGGTCATTGGCGATGATCTCCACCTTGCCGTGTTGGAACACACCTACACACGAGTAGGTTGTGCCCAAATCAATACCAATTGCAGGTGATTTAACCATTTTTTATATTGGTATAGAACGTTCAATATTCTGCACTTATTTGGTGCCCTTTTAAATAATTTTTTTACAGTTAAAAATATATCAGTAAAAATGATAAATCTTTTTTACGAAATTGGCGTGAATTCACAAATGGAATGGAAAACAATTTTAAAACTTGCTTTTGAAAATATTCTGATTCAGCAAAATAGTGTTATTAAATCCAAAAAAGTTCGGAGTCGCAATCGGTTTTCGTAGCGAAAAAGCGTGTTCTCGGTTGCGTCTTCTTTCGTTCAGTAAAATGAAATGAATGAAAAGCCACAGCGAGCGAACGCTTTTATGTCGTGAGTGAATTCCCCCTTCCTCCCATTCAATGTGTTGTGAGCTGCCGCCTCTATCTCGAAGCGACGCGTTACTTCTCGTATGTTACGGTAGGATTGAGAACGTTCTAGTCAGCAGCCAGTCGTTTCGAGTTGTTTCCAGTAGATTCTCGAACGTTCTCTAACAAAAAGAAAAGAAAAATGAGTTTAAAAATAAATTTGTTTCTTTTTTTTCTTTTTACGTTACAATTATATTGTAAATTTTTATAAACATTAACATTTTTCTTGCGCTTAAACTTCAGTTTTAACGTTTAATACGTTTTACATTCAATTAATTTAATAATATTTGATTAAACTAAAAAGTTTATTGATTTCTGTCATTAGGTACCTCCAACGCGCGCCACAGTTTTACCCCCCCCATATGTAACACGATGTAATTTTAATTTAATTTAATATTATCATCCTAACTTTTTTACCATTTAATAGAAAAAGCTTCAAATAAACTGCTAATATTTAAAAAAAAATTTTTTACAGCATACAAAAATAATGAATATGCGAGACAAAAATCGTGTTTACATTATGGACGCTTTAAAGTTATATTTCATGGTCCGAAAACTAAGCAAAATAAATGGGGGTTGATAAAAGTTTCAACATTTTTTAAAGCTGAAAAGATCAAATAATTGAAAAATAATTGAAAAATAGTAATCTCTCTCTCTCTCTCTCTCTCTCTGTCTCTCTCTCTCCTTCTCTCTCTCTCTCTCTCTCTCTCTCTCTCTCTCTCTCTCTCTATATATATATATATATATATATATATATATATATATATATATATATATATATATATATATATATATATATATATATATATATAATCCTGTTATTTATTTCACTTACTTCAAAGTTGTAAATAAAATTGGACATAAATTACATATTATATTAAAAAAAAAAAAAAAAAAAAAAAAAACACTTTCTGGATAATTATTTTATCGGTAATATAATTATTCGAACTACAACAACAGAAAAAACAATTCTAAAAAATAATTATTTTTAAAACGCTTTAAATGATATTAAATTCAAATATTACGCGATATGAAGTTTAAATGGATTTTTTTAATAACAGGGTTCCAATAATATATAAAAGAATATAAGACTATTGAGATAATAAAAATTGCAAATCCAAAATCAACCTTAAAAAAATTCGTTTTGATTTTATTATTTTAATTGATAGAGGGTGGTTCTTAAGTTTTGGCGCTTTTTTTCAAAAATGTTCGGAGGCTTGTAAAGAACATTATTTTTAAATACATGTGTCAACAAAATACGTTAAAATTAATTTCATTTGATTAACTCTAGTCTGTGAAGTTCGTCAATAAAGTGTATTTGTTTTACAAAAGGTAAGTTTTATATTATTTTTTTATCCATAGCAAAAAAAAATAAATAAATAAATAAAAAAAACGTAACTCCATTAATAATTATAACTCGAACGCTTATCCATAGAAATTAACAACACACCAAATAATGACATCACTATTAAAATGTGTACTATTGACGTTTTAAACATCGCCGTGAAGGTACCTATCTGTCATAATCACATTTAATCAATAAATAAAAGTTAATTTTTGTAAAATATAATTGTTTATTACATTATGCTTATTCTTATTTTATTACTATTATTAAATTATTTATCTATTAATATAGTTCAATCGTTTTAAATATTCGTTAACCCTTATTCAATCCCGGGCAATGTCGGGTCGCCTTGCTAGTGTTATATATATATATATATATATATATATATATATATATATATATATATATAAAAGTAAATCTTTTACAAATCAAAACTTTAAGATAAAAAGCTCAACACTATTAAGAGGAGCAAACAATATTATTAAATGAAATATGAAGAACAAAAGTTATTTATAACTTTGTTATATCATCAGAACAATAAGGAAAAGTTAAGAGGAAAATTAAGAAAAGACCTCTTTAAGCGATGGCATTTAAAATCGAAATGCTTCTCATCGGAAAAGGAGGAAGGCCAGCATTATTTAAAATGCAATATAGAAAAAACTGGATTAATGACATTTAGATATGAAATGAGAATAAAGGAGTAGGATAATAGTAACAAAATATAATACAAAAAAAAAGCTGGTTCTTATACTGAAATGTTGTATCAACGAACGAATACAATATTAAAAATTCAAATAGTAGTACTTCCTAATAATAACTCAAATACAATAATTTTAAAGAACGTATTCACAAATTGATGGCAGACAGACAGCACGTGTGCTTTTTTTTCTCAATTTAAAGTCTTTGAAAATTACTCTTCTTCAAAATATGCGCAAAACGGAACCGCGTAAATAAAGTTTTCAGAAGTTCGCCTCGCCGCGACCGGGTATTCTTTGACAAATTATACATCTTTGAAGGAAAGGCTCAGGGAAATCCTCATCTACGACAGGCAATGAATTCACGTCCAATCTCCTCGCTGCATGGATCCAAAAGACGCCGATTTTCGCGCTGGGACCAGTGACGTCATCATCAGGGAGCTAGCATTGCTCTTTTATTCAAATTAAAGAGAGTTTCGTACGAACCCCAAATATACGAAATTAAGTTCAATAAAAGATACGAAATACAGACAATCAAATATAAGAACCAGAATAAAAATATGATAAATGTATATAGGGGATGCACAATTATTGGTACAAAAAATTCCAACAAATAAGTTCAAAAGCAATATAATATAATATAATATAATATAATATAATATAATATAATATTAATATAAAATAATATGAAAATAAAATGATACAGTTTCCAGTGAAGTCCTTAGTTTAGAGTTTTGGAAAACGTAACTGTTTATAAATCCAAGAAGATAAAAAATTGTGAGGCATCGTTAGTCCAGAAAGTGTTCGTACAGTATAGCAAAATCCTTAGGATGTCGGTAGAATTCTATGAATTTATGTGAAAATGGAAAAAAAAAAAGATAGGAATTCTTGAAACGGGAAGGTAATTAGTTGAATCACTCTCTTTGTTTATTGTTTTTGAAATTTCAATCTTCTACAAGTTTTTTTCTCTAATATCGAATCTGAAATTTGGAGTTTTGTATTTTGGATGCGCTCAACCTTCATTCTGATTACGGATTTTCCTTCTGTGATTTTCTTTAACAAGAACGTGACGTTGCCGGCTTTTGGAATTATTTTACTGACCTACTTTTTTTCTTTTTTTTTGAAGTGGTCTCATACATGCCTCTTGTCAGATACACCAAATTTTATATCCCAATATAACTCTTTACTTTGACGGAATTAAAACTTACCAGTTCTTGAAATTTGACTAATTATCTTCCCGTTTGGAAAATTCTTACCTGGATCTTCCCATTTTCGCATCAATTCATAGAATTCTACCGGCATTCTAAGGATTTTGCTATACTGTACGAATATTTTCTGGGATTACGATGCTTCACATTTTTTTTACCTTGTTGGATTTGTAAACAGTTACTATATACTTCGTTTTCCAAAACTTTAAACTAAGGACTTCACTGGAAACTGTATCATTTTATTTTTATATTATATCATATTGTAATTTTTGACGTTCATCTTAGTCGCCAACTGTTATGTTTGCAGGTTGAACCAAATAACGTATAAGGCAATACAAATGAAGACTCAACAAGCAAAGGTAGATCAATAAGAAGTGTATTAGAAAAAGTATATTCACAGTATATTTACATAATGGTTGTCAGGTAAGAGAGTCTTGGCTGGAGAACATATCTGCTCTCGGCTCGGCCTTCGGTGGCTTCTGGTTAACACACACTCAGACTAACCGAGTCTTGCTATTTATGTGTAATATTATTCACATATGTAAATGAGTGGGTGCCACCACAACACCCTCCTCCCAAGATTTGAAGTCACACAGATTTCAATATCTTTTTCTCTTGGGATTTAACATTAATGGTTCATTAAACTTTCTTTTCCTACCTGATCTTCGGGGCTCAGGTGTATATTGAGGCGATTCCAAATTAAAGGATTCGTATATGATGTCCATGATTTCCTCCTCTTCGACTGTTGTTGTAATCACCATCTTGAATGTGGCGTTTTTTTTTATTTGGTTCAGGTGCCTTTTATGTATATTTTGTGGACCTTTAATCATGTATGTACAATCACCAATGCGTTTATCCACTACCCCGCATTCCCAGCATTCCCAGTAAGAGGTGTTATTCCTGTAGCACTTGAAATATACTCGATCTCCCGAGTTATATTTCTTTCTCATCATGTGTGTAGTGTTTCGGACAATTGCCTGTCTTGGCAATAGCTTATCAAACGTCGATTTCACCTTTCTGGCAAACATTAAATCAGCTGGTGATATGTTTGACGGTGTATTAGGGTGCGGTGTTATCCTATATATTTGCAAAAATTGTTGCAAAGCTTTTTCCGTTGGTATCCCAATGGATTTTTTCAACGCTCGTTTTAACGTGTCCACGAACCTCTCCGCGAGGCCGTTCGACTTGAACGGTACGGAGGAGTAGTGATATGCTTTACTTGGAACGTGTCAGAAAATTCCTTAAAGTCTGTGGATGTGAATTGAGTTCCATTGTCAGTGACGAATGTGTCTGGTACACCAAATCGTGCAAATAACTCGTGTAGGAATCCTATTGAGTTGTTCGTTGTTGGATTCCTGCAACGCATTATCTCAGGCCATTTTGTGTAACTATCTTCTACAATTAAGTAGTAATTTTCTCCTACTGGACCAGCGAAGTCCATGTGGATTCTCGAGGTTTGTGTACTATAGGTGGGGATTTTGCCGCTAATTGGCATCATTTACATCTATTTATTGTTGTAGCTATGTCGATGTCCATGTTACGCCAGTATACGTAGCTTCTCATTAGAGACTTCATCCGATTTATCCTCGGATGTCCTGTGTGGAAGTCTCTACAAAATCCTCTTCTGCAACGTTTTAGGTATTACTACTCTCTCGCTGTATAATAACACATCATTACATATGGAAAAAATTTCCTGAATCTTTTTGTCATTTATAATTTTTTCTTTTATATCATTTATGTATTCATCTTTATCGGCTTCTCTTTTAATGTCCGACAATGTTACCGGTAGTTCTTTAATGATGTTTGCTACCATATTTTTCACTTCGACGTTTGTTCGAATTGCTGCAATCACTGATTCTTCAAAATTATGTTTCTGTGGTATCAGTCTTTGAAAGCTCATCCGCATGGCAAATCTTTTTTGATGCTAGATGTTGTAGCTGGAAATCGTAATTCAGTAGGATCGTACCCCAGCGCAGCAATCTATTTGCGGTGTATACAGGCAATCCTTTTTTTTGATCCGTAGATTGTGACTAATGGTTTATGGTCGGTTTCAAGTATAAAATGTCTACCATATAAATATCGGTGGAACTTAGTCACTGCAAATATTATACTCAACGCTTCTTTTTCAATCTGTGAATACGCCTTCTCTGCTGGAAGCAGCGTTCTCGAAGCGTGAGCTATCGGTTTTCTAGATCCATTAGGCATGATATGTTGAATGCATGCTCCTATGCCGTAGGAACTAGCGTCACTAGCGACGACTATATTTAATTTTGTGTCATAGTGAGTTAGAAATAATTCAGATGTTAGTGCGCTCTTTATTCTGTCAAAAGCGGTTTGACATTCTTGCGTTCAGTTCTAAGGTGTTTCCCTCTTTAGCAGCTCATTTAAGGGAGCTCGCAAATTATGCATCCCTTCAATAAAAGATTGGGAATAATTTTGCGAGTCCTAAGAAACTCTGCAAGGTTATTATGTGCTGGCATGTTTTTTATTGCCGCAGATCTTTCTGGGTCTGGACGTCGCCCATGTTTATTTATTATATGTCCAAGGTACTTAATTTCGCTCATACAAAAGTCGCATTTATTTTCTTTTACTTTAAACCCGAATTCTTGTATTCGAGTGAATACTTGTTTTAAATGCTCCTTATGTTCTTCTAGGGATTTGCTCCTGATAACAATGTCGTCCAGGTATGCACATGCGCACTCAATACCACTTAGCATGGTGTCCATCGCTTGCTGAAAGATGGCAGGCGCTACTTTGATGCCAAAGGGCAACCGGTTGTATTTGTACAATCCCTTATGCGTTTTGATGCATAGTATTTTTGAGCAATTCTCCTCGACCGGTATTTGTAAATACGCGTCGCTCAAGTCTATCTTGGAGAAGATATTACCACCATTCAACTTTGTGAATATTTCCTCTGGGCTTGGTAGAGGGTAATGGTAATCTTGTAATATGGAGTTTAGACCTGTCGAAAAGTCTGCGCACACTCTGATTTCATCATTCTTTTTCTTTACATATACGGTGGGGGCTGCCCAGTCGCTGTGTTCTATTTTTGATAGTATGTCTGTCTGCTCCAATCTGTCTAATTCTTTATGAATCTTTTCCAACCCAGCGAACGAAACGTTTCGCTTTTTTCTAAAAATTGGGTTGGTGTTTTCTTTAAGTTCAAATGAGGCCTTAAATTTATTGCAACGACCTAATTTAGTCATGAATACTTCAGGGAATAATTTTTTTATGTCCTCTTTTATATTTCCTGCTGTTGGAGTAGTAAGTTTAATTTTTTACAGAATGTATTGATTGGCTTATCCCACAGTCCAAATTTCTCAATCAAATCTATTCCTAACAGATTTTCGCTATTTTTTGATACGAACATTTTTAATTTCTTCGTAATCCCTTTTAATTTTATCGGAAGGATAACTTCTCCTTCAAATTTTATCTCACCACCAGTTACCGTCCGAGCTGATTTACTTGTTTTCATCGTGGTTGGTTTACCCAACTTTTTCCATGTATTCAAGTTTATTGAAATATCGGATCCTGAATCCAGTTGTAATTTTATTGGCGTTTTAAATATTTCCACTTTTATGTATTTTCGCCGATTTTTGTCTAATTTTTCATTTGATTTTGTTTGCTGTACTCTCTTTCTGGTGAAATCTTTATATCTGCAACAATCGCTTTTGTGTCCGACTTTCTTGCAAATTTAGCATTTTTTCTTCTTATAAGGGCAATCTGATTGCCAATGTCTTTCTGCGCATCTCTTAGAGTTATATCTAGGGAGAGGCTTGTTATATTCTTTACTATAATCATAATTATTATATTTGGAATATCTCGTTCCATTTTGACTGCTTTTATTTGTATAGTTCTTGGTTGGTGTGTATGATTTTCTAACCTTTCTTACATATGCCACTCCGGATTCTTCTATCTTTTTTTAATCCTTTTTTAGTGTAATGGCCCTTTCACAATCCTCTGCTAATTTCTGAAGTGTTAAATCTTGCACAGATTCCAGCTTAGACAACACTCGTCTGCGTATTTCTGCATTTTTCGTCGAAACTAACCCTTGTGCGAAGAGTAGGCATTTGAAATCTTCTACTGTTAGTTCCGCTAGGTTAAAATTATCACAGTTTTGATTGACAACTGATGCGTATGTCAAATAATCTTGGTTGTCCATCTTCCTTAGATTCATACACAACCATCTCTTATGAAAAAGCGATATATTCGGATTAAATAATTCTTTTAGTAATTTTACAGCTTCCATGAAATCTAATTCCGTAGTTTTTTTAGGTAGTATGTAATCTACGAATTTCCTGTGTTCTGCTACACCTAACTTTCTGAGCAAGAGGCTCACTTTCTGGCTATTTGACCAACTTCTGCAGTCCAGTTGAAAGACATCCTCGTATCTTGTATAGTATGCTTCAAAATTATTTTCTTACTCCGGCACATAATTAAATGTGTCCATACTATTAAAAATAGTTGTAGATTATATACACAAACAGACACACAGACACGTTCACTTTTATAGATATAATAGATAGAGTAAACAAAATATATACGTATGCATGAATATATATGGAAACAATTTTGTGTTTACTGTAAACTTTTTACGCAAATATTATGCAAGTATAAATCATGTAGAATATCTGCATCAATATAATTGCACGTAATAGTTAACTAAAGATGATCATCCCTTAAGAAAACCGAAAAAACTAATAGGGAATTAATTAAAATGAATATTTTAAAGAATATGCAAATTAGCTAGATCTTTTGTTAGTGAATGCAATTCCACAACCAAGATATAAGAAAATCATATTTTCTTTTTAAATAAATAGAAAAGAGGGTTTTTAATATTAATATCACTACACACAAGAGAAAAAACGAATTCATAGGAATATATACATATATATATATATATATATATATATATATATATATATATAACTACTTCATTTACTCACATAAATTTATATACGAAAGTATAGATTTATGCGTAAACTTTATTTACTTCAAAAGTGCTCAATACGTAAGTAGAGCTAGTTAGTAATTTATAAAATATATATGGCGATTAAGCTACACTGAATATTCAGCGTTTCATCCACTCTAGGATTCCTCAGGCTTATGCGCATAAGCCTGAGGAATCATAGAGTGGATGAAATGCCGAATATTCAGTGTAGCTTAATCGCCATATATATTTTATAAATTACTATATATATATATATATATATATATATATATATATATATATATATATATATATACACACACAGGGTGACCCCCCCCCAAAAAAAAACGGGCCCGACTCTAATTAGGCCCCGTTTCTTAGTGTTTTGTCTGAATGAAATGAAACTTTGGTCATAACTAGTTTATTATATTCAAAACATCACATCAAAACACTAGGGGTTTTGGCCTTTTTTTCTCCCTTCTACAGCATGTTCTAACTTTTGCTTTCATTTTTTTAGCTTTTGTTTTTTTTTGGGGGGGGGTCACCCTATATATATATATATATATATATATATATATATATATATATATATATATATATATATATATACTAGCAGGGAGGTCCAACGTTACCTGGGATTAAATGATGATGCACAAATATTTCACACTCCCATAATTTTATTGTCTTCGATATCTGTGAAATCGCACATTTTTCAATCAAAGTGATTGATTGCCTGCTCTAGTTTAGGACACGCCACGGTTTACACCAGGAGGAAGCTTCACATGCCCCCTTACAATGACTAAATCCACAATTCATTCTACATTACATTGCACTGTTGAGAACCTACTGTTAATTTTATAAAATTATTTTAGGCTTGAATTAAAGTTTTAAATGCAAATGTCAAGTACCATTCTTCAATAGTTTTCTAAATAGAAACATGCATTTTGAACACACCCCTATCCATCAAAGAACCTGCTGTTGATTTTATACGCCTTACCTTACTGCTTATATACTGCTTGAATTCATTTTTAAAATATATAAATGAAGTATCATTTTGCCGTCGTGCTTTAAACAGAAACATTCATTTCGAACGCGCCCCTGTCATATCAAATAACTTACTGTTCATTTTATATGTATAATCTTACTAGGTACGAGCAAAAATGGGCGGGAAAAATATAGGGACCTAGTTTTGAAAGTCGATTTATCATAATTTTTTTGTAGGTTTCCATCTATTTTTTGATTGTATTTGAAAGATTAGAGATTAAAGTTAATTTCCTAAAGGACAAAAATATTTGTACACGTGAAAAAAAAAGTTATGAAAAATGTTTTCACGGCGAGCTAACCAATTCAGCTAAATTTTGAAATTCATTGTAAAATCCTTTAAAAGATAAATATTAGTTTTCTGGGTCTATTTCAAATATAATTAGTAAAGCAAAGTCCTAAAATATTGAATTAAATAATAAAAAAAACTTTGTTTGTGCAAAAATAACTTAATTAACCCTAACCCGAAAGCAAGTAATTTACCTTCGCCAAAACGCAACAAACTAAAACTTTTGTAAACACAAAATTTCAGCCAATCGTAACGCTGTTTCAAAATGAAGTCATGATAGTAAAAAGAGGTAGGGTTGTCAGCTTTCTTTCTTTTTCCCCAGACGTGCATCTATACATTCCTATTCTGAACGTTTGTGTCAAGTTTTATCATTTTTGATGTAATTATTTTTTATGTTTCTGTTTTTAAATTAATTTTTTTAAATTATTGTTCGAGATTATATAAAAATTATGTTACGCCGAAAGCTTCACATTCTTGCGAACAAGGAAATTATTAAAATCTTGCATATAAAAATTATGCAAAATCTGTAATTTAAAAAAAAAAGTAGAAATATTTTTGCTATTATAATTTTTTTGTGTGAAAATATTAAATAGACTATGCTCAATTCAATGGTAATATCGGTAGTTTGAGAAATTCATTTTGCTTCAAGTTATATCGAATTCATTAATACGGACTTTAGGGTCTTTTTTTCGTTATATTCCTGTAAAAATTATTTTATTTTTTTATTGTCACAAATTACGATGCTTTATTTATATAAATAAAATAAATTATTGCGTTTTTTATTTACTACTGAAAACCATAATTTTAGTAAAGGTATTTTTTAAAACAAAATAATACATTTCCACTAAGCTTTAAATAAAAATAGCGAGTTCATTATATTCCGCGATCATTATATGATAAATACTGAAAATTTCATTAAAATTGGTTAATTTCCTGATTTTGGTGTATTTTTAAGAAAGGGAGGGATAAAAATGTTTATACATTTGGAGCCTTTGTCATACCAAAGAACCTACTGTTGATTTTATATGATACTCTGTCTGCTTGTGTGGTAATAAGACTTTTCAAATGCACTTGGGATGCTAGGTTGCATAAGGCGTTAACTTTTGTCAAAATCGCCTGTTCCTTCTTTCATTGGATTATTTCGATTATCGATTATCGATACTTATCGAAGACATTCCGATACAAAACCTATCTGAGAATACTGCTAGATACATAAAGTATCTTTGTGTGAAATTTCACAAAAATCGGTTCAGGAAACGAACTCACACACACAAAGTTCATTGTATATATATATATATATATATATATATATATATATATATATATATATAGCAAGTTATAAAATATATATGGAAATTAAGCTACACTGAATATTCCGCGTTTCATCCACGCTAGGATCCATCACGCATCTGCCAGTTACTACCTAGCTCTACCTACGTATTGAGCACTGTTGAAGTAAATACTTAAAGTTTACGCATAAATTTATACTTTCGTATATTAATTTATGTGATTAAATTAAGTAATCATATATATATATATATATATATATATATATATATATATATATATGTATGTATGTGTGTGTGTGTGTGTATGTTTTATTTTTTTATTACCGTTTTATCTGTTTGGTTACATATGTTTCGGATGTTGGACCATGTTTACGATCCAATAGCCTCGTCAGACCTTGCAGAAACGGTTGTTAGTATTTGAGAGAGAGAGAGAGAGAGAGAGAGAGAGAGAGAGAGAGAGAGAAATGATTTTTTAGGTGTCATGTGTTTGACAAGTACAAGGTTCCATTTAAGATTTTCGTAGTCGCTATAAGTTGACTTGTTCATTTCAATTAACAGTGAGTTTAGGTAGTTAAGGATTAATACATACGCTAACGCACGCGCAAGTACGCATACATACATACACATACATATGTACATTTCTACACATCCATATACAGGCACATACGCACATACACATATATGTAAAAAAATGTATATGCAGACATACCCGCATCTATATGCAGACCTACACACACATACACATAAGTCCTATACACATATACATACTAACATATATAAATAGATACATATACGCATATATACATATATATATATACACACACCTACATATATACATATACGTAGAGATATAGATCTCCAGTAAGAAACAGATGTACATATACATACAGACATACACACATTACACACACATGTACCCACATACACGTATACATTATTACATAAATATACATATTTATAAAAATATAAATATACAAACATATATAGACACACACACACATACATAAACACACACACACATATATACACAGACAAGTGTATATTTATACCAAGTAAATAAAGTAAAGTTAGGATAAATAAATAATAATTAATAAATAAGTAAATACATGGGTGTAGTTAATAATGCGAGGTTAGGTAGACGCATAGTTGAGCTCATATATATATATATGGGGTGGGCTTCTAACATGGTGCTTTTGGCAGTGGTTATGTTTAACTTAATTTTCAGTGTTAAATGCATTGCGGATACAGCCATATACATACATACAAATACATGCATATAAACTCGGATATAGCTATATCTGTATACATACGTTCATCCATGCATATCCATAGATACACACATATATACAGACATTAACACCCAGATGTACGCAAAAACATACATGTGCACAAAGATATAGATATACCAATATACATTCATGTATATACACACGACTCATGAGCACATACATCCATACATGCGCACTTAGAAACATATACATAAACACACATAAGGATATATATATATATATATATATATATATATATATATATATATATATATATATATATACCCAATTTTGCCCGTACACACACATACATATATACATATGAAGATACATGTACGGATCTCCAGTAAGATGTAGATGTACATACACATACATACACATGTGCATAACATACACATGTACCCACATACACGTATATACAATTATACAAATATACATTCATAAAAGTATAAATATATACACATATATAGACATATACAGACATATACATATACATAGAGATGTGTATATTTATACTAAGCAAAGTAAAGTTAGGGTAAATAAATAAATAAACTAATAAAGGATAAATAAATAAGTGAGTGTAGTTAATAATGTGGTAGACGTATTGTAAGATATGTTAAAAAAAAATGTTGGTTTAATATTTAGGGGTCTGTATTGATTTGCTTTGCTAATTGGATAGGGATTAATTTACAGCGTGTAGGAAAAAAAATTTAAAATGGAGTATAAAGGTTTAAAGGTTAAAGATTAAGTTCATATATATATAGGGGGTGGGATCCTAACATGGTGCTTTGGGTAGTGGTTATGTTTAACTTTATTTTCAGTGTCAAGTGTATTGTGGATATAGGCATATATACACATACAAACACATACATGCGAACATAAACACAGATATATAAATACATATTCATGTATATACACACGGGCCATGAGCATATATGAGTAGACGAATGTGTAGATGGGTAATAATTAATATAGGATATGGGGAGGGTGGAGTAAGGGGATTTGGTTGTGTTGATGTTACAGTAATTGGGTGTATACGGCAGATGGATGTATTGTGTGTATTCTTCAGCGGGTCCAAAAGGATGTTGCCTGAGGGATGTTTTAGAAGGGTGTATAATTGCTAAGGAGGTGGGATTTGTAATGCCGGCAGTTTATGGTGATTTCATGTTTTCTATTAAGTAATTTGTCTCTATCTTTAAAACGGAATATAAAAAGTTTTCCGTTCAGGCAGAGGAGGCATGGGGAGTCTAAGGATTTATATACGTTAGATTTGTTTAAAGATTTCCCACGTAATGGTTGGTGTAAGGTTATTTTGGATGGATTAGATCTAGATATTGGAAGGTTAGTGAGGTTTTGTTAGAGTGTTTGGGGGTTTGTGAAGGAGCATTTATGTACTCTAGACCTACCTTTAAAGGAGGTGCCTGCCAAGTCAATATAGTATTTTTTGTCGTTTGGGTTTTCTTCAGGTGCAATTGTGGCTTTATAGACTACTTCTTTTTGTAGGCATTGTTGATTAAGTGGCCATTGGGATTTGTTGGTGCAGTTACAATTATTTCTGCTAGTGCTATTTGTGTTTTTATCTTTGTTAAGTATTTTCCTATTGTGTTTCTTGATTATTGGTTCTAGGTTATCAGTACAGCTGTAGCTAAGCTTAATTGTGTTTTTATTAAATATTTTGTGTAGTGTGTGATTGGGTGGAAAATGGTTGTTTATTAGTTGAAAGAATTTTTTGCCTAGTTTTCAATATGAAGGGGGTGAACCAAATTATTTTCCTGGCTCTATTTTTCTTGTTTGGGGTATTAGATGGATTAGGTTCAATGTAATTAAAGATGGTGTTTGGGTGGCCACTTTCTTTAAAGGCATTTTCATAAAATGTTTTATGTTTGTTGAATATTTCAAGTTTAGGGAAATTAGTACTAAGTCTTTTTTCGATAGATGTAGGGACATGTTTAATGATATATTTTGGGTGGTTCGATAGTGGGTGTATATGTAGTGGGTAAGTATTGTCTATAGTGTAAGGTTCATATGAGTTATTTGAGAGGTTTAGAATTGTATCGAGAAAGTTAACAGTTTTTACGTTAGACTTAATGTCCAGTTTTAGACCTATTCTGTTCATTTCTTCAGTTAAGGTTTTTAAAAAAATTTTCGCATTTAGGACCATTTTAATTTTCAACTACGATAAGGCCATCGTCTCTATATAGTCCTATGTTTTTGTTATCTATAGTTTTTGTGAGATTATATAGAATGAAGAGACCAACTAGGTCGGTTGCTTCTGTTGAATCCAGGGATCCCATTGAGAGGTCAAATGACCGGGTTGGTTCTTCTTAGTCCATTGGGTGTCTTGGCCGATTAGTACTGTTTTCCTAGATTTTTTTGATAATCTCCATTTCGGATGGTTGTAGGTCAGAGAGTTATTATCTCTTATTATCTCCGACCCCCTTATTATCTCCTACCCCCTCTCTTTTTTTTCTTTCTCGTACTTCTTCTAAAACATTTCTTCCAAATACTAACAACCATTTCTGCAAGGTCTGACAAGGCTGTTGGATCGTAAACATGGTCCAACATCCGAAACATATGGAACCAAACAGATAAACGGTAATAAAAAATAAAACACATATTTGCTCTGCAATAGTATTGAGCACTCTCTTCAGATTTTTACTAATTACCAGTTTTACTATATATATATATATATATATATATATATATATATATATATATATATATATATATATATATATATATTGCGGTCAATATGAAGAAGATTTATTTCGAATTGTTAGGATCTCAATTTAATCACGTTGTGGATAGAACGGTAAAATCAAAAGAAAGACTGATAATGTCTATTCAGAACGTATTTTCAACAACTTGTTATCACAATGGAAGATAAAGAGTACGTGATGAATGATATTCAGAATGTCCAAGGAATATTACTGTGTGAAATAGATGTTTTTCGTGTTAAGAGAAATTAAGGACAAGCGTTTATTTCAACTGGTGGCATTGCTTCTTAATGAATAGGGGTGAAGATATGTGTGTTAGAATAATTTGCTTTTTAATGGAAGGGTGTATGCGTCTAAGAAGTCTCTATACATACATTCCTTGAGCGGCGTGCGTTTACTTGACGTGCAGTACAGTATGTCGTTAATGTTTATTTATATATTTGTCGAAAGCTCTGGCTGCAAAACGTCCCGATAAGGGCGAAAAAGTACTGTGTTTGGGTCCTTATAGTACGTGTAGATATTCAGAATCAATATCTTTTCCCTGTAGTTTGATGAAAAAACTGCTGAATGATTTTATCTAATCGAAAGCTGGTAATATCGTCTGCCGCTGCCTCCTCAAGCAAGATCAAAACAAAAGCATAAAAATTCTTCAAATTAACACCTGAAAAGTCAACAAATTCAATTAATATATGCTTAATCACAGATCAAATAAATATCGTTTTAGCAGCACCTTGTACTCAATTAATCGTATACAATAAATCTTTTGCAGTAAGTATTGTATTTCGCATTAAATAATACAAAAAAGGGTTGATAAGCCGTAAAACTCGTAAAAAACAGAGGTAATAATCTCCTGTGAAAGATTCATCAAAAACAATTTTCTTTCTTAACAAATAAATCTAAAGTCAAATATTATTTAAAAAATTCTGAAGGATTAATTTGTTTAAATAAAAGACAAAACTCAGATGTAAAAAAAAAATCAAAAATTTATTCTTTATAACAAAATATATGAATAATTTTTACAAATAAATTATTTATGTAATGAAAGTACAGCGAATGAAATTAATGTTTGATTTTGAAAAATAAATAAATTTTAAAAAATTCAAATTTCGAGGAAATTTTTTGTTATCAGTAAAATCATGAGAAATAATTTAATTCACATATTTACAGTTTTTAAAAGTCATTACAAAAATGTACACACACACACACACACACACACACACACACACACATATATATATATATATATATATATATATATATATATATATATATATATATATATATATATCTGTATACATATGTGTGTGCATGTAATGGTAAAATAAATATATATTGAATATATACATATATAAATCCGTTTTAAGAATGTACATGTATTTTGGTCTCCTTATAGATAACCGCTAATTGTTTTTTTTTTTAATTTTGTGTTGTTGTTGCTGTATATTTTTCGTTTCTTTTCGTCGTGTTTTTGTTAGATTTGTTTCCTTTTTTTTTTTCCTTGTCGCGGTTGTTTATGTTCCGCCTTTTGTTGTTCTTGTTGCTGTCTTTTTGTCCTTCATTAACATTGCTAATGTGTGAAATTAATTTTTTTGTTTGTTTTGCATGTGTGTGTGTGTGTGTGTGTGTGTGTGTGTGTGTGTGTGTGTGTGTGTGTGTGTGTGTGTGTGTGTGTGTGTATTAATGCACTTCTTCTACTGTAGGCCCTTGTTGGGATGTGCTGTTATTTGATGATGAAGCTGTGTGCAATTTTGACATGATGGGTGAGCACACCTTTTGTATTTCTTGTAACTTGTGTTTAAACTCGTCCTTGTCAGCTAGGCTATTATTGTCTATCCACTGTAAACATTTATCACATGTGGTTGCAAGCAGCTTGCTGTCGTCTGCTGATAACTTTCCGTTGTCCTCTGCCAGGGTCTGTTTAACTGCAAACACGTAATTTTCAAGTTGATTTCGGCTGTCGACACGTTCACGCTGTTCCTCGTCGGCTTGTTTGTATTTGTCTGCGTCGGAAAGCATCTGGTCGATTTCATCTTTGCTCAATCGTCCTTTATCGTTGGTGATGGTGATCTTATTTGATTTACCCGTGCTTTTATCGACGGCTGAAACACTGAGAATTCCGTTAGCGTCCACATCGAAACTTACTTCGATTTGGGGTACTCCCCTTGGGGCAGGCGGGATGCCAGACAGTTCAAAGTGTCCCAGACAATGGTTGTCTTTTGTCATGGCCCTCTCTCCCTCGAATACCTGGATGCTAACACCGGGTTGATTATCGGAGTAGGTAGTGAACACTTTGGACGCCTTGCTAGGAATTCTAGTGTTGCGATTGATGATGTTAGTCATCACGCCGCCGGCCGTCTCAATTCCAAGAGATAACGGTGCCACATCGACTAACAACACGTCACGAATGTTGTCCGACGTGTTATCACCACTTAGCACGGCTGCCTGGACAGCAGCACCGTACGCAACAGCCTCATCAGGGTTGATAGATTTGTTGATGGTTTTTCCGTTCATAAAGTCCTGTAGCATTTTCTGAATTTTGGGGATGCGTGTTGATCCACCGACCAGGACGATATCGTCGATGCTGGACTTGTCGAGTTTAGCATCTCGCAGCGCCTTCTCCACCGGTTCTAACGTTGATCGAAACAGGTCTGAGCAAAGTTCTTCAAAGCGAGCTCTCGTGATTTTCGTGTAGAAGTCGATTCCTTGATAAAGAGAATCGATTTCAATACTCGCCTCGCTGCTAC
Organism: Euprymna scolopes; assembly: GCF_053919585.1. NCBI lineage: Eukaryota > Metazoa > Mollusca > Cephalopoda > Sepiida > Sepiolidae > Euprymna > Euprymna scolopes. The sequence continues at coordinate 115,537,009 of NC_136483.1, forward strand.
TTGACAGTGTTCGTTTTGCTCGTTCACACGCCGTACGCAAACGACGTAGAGCACGTGGACTGCTCTTCAAGTCTTTCCAGTGTTTACGTTGAAATTCTTGGACAAAGTGACCAACGAGTCGGTTGTCAAAGTCTTCTCCTCCTAAGTGTGTGTCGCCAGCCGTGGACCTCACCTCGAACAGAGAGCCGTCGTCTATAGTTAAGATGGACACATCAAATGTACCACCGCCCAAATCGAAGATGAGCACATTTTTCTCGCCTTTAAGGTTCTTGTCGAGCCCATAAGCCAGTGCGGCAGCCGTTGGTTCGTTAACAATTCTTAACACGTTTAAACCAGCTATAATAGCAGCATCTTTAGTTGCTTGTCTCTGCGAATCGTTGAAGTATGCTGGAACTGTGACCACTGCATCTGTCACCTTGCAACCGATGTAGGCCTCTGCCGTCTCCTTCATCTTACTCAATACCATCGAACTGATCTCTTCTGGGGTGAACGATTTCCTCTCACCACGGAAGTCGACCTGAAACTTGGGTTTCTTTCCATCACTGTTCACCACCTGGAATGGCCAGTGTTTCATGTCGCTTTCGACCGATGGCTCATCGAACTTTCTGCCAATCAAACGTTTCGCATCGAACAGCGTGTTTTCTGGGTTGAGGGCAGCTTGATTTTTAGCTGCATCTCCAACCAATCTCTCTGTGTCCGTAAATGCCACATAACTGGGTGTGGTTCTGTTGCCCTGGTCATTGGCGATGATCTCCACCTTGCCGTGTTGGAACACACCTACACACGAGTAGGTTGTGCCCAAATCAATACCAATTGCAGGTGATTTAACCATTGTTATTATTGGTTTAAAATTTTCAATATTCTTCCGTGTCAATTCTTTAGATTGTCTTTTTTTGACACTTATTTGGTGGCTTTTTAAACAATTTTCTTTACAGTTGGAAGTATAACAGCAAAAATGATAAATCCTTTTCCACGAAACTGACGTGAATTCGCAAATGGAATGGAAAAATATTTTAAAACTTACTTTTGAAAATATTCTGATTCAGCAAAACAGTTTTAGTAAATTCCAAAAAAGTTCGGAGTAACAATCGGTTGTCGTAGCGCAAGTGTTTTCTCGTTGTGTATTATTTCGTTTGTAATGAATGAACTGCCACGGCGAGCGAACGGCTTTATATAGTGTGAATTCCCCCTTCCTCTCATTGAATGTGTTATTGGCTGCCGCCTCTTCCTCGAAGCGCCGCGTTACTTCTCGTATGTTATGATAGGATTGAGAATGTTCTAGTCAACAACAACAACAACAACCAGTCGTTTCGCGTTATTTCCAGTAGATTCTCGAACGTTCTCTCGTAATAAGAAAAGAAAAATGAAGTTCTTTTTCTTTTTCTTTTTTTTTTACGTGATAATTTGCTTAAAAGATTTAAAAAATTTAAAAACATAAACATTTTTCTTGCGCTTAAACCTCAGTTTTAAATTTTAACACGTTTTTCATTTTGCAGTAAAACTTGCGGAGAACGCCCTGTCTTATGGTTGTTTTAAAAATGGAACGGAAATTTCAATTTTAAATTCCGTTTTAATTTTTTTTTTTTTTTTTTTGCGCATGACCACCAAAAAATCGAAAGTAATCGAAAAATAATAAAAATTAAGTTTAAAAAATATATAGCACGACCATCGATTTGTGCAGAAGTTGCAAATATAAGAATTTTTATGCAATAGTAAATTTTTTGAACAAGAAGATTTAAGTAAGAAGTTTCTCATTGAATATAGAGTATAGCCCAGAACGGTGATATGTCCAAAGTGTCAAATTCCGAAACCCGTTCTTAACATGGGGAGGTTGGGGGTGTCTACTCGAAAGCCGTTCTCAACATGGGGAGTTTAGGGTGTTTATTCGTTGTAAGCATACCTGAAAACTTATAAAAGGGTTAAACTGGCGGAAAACGCTCTGTTTTACAATTGTTTTAAAAATGGAATGTAAATTTAAATTTCGTTTTGTTTTTAAAACAACTATAAAAAGAGCCTTCTCCGAGAGGGCTTGTGTCTGACATTTTGAAGATTATTTACTTTATATATATATATATATATATATATATATATATATATATATATATATATATATATATATATATATATATATATAAAATTGTTTTCACATTCCAAAAAACGCCGCTGCCCACAATAGCCATGCCAACCAACGAACCGGAAGTCTAAGACTCGAGTTTGGGCTCATCAGTCAGACATATCCGCACCCAGGATATTGTAAAAACTAGAATCTTAGACTTCCGGTTCGTTGGCTGGCATGGCTCTTGTGGGCTGTGGAAATAATTATATATAATCTCTCATATTATGAAAATTCTATAACCAAAATGGCTCGTTAAGTTAGCTCTGCTGGATGGCGTCATCCTTCCGAGTTCAAAATCTCTACTTGTGAGACATCAGCTTGGGGTTCAGCTGGTTGGATGACCATGTCCCTTGTCGAGATGAAGTAGGTCTATTCCACAGCTTGATTTCGTCGCGGTTTGCTTGATCTGTATTGGTTAATAGAATTTCTTGTGTGCGGGGCGTTTGCTCATTTAGTAGAGTGCTTGCCTCGCATGCAGGAGGCTCGGGTTTCAAATCCTGACTGATGAGCCCAAATGAGGGTGAAACTTGAGTCTTAGACTTCCGGTTCGTTGACTGGCATGGCTCTTGTGGGCTGTGGCGTTCTTTGGGCTGTGGAAATAATTATATATAATCACTCACATTCTGGAAATTATATATATATATATATATATATATATATATATATATATATATATATATATATATATAAATTAGTAACAAAAAACGAAGTAATTTAATTTTAAACGAAAAATGTCAATTTGGTATACCTTTTTGATATATATGTTTTTACATAAGTTCAACTCACCGTCCACAGTGGTAATGTCGACTTTTATGGCTTACCGTAATTTTTTAAAATAAATTTATGGTTTCGTTTTTCGTGTCTTGAGTCCGTGACTCTGTTCCGTTCTTTAATCAACTGTATCCACTTCAAGTAGCTTGATTTTTCCGAGCACCGATCTTGGACATTATCAAAAAATGTAACGTGAAAATTTTCATTGCGATTAATATTGTGATTATCTGTACTATTATATAAAAGGAGCTTTATGCGTGAGAGTTCGTTCTCTATGGACTTGAAAACAGCTCCGCTGATTTTTATGAAATTTAACACAAATGTACTTTATGTGTCTGGCATTGTTCTTAAATAGGTTTTATATCAGAATGTCTTCGATAAGTATCAATAATCGATAATCGAAAAAAACTCCTATGAAAGAATGAACAGGCGATTTTAACGAAAATTAACAGTACATCCTAACATCACAGTTTTATTACAAAACTATCTGAAGGGCTGGATATATATAATCAACAGGTTCTTTATTCTGGCGGAGGCGCGTTTGAAATGATTAAAGCACATTTGAAAAAAAATGATACTTGACTTTTGTATTTTAAACTTAAATTCAAGCTATACTATATACAAAATAATTTTATAAAACCAATAGTAGGTTCTTTACAGTGCAATGTAATATACAATGAATTGTGGACTAAATTACCGCGGGGAGGTATGTGAAGCTCCCTCTCGGTGCACCGCGATGTGTCCCAAACTAAAACAGGCAATCAATCGCTTTGATTGAAAAATGTTCGATTTTCACAGATTTCGATGACAATAAAAATATGGGTGCGTGACTCATTCGTGAATAATCATTCAATCCAGAACAAGGTCGGTCTCCCTGTTAGTATATATAGTGGAAATAGTGTACGGCTATGAATATCTCCAGTATCAAATAATCAGTATACACTGGGAAATTTACTTTATGTATGAAAAACAAAAAGGGGAAACATAACATATGAGACTTATTTGGAATCAAGTCTCTCCTTGTTGTTATTTCAAATCATTTGAAACCATAGCATCAAGGTTTAGTCTCCCCTTCAAGGCAAAAAGTTTTGAGGAAATATCAGATGTTTTGTAATTCATATGCAAAACTAGGAAAACAAATGACTATGATTGAAATATTTTATGGCTGTAAAAAAATAACCCCAAAAAAATAGGCTCTGGATGATGGATGATCCCCTTAATGTGCGATCTTATGGGCAAATGTCACAGGTGTTTACTGTTTTTATGGAACCATGAACAAATGGATGGGCGGTTTTCAGATCATCGAGTGTGGCTCAAAGGGAAATTTGATGGGGACTTTTTTTTATCTAAGGTGGAGCTGGAGGCAAACCGTTTGGCAAAGCAGATTTGCCTTTTCGTTTGCTGTGCTGACAATCTCAAGGTTGTAGGAAAGTGGAGATTGGCACTGTTATAAATTTTCCAGAAATTGCGAGTTCCTAATTTCTGCGACTTAATGCGTTTTCTAGTGACTTTGGAATGATTTCTTTTGGTAGCAGCTATTTCTCTCTTATGAGATTTCTAGCTTCTACAAACTTTTGCCTATTTGTATTGGACTTATATCCGATAAGTCTATGGAATGCATGTTGCTTTTGAGCAATAACAGCTGCACAATCAGAGGTAAACTCTTGTCGAGAGTGTTGTTTGCTAAAGAACTTCCGCATGCTTCAATTGCTGCTTTGAACAATTCATTAATCTCATTAAATCAAATGATCTGAAATAACAGCAAAGGAGAGACTTGATTCCAATATTTCTCATATGTTATATCTCTCCTCTTTCGTTTCCATACATAAAGTAAATTTCACAGTGTATAATGATTATTTGATACTGGAGATATTCATAATCGTACCCATTTCCAAAAGAGAAGAGATATAGCATATGAGAAATATTTGGAATCAAGTCTCCCCTTTGCTGCTATTTCAGATCATTTGAAACGATAGCAGCAAGATTTAGTCTCCCCCTCCATCAAAACCAGAGGTTTTGAGAAAATATAATTCATATATATATATATATATATATATATATATATATATATATATATATATATATATATATATATATATATACTAGCATGGGTACCCAGCATTGCCTTGTTGACATGAAGTTCCGTTTGACCACACTTCAGGATATTAATCATTTTCATCATCAAAAAGAAGTACATGATACCCTATTTCGGCAGAAGGGATACAAAGAGAAGAAACTATTCTCCGGATATTGAGCACTTTTTGTTGTCCGTGTGTTAAAAAGAAATCCCCACCCCTTTAAAAAATAAATAAAAATAAATCACAACTTTTGTTTCAATAAAAATAACAGCGAGTGCCCGAATGACCGAAAAAAAAAATATAGCCAAATGCGTGTGTAATATGTTTTTTTTTTTTTTTTTTTTTTTGAAAAAGGCACTTTTTTTCAGTTTTTTTTTTTTCGTAAATAAAAGAAATTTTCGATTTGCGTTTTTTAGGGAGGGGTGCCTTTTTCGTCTTGCTTTTTTGAGTGGGTGGGGGGATTTTTTGTTTCTAAAAGTGTGGCTGAAAATTGAATTCGAAAAGGTCTGTTCTGTATAGCCGTTTCCAGAATATTAAAAACAAATAAATTTTTTTTCAGTTTTTTGTTTGAATATTAAAAAAAAAAACATTTTTCTTTCTACACGGAATTATTTTTTCAAACCAGAAACCTATTGAGATTACAAAATTATTTTATTTGGTGAAGAGTTTATTCTAATGTTTCGAAGTTCTTAGAGGGAGATAACTCTACATCTTTTAAAAAAAGTCAATGTCGGAAATAATTCGAAATAAATGAAATAAAATATATCATCAATTAAATTGTTATTTAAAGTTTATTAAATAACAATTTTAAATAGAACACTTAAAACAATTCTCTCGTTAGAAACATTAACTAACATACCGTTATTTAGTAAAATCGATTTTCCTTAATGCAATATGCAAATGAGGTGGCCTCTTAATTGTATATTTTGAAAGAATCATACTATATATAGAAATAAATGAAAGAGTAAAGTAGCAGATCTTTTGTTTATATTAATCAAATTGTAAACAAACAAACAAACTGACAGGAATACGAATTTTTCTATATAGATAGTGGCACCAAAAAGAAAGTCCATACTTGTCGTTTTTTTCAGAAACCGCAAAATTACGCTACATTGAATATAACTGTTTAAACAACCTATACCTCATTTGATTCGACTTTTATTCCTCTATCATTTTACCTGTTCATATTTGACTTTCAACTGAAGTATCCTTTTATCAATTTAAAAATTAACTCCAAATCGAGAAGGCAAAAAGAAACTCCGTAGCAACAAGTGAGCTTAAAAACAGCTTATAATATTCACCTTTTTAGGCAACAAAGCATCTCTAATCGTAATTGTTGTTCCAGGTTATACAACGTAACATATAGTTCGTATGGCTCGACTTTCTCTTAGTGATCGTCAGGAGATCATTAATCTCCACCTTTCTGCTTTATCCAATCGAGAAATCGGCCACAAATTGGAATGTGATGAGAAATGACTGTGCAAAAGCACCAAAAACATCGGCAGTGTTCGTGATGTCCCTAAATTTGGTCATCCTAAAGTTACTCTATACAGGGAAGACAATGCTATCAAGATCCGCAGCCCCAGAAACGGCTCCCCAAATCCAACAACAGTGTGATCTTGTAAAAAAGTGTTCTCTTTCTACAGTTAAGAACAGACTGAAGGAATTTAATCAGCGAGGCTGTGTTTCAAGACGCAAGCCAATGATTTGTGTAAAGAACAGAAAGCGCTGTCTGGGCTTCGTCAGATGCTATGAAAATCATAACTCTTCATATTAGTCGAAAGTGATTTTTAGCGACGAAAGCAAGTCCAATAGGCTAGGCAGTGATGGTAGGCAGTACGTCCGTCGAAGGAAGGACGAGGAATTTAATTTTAGGTGCACAGTTTCAACGCTGCAAAGTAGTGGAGGTTCAATTGTAGTGTGAGGCCAATTCGACCAAGTACATTAATGTGTTGACTGAGCATTTCTACCCTACTTTGGCCGAAATTTAAATGATAATCTCATCTTCATAATGCTCCCATTCACACAGCTGGCAATGTCAAGAGGTTACTTGGAGAGTATGATATTCCGTGTTTGGATTGGTCTTCACAATCTCCAGACCTCAATCCTATCGAAAACGTATAGCGTTACGTCAAGCAACAGCTACGCAATGATAAAATTTCAAATCTGGAAGAACTTTGGACAAAAATTAATGAGTAGTGGGATGCCCTTCACCAGAGTATTGCCGCAGACTAATTCAAGAAATGCCCAAAAGATTGCAGGCTGTCAAATTGCAGAAGAGCTATGCTACTAAATATTAACTAGTTCATTGTGTTCCTGTTGTATTTGTGTTGCATTAATGTTCTAAACTTACATTTAAATAATTTTTCATTGTGCGGAGTTTCTTTATGCCTTCTCGATTTGAAGTTAATTTTTATAATTGACATGAACACTAGGATACTTCAATTAAAAGTCAAATATGAACAGGTAAAATTATAGAAGAATAAAAGATGAATCAAATGAGGTATAGGTTGTTTAAACAGTTGCATTCAATTTAGCTTAAAGTGCGGACTTTCTTTTTGGCGCCACTATATATATATATATATATATATATTAATATATATAAAGAATAAAGAGAGAGAGAGAGAGAGAGAGAGAGAGAGAGAGAGAGAGAGAGAGAGAGAGAGGTAATATTTGTATATATTCGTAAAAATGTATGGTACTTATGGAGAATACGGATTGTACTGAAACAACGTTATTATTTAGAAACCTGTACTTAACCTGGAAGGGAGGGCTTTGTTAACTATTCTGTACTTTCACCCAACAATTTAATGAACAAAGGTACCGTAAAAACTATATTTAACTTTTAATTCCTATCTAAAAAAGCACGGTCTGTACTCTACAGAAGTACTAAATTTATATATAAGGTACAAAGTTAAATCTAGTGTTTATTTTATTTTATTTTATTTATTATTATTATTATTATTATTATTATTATTATTATTATTATTATTATTATTATTATTATTATTATTTTTTATTTTTATTTTTTTTTTTTACTTTTTTGTTGATCTCGCAGGTTTTGACAATCTCGGTTACGAAAAATTAAAAGATTTTTGGGAGATTTTATTTCCCTAATCTAGCAGATTTTGAAAAATCTCAGTTGGCAACATTGCATACAATCCTTTTTTAATCAAATAGATTGTGGCTGTCCCGAGAGAAGGTTTACTCACATCATTACTCCGTTAAACTCTGACGTTAAATATACAAAATGTTTGCCTTTAAGTAAAAGGACACATCGTGATTTCAGCTTTTTCCCTTCCCCATTCATTTTTTCATCAAAAATAAAATAGGTTTTACTAGAGAGGAAAGTAGTCGTTCCAGAGGAGCTACAAAAACAAAATAAATAAATAAATAATAATAGGGGGAAAAAAACTTAATACATTTAACATGAGCGGGTTAATTATAAGATTTTGCCGACCAACTTTAAGAAGACACCGGCGATTAAATGGAAACTTTTCTATTAAAGAACAAAGAAGTCCCTTTTCAAGTGTAAAGAAAAGAAAAGAAAACAAAAACAAAAACAAAAACAAAAAACAAAAAAGAACTGTTAAAGAAAGAATACTTAAATACTTATTCAGGAAGAGACTTCTTGGATAGCAAAGATATGGGAAAAAGTTTTTTAGATACCCAATTATAATTTTTTTTTTTTTTTTTTTTGTAATTTGTATTTCACAGTGGACGGTACGCATAAATTATTAAATTGTACATTAAAAAATCACACAAGTACGCTTACTTTCCTTTTTAAAGTAAAATACCAATCATAACTAAAGACACAATTTTCCTATATACTATCGTACACTAAAAATCCCGTGAATTAATCAAGTAATTTTATTTTTAATAAGAAAATTAAATTGTGTGGTTAAACGAACAGCGATGATATCACTGTGGCACCGTCCACTGTGTACAGCACCTAACAGCTCAACAATTGAATCAAGTAACACATAAACCTTTTGTCTTGTAGGTATTTATTCAACTTTCTTTATCAAACACGTGTTTGCATAAATGAACATTTTCATGATTGAAAGTAACTTTTATATTCTTATGTCTTGTTTAAAAATGTTTTGTTCTAAAATATCATTTTTACCATTTTTCATTTTCAAAACTTTTTAATGTTTTTAGGCATCATTTGCTGCTTTGTGATCTTTCTATTCTTTTAACATTTCATTCATTTCCATGCTGCATGTTCCGTAAATATCCTTCATTTTCTTTCTATCGTTAAAGCACAACTTTACACCTAATTCTTATTAAATATCGGTGTGGTAAATGATAATACTGATAGACGATATCAGCGTCCAAAAATGTCATCTACCAAAGCCAGGGACTACGCCACGGGCATTGCATCGTAAATCAATTTTGTTAGGAGCGAAAGTCTTGCTTGCTCCCAAGTCCATATCACTGTCCATCCTATATTTCGGTTTAGACATACTTTTCCCAGCGAACATACTAGTCTTATGGCCGACACTGCATCAGGTGTAGGTATCTTTGTTCTTTCATTCCTAATCTCGCTGATGACAGAATCTCTTCTTTGCTTTAGGTAAAACTCATGTAAAAACGTCTAAAATTCTGCATTCCTAATTATATACAGTACAAGATATTAATAATTGTTTCGACCGCTTCTTCTTCCTTCCACTTATTTTCAGTTCTTATTTCAGGTGGATCATCTTTAATCTCTTAGTCGAGACATTGTAGCTTTTTAGAGCAGTTAATAAAAATATTTGGTCCCGGAAACTAAATTATGTACGTTTATTTATTTGGGGGGAAGGGGGGGGGGAGCGGTCTATATTTTTTAATGATTATGAATGGTTTACTTACCAATCGATCTTAAGGTAAGTGGTAAAAAAATTAGTGAATATCCCTAAAAAGTTAAAATGGCTCAAATCATGATTATTTTACGTTTCATTTATATACAAAACTGAACTTCTATTTTACGTTCTGGAATAATTTTATTGTTTTTTTTTTTTTTCACAAGTTTTTCAAGTTGTTCACACGTAATCACTTAAAAGATAGAATCTCATTTGAGACGGGGGATTTAGCTGAGTGTGCTAAAATACAACATTTTCATTATTATTAGAAGTACTCAGTGAAACTAATCAATCTCTATATCTAGTATTTTGGCAGTAGCACTTATCGACCAAATTATTATAACTAAGATAAAAATATGAACATTCTTTGATAGAAAGGAGGCAAGAATACTTAACAAAGCATCATATCCTAGTCAGATTAAGAATGTTTTTTGAATAGTAACATTTCTACTTATATACTCATTCTTAACATGCTGAGGTGGCTTTGTTAACTATTCTGTTCCTACACCGTTTTCTTATTTTGCATGCAAATCGTTGACTATTTTTAATTGTTTACGAAAAAATTTAAACAGTTTTTCTTCAATCAATGCAAGTCAGTTTTGCTTTAGAAGAAAAGCAAATCTTTAGTTTTCTCACAATTCTCAAACAATTATAAGATAGACACTCGAGAAAAATGTTTAGAAGAAAAATACCTGTGTGATATTTGCTTCACCCAAGTGTATTCATACGTTTGCAAAAATGATACGAGACAAGGATTAAATGTTTAGAAATTTCAAAAGAATCGTCATCAGTAATTGCATTATAATTGAGAATTTTGAACAGAATTGGTAATTGTATGGAAATCGAGTAAAAATCTTTGAATCGTTCCATCACTAATATAAATATGGTACTTATGCAAAATACGAAGCATATCACTTTTTTAAATAGCTACAAATGGCCTAACTATAAATGCCATAGACAACAAACTACCTATCACTACAAAACGATATCCTTCGAACCTACATTCTCTACTAACATACACCAAAATACACAACACATCTTTAAAAAAAAACTGCAGCAAAATATCCTGCAAATGTCCTAACGTACTAGCGTGGGTGCCCGGCGTTGCCCGGGTATTTGGAGGAGGTGTGTGCTGAGCCGAAAAAAAAGTGGTAGTAGGCATGCAGGCTCGAACCCGTGACACGGAGGCGAAAAAGAAAGTGAAAGAAAACCTGACGTCTTACCGCTACGTTATGACGCGGCAGGAAGTGAAAAGTGTTCAAATTTACCGATGTCAATCAAAAAGTTGACTTGCAGAAATGGATAGTTAAGTGAATGAATTCACTTAGGATCAGAAATGAACGTCTGGCTGCAGGCCAGTTAAGTTTCCCGCTTTCGGCCGTTTTACTTATTTATTTCCCCACGATGTTGGGAAAACCCAGCTTCTCCGAAAAAGGGAGAACTCTCAAATGAATAACAATTGTTTGATATGAAGGGTTTCCCCTACATTGATCAAAGCTGATTGCCTTCAAGACGTCCCTGACAGGAAAGCCGGTGGCTGCATTTGCATCGATTAGTTTTGCTTTGTTCATACGAAAAATACAAACATGCGAAAGGTAAAGGAGGCAAATTTTTAAAACTCTATCAAAATAAAGAAAGAGACAACGCCCGTTTTCGAATCTAGGAAAATATAATCTAGGGAGTATAAGGAAAGTTCTCTAAAATAGTAACCTCGTCGAAAACCCCAGCAAAAAGCCTTTCTTGGACATACAAAAACGCATATATATATATATATATATATATATATATATATATATATATATATATATATATATATATATATATATATACATATATATAGTCATCCACAGTACTGTTTCGCAGCTCATCAGTGCGGCTAGACAGACAACTACCTCAAGCCAGGATTGAAACCCAATCGGCTGTACGACAGTCAAGGCTCTTAACCATTACGCTATCGGCAGCTGCTGAGTGAGTCGTGAGTTTAACGATGTTTTGACATCATCTGAAATACCTAAGCTCGATTTGTTTACACAAAGAGCATAGACTATTCTGGGTGCCCGGCGTTGCTCGGGTGTTTGGAGATGTGCGTTGAGCAACAAATAAAATAAAATAAAAAAAATAAGAGAAAAAAAAAGTAGTAGACAGGTAAGCTCGACCCTACCACGAAGGAGGAAAAGAAAGTGAAAAATAAAACAACAAAAAAGCACATAATGTCTTTGCTGTGGCGCCCATAGTCAAACCGGAAGTGGCGAAGGTTTAAATTAAGGCTAGCCAATCGAAAAGAGAGGATGACTTTCGAAAATATCGGCGAAAAAAGCGACCCCTCCCTGTAGAAAAGTGCCCAGGTGAGGATGAAAGAATAAATGGTTTTGGACAATTTTTCGATATTTGTCGTCCGAAAGGTCGAGCTTCTAAACGATACCAATCTCGTGAAAATCTGTCGGATCTGTCGAATGTTTTAGGCAGACACACATACGTGCATACATACACACATACATACATACATACATACATTTAAACAGACAGGTGATATTAATATAATAGATTACCACCAACGACACTTTAAGGCACCAACATCCTACTTAAGCTCCTCTCTCTTATCTCCAATATTGCTTATTTGGTTTGCTTAATATACTTCACCACATGTGTAAAAATTCAGCGACTTCAAATGCATTCTCATGGCCTCGAATTTCAAGACAACAGCAGACAAAACTACGAAACCAAACTTATTCTGTGTTAGCATCAATATTTCACGACTGAACAATAAGTTTGAACCTCTTAATTATTATTGATTCAAAAAACACACAAACGAACAATATTTTCATACAGTGGAAGATGAGTGTGTGCGATGTGAAAATAACTTATCTTTCTACATTAAAAAAATATTTTCATTTTTTTTCAAATTTTCACATTATTAATATCTATATTTTCACATATAATCCATATTACATTTGACGATTCTCTATTCTTTATGCACGCATGCGCACACAACACTGGAATAACAAATTTACGGAAGCTAAAAAGGTGATACGTGTTTCTCTTTTCCCCCTTGTGCAGAACTTTTAAGCATTTTATGCTTCTTCAAAGTAAGTTTAACAAAAATTGTCAGGTCAGGATACTGCTAAAGTGATATATTTGGACTTTAATTATATATCCATCGCGCTCTCTCTCCCTACTCTCCCTATATATATATATATATATATATATATATATATATATATATATATATATATATATATATAAAGGATGAAACACTAGTGTCTCTAGGTATTTAATAATTATTATAGTAAATAATTATGTCAGCCCCTTTAAAAAAACTCGTTTCTGATCTTTGAGCACTTTAAGTTGAAATAAAGTCGGTCAATTTAGTTCATATGTGCAGATCATCATATAATGATTAGATCACTCTGACAGACGTTAACACATTTAAAAATAAATGTTTAAATTTCAACAGTATTTCTCGCGGCTAACGGTAGCCGAATGGATTAGGTCCTTGCTAATGAAGCCAGAGATGGCTTCTGTTGCCGGGTTCGAATCTATCGACTAGGTGCAGATCATATATAGTAGGATCAGCATGACACCCAAGATGGCCGACTTGTAACAACGTGTGGATGGAAGTCCTTTTCCCCAAACGCCAGTTTTATGTACAAAATTAACTTTTTGTTGGTAACATTGAATGGAAATAACATTTGATGAGTTGGTGAAAGCAGGACATTTTTATGAACACATAAAATCATAAAATTGCCATCTCATTAACGAAACGGCTGTAATGAAGCAAGCTACGATGAAATAAACAAAAGTTACAAAAAAGAAAAAATGTAAGTCTTTGAATTTCAACAAAGTTTTGTACTATATATATATATATATATATATATATACATATATATATATATATATATATATATATATATATATATATATATAATTTAAAGGAGATTAGAATAATAGTCTAAAGAGCTAAGTGTATTTTAATGTAACAGTGAAATTACTAAATTTGCTGATGAGGAGACCGTGCTTACCAAAAAAACTATATATAATTGTTCTACATAACTTCATGTATACCACAAATAAAAGGCACGGATTTCCGAAACGATCGTACAGATAATTGACTTTGTTGTTGTTCCTTCTTATGAAACTGATTTTTAATTTAATTAAAATTTGATTTTTAAATTTTTAAAAATATTTTTAAATTTTTAAATTGAAAATCACTTTACTTAATATATATATATATATATATATATATATATATATATATATATACACACACACACACACACACTGCGTGTCAAATTATTAACGAGATAACATTTTTTTTACCAGTTTCAGAAACTTACTGGTAATTTCGTATCAAAAGCTTCGGAAACATCGACAATGTTGAGCTGCGTGTACTGTGAAATTTTCGTACTGTTTCGCGCAATGTAAACAACTTGCCACCGTAATTGCTGAATCCACGGTATTTAAGGTATGTCAAATTATTAACAAGGCAGTTTATTTCGTCAATAAAATGGGTCGTAAAGGTGGTTTGAGTAGTTCTGAAAAGCGTATTATTCCAGAACAGTTAGCAAAAGGTAAAACTACCATCCAAATATCGAAAATGATAGGAAGGTACCATCAAATTGTGAAGAAATTTGTCAAGGACCCTACAAAGGTACGTAAGAGAGCTGGGGAAGGTAAATCTAGAGTTGTTTCACACCGTTCTCTATTCCAAATTAAACATAAAGTTGTTAAGAACCCTGAGCAGACAAGTCGGGAAGTCTTTGACCAAGTCGGATTGAAGAATGTCTCAAAAAGTACTCGATGTTGCCTTCTGAAAGAAATGGCACAGTCTGTTAAGTCTGTGACAAAGCCTCCATTAAAACAACATCACATAAAAATCGATTGAAAAGGGCAGAGGACAACATGGACCCGGTTTTTTCCAAAGTTTCGTTCACGGATGAAGTGCGTGTCCCTCTTGATGGCCCAGATGGTCCTAGATGGACGACATCGTCATCAGTGTTTAAGGCGCCAACAAGGTGGTGGTGGGATAATGATTTTGGCTGGGGTTATCGGAGGTAATTTAGTTGGCCCATGGAGAAGCCCAGAAGGTGTAAAATTGACGTCAAATGCTTATATAACTTTTCTGAAGGAGCACTTTGAACCATGGCTGAAGAAGCAAAGGTTGACGTTCAGAAGAACCATTATTTTTTATGCAGGATAATGCTCCCTTGCATGCTGGAAACAAAAGCAGAGTGTTTGCAACAACTGGGGTTCTCTTGGTTACAGAAGATGGAGTGGCCTGTGAATTCACCAGATTTGAACCTAATTGAGAACATTTGGAGTATCATGAAGCGACGTCTCTATGCAAGTGAACGCCAATTTAAGAGCAAAGATGAGTTGTGAGATGCTCTCCAAGAGGTACTGCGAGTTATGGGATGCTCTCCAAATATATCGCGAAGAATAACTATTGACGAAATCAGAAATTTTACTAACTCTGTGGATTAACCTCTTTTACAAGTCATTCATAAAAAAAGATCGCATATCCTCTACTAATTATGTCAACGTAGAAACTGGTATATAGTTATTGTGTTCTAAGCATTTTTCCTAGTTCATTTTATGTTTGAAAATGATTTCAATAAACAAGTTATGGGTATAGTCTGTTTTTTTTCTCAACCTCGTTAATAACTTGACACACTGAAATCAACAGATATTCCTGTCTTCTGCCATAGTTTCGCTAATACTGCTTTAAATACTTTTATTTTCTGACTGGAGTAGCTGAATAGTATTGTAAGCATTTTCTCAAAGTTTCATCGATTTTTATTCACTTTTTCCTTAAATATTTAAAAAAAAATGTAAACTCGTTAATAATTTGATACGCAGTATATATATATATATATATATATATATATATATATATATATATATATATATATATATATATATATATATATATATATATATGCGAGCTGAATTGGGATCATCGCATGTTCCACACTTCTAAAACTTTAATTGTCATCGAAATCGGTGAAGTTGGCCATTTTCCAATCAAATCGATGGGTTGCGTGCTCTATTCGGGATCACACAACGATGCACCGGAAGGAGTTTTACATGCCTCCCCGCAGTGACTTTGTCCAAAATACATTGTAGTATACATTGCACTGTAAAAAAACCTACGGTTGATTTTATAAAATTATTTTTATATTATGGCTTGAATTAAAGTTTAAACTGCAAATGTTAAGCATCATGTTTCTCCAAGCAAAAACGTTCATTTCTAACGCGCCCCTGTTTTATTAAAGGACCTACTATTGATTTTATATGCCGGGCCCTTCAGTTTGTGCGGTGATAATGCTTCTACAATGCGTATAGAACGTTTTGCTCTATCAGAGTGATAACTTTGATCAAACTCAAAGTGTTCTTTTTTAATTGGATTTTTTTCAATTATCAATTTTTGATAATTATAAGCGGCTTTACGATACGACGCCTATCCAAGAACACTCCCAGACACATAAAGTAAAGTTGCATTAAATTTTAAGAAATCGGCCCAGCCGTTTCCGAGTCCACAGAGAACGAACTCACACATACACACAACAAAGTACCCTTTTTTATGAGTCATAGACGAGGAAACGCATCTCACTAGATAATTATATTTAAAAAAAAACAAAAACAAAAACAGATTTTTTTCGTCTGCTTTTGTAAAATTGGCATCCGATTAACGAACGGCTGTAATGAAGAGATTCAGTATGAAATAAACAAGAGTTATATAAAAAAAAAATGTATGTCTTTGAATTTCAACAAAGTTTCGTACTATATATATATATATATATATATATATATATATATATATATATATATATATGTTTACCCGATGAGCACATCCACCACCCATTGTACGCACACAATGAAATCGAAGGATACTGCTGAAAATTCTTTTTTATTAGAAAAGATTTTAATAAAAGTTTAGGCGCTTCTGCATTATTGGAAAGAGATTTCGTAGTCGATAAATGGAGTTTTCAGCTAAAAAAAAAAAAACAATGGTTTCAACTGATTTTTATTCAATTCTAATAAGTTACAATGGTAGCTTCCAAATTATGAAGTCGAAATTACCTGAATATTACTAAATTATATAAAAAAAAACTTTAATTGTGTTAGCAGGTGAAAAATTGCCGCCATCTTGTTTGAATCGAAACGAAAAATTACCTCCCTTTAGAACTTTCCTATGTTTTACGATCGTTTTCTTCAAATTCTATTTTGTTATTTTCTTTAATAAATAAGTTTCTACTTCATCGATTTTCGTAATTTTTGGATATAATCATCTTAAAAATACGAGGAATACGTGGATACCAATGTTTTCATGTGAAACTCAGGATTACGATTTCCGAAATCTCGTCCCAATAGTGCCAAAGAAGCGCCAAAATTTAATTTGTATTCCTATGCGTCAATAAATAAGAAATAAATTTTATAAATAAACATTTAAATATGCCTATTTTTTTTTTTACAAAGGATTTACCATATATCAAGGCCCTGCTCTTTGTCGCAAATCCGTGATTAGCCGACTTCGAAGAATTCGCCTGTCCTAACATCTGACTCTTAAATGATCCTGATTGCAACCGTATGAACAAGAAGTGCAGTTTAGAAAGACATTAAACGTACTGCTTTCAACATCAAAAACACGGTGATTTCCAAGATCAAACTGGTGTTCAATCGTCACTTGAAGGTTATGTTCAAGATTCAAGCTTCTACAAATGAGTTCTGTTCATCAAACATCGCTTAAGAGATGCACATTGAATTTGAAGAATTCATCAATATGGACATTGTTCTCTTTCTTTCTAAAACGTGTGAACTTTGTCTCGATAACCCGACGTCAAAGGGGAACACAAACAACACAACAATGTTGTACTTCCTTTTATAAAAATGAAATATACTCATGCAAATACTCTGATAAATAACGCTTTAGAATATATATATGTATATGTGGGTTTATCTCCAAAATTACAAGAAGAGGTTTGTGAAAAGCAGACAGATAAAGAAACAGAAAACAGAACATCATTCATTTCGAACGCGCCCCTGTCATATCAAAGAACCTACTGTTGATTTTATGCGTCTGTACGGTGATAATGCATTCAATTAAAGTTTCAAACGAAAAATGCCAAGTATCATTGGTGCAATTATGTTTTAAACAGAAACAGTCATTTCGAATGCGCCCCTGTCGTATCAAAGAACCTACTGTTGATTTTATGCGTCTGTACGGTGATAATGCATTCAATTAAAGTTTCAAACGAAAAATGCCAAGTATCATTGGTGCAATTATGTTTTAAACAGAAACAGTCATTTCGAATGCGCCCCTGTCGTATCAAAGAACCTACTGTTGATTTTATGCGTCTGTACGGTGATAATGCATTCAATTAAAGTTTCAAACGAAAAATGCCAAGTATCATTGGTGCAATTATGTTTTAAACAGAAACAGTCATTTCGAATGCGCCCCTGTCGTATCAAAGAACCTACTGTTGATTTTATGCGTCTGTACGGTGATAATGCATTCAATTAAAGTTTCAAACGAAAAATGCCAAGTATCATTGGTGCAATTATGTTTTAAACAGAAACAGTCATTTCGAATGCGCCCCTGTCGTATCAAAGAAGATACGGTTGATTTTATGCGTCTGTACGGTGATAATGCATTCAATTAAAGTTTCAAACGAAAAATGCCAAGTATCATTGGTGCAATTATGTTTTAAACAGAAACAGTCATTTCGAATGCGCCCCTGTCGTATCAAAGAACCTACTGTTGATTTTATGCGTCTGTACGGTGATAATGCATTCAATTAAAGTTTCAAACGAAAAATGCCAAGTATCATTGGTGCAATTATGTTTTAAACAGAAACAGTCATTTCGAATGCGCCCCTGTCGTATCAAAGAACCTACTGTTGATTTTATGCGTCTGTACGGTGATAATGCATTCAATTAAAGTTTCAAACGAAAAATGCCAAGTATCATTGGTGCAATTATGTTTTAAACAGAAACAGTCATTTCGAATGCGCCCCTGTCGTATCAAAGAACCTACTGTTGATTTTATGCGTCTGTACGGTGATAATGCATTCAATTAAAGTTTCAAACGAAAAATGCCAAGTATCATTGGTGCAATTATGTTTTAAACAGAAACAGTCATTTCGAATGCGCCCCTGTCGTATCAAAGAAGATACGGTTGATTTTATGCGTCTGTACGGTGATAATGCATTCAATTAAAGTTTCAAACGAAAAATGCCAAGTATCATTGGTGCAATTATGTTTTAAACAGAAACAGTCATTTCGAATGCGCCCCTGTCGTATCAAAGAACCTACTGTTGATTTTATGCGTCTGTACGGTGATAATGCATTCAATTAAAGTTTCAAACGAAAAATGCCAAGTATCATTGGTGCAATTATGTTTTAAACAGAAACAGTCATTTCGAATGCGCCCCTGTCGTATCAAAGAAGATACGGTTGATTTTATGCGTCTGTACGGTGATAATGCATTCAATTAAAGTTTCAAACGAAAAATGCCAAGTATCATTGGTGCAATTATGTTTTAAACAGAAACAGTCATTTCGAATGCGCCCCTGTCGTATCAAAGAACCTACTGTTGATTTTATGCGTCTGTACGGTGATAATGCATTCAATTAAAGTTTCAAACGAAAAATGCCAAGTATCATTGGTGCAATTATGTTTTAAACAGAAACAGTCATTTCGAATGCGCCCCTGTCGTATCAAAGAACCTACTGTTGATTTTATGCGTCTGTACGGTGATAATGCATTCAATTAAAGTTTCAAACGAAAAATGCCAAGTATCATTGGTGCAATTATGTTTTAAACAGAAACAGTCATTTCGAATGCGCCCCTGTCGTATCAAAGAACCTACTGTTGATTTTATGCGTCTGTACGGTGATAATGCATTCAATTAAAGTTTCAAACGAAAAATGCCAAGTATCATTGGTGCAATTATGTTTTAAACAGAAACAGTCATTTCGAATGCGCCCCTGTCGTATCAAAGAACCTACTGTTGATTTTATGCGTCTGTACGGTGATAATGCATTCAATTAAAGTTTCAAACGAAAAATGCCAAGTATCATTGGTGCAATTATGTTTTAAACAGAAACAGTCATTTCGAATGCGCCCCTGTCGTATCAAAGAACCTACTGTTGATTTTATGCGTCTGTACGGTGATAATGCATTCAATTAAAGTTTCAAACGAAAAATGCCAAGTATCATTGGTGCAATTATGTTTTAAACAGAAACAGTCATTTCGAATGCGCCCCTGTCGTATCAAAGAAGATACGGTTGATTTTATGCGTCTGTACGGTGATAATGCATTCAATTAAAGTTTCAAACGAAAAATGCCAAGTATCATTGGTGCAATTATGTTTTAAACAGAAACAGTCATTTCGAATGCGCCCCTGTCGTATCAAAGAAGATACGGTTGATTTTATGCGTCTGTACGGTGATAATGCATTCAATTAAAGTTTCAAACGAAAAATGCCAAGTATCATTGGTGCAATTATGTTTTAAACAGAAACAGTCATTTCGAATGCGCCCCTGTCGTATCAAAGAACCTACTGTTGATTTTATGCGTCTGTACGGTGATAATGCATTCAATTAAAGTTTCAAACGAAAAATGCCAAGTATCATTGGTGCAATTATGTTTTAAACAGAAACAGTCATTTCGAATGCGCCCCTGTCGTATCAAAGAACCTACTGTTGATTTTATGCGTCTGTACGGTGATAATGCATTCAATTAAAGTTTCAAACGAAAAATGCCAAGTATCATTGGTGCAATTATGTTTTAAACAGAAACAGTCATTTCGAATGCGCCCCTGTCGTATCAAAGAAGATACGGTTGATTTTATGCGTCTGTACGGTGATAATGCATTCAATTAAAGTTTCAAACGAAAAATGCCAAGTATCATTGGTGCAATTATGTTTTAAACAGAAACAGTCATTTCGAATGCGCCCCTGTCGTATCAAAGAACCTACTGTTGATTTTATGCGTCTGTACGGTGATAATGCATTCAATTAAAGTTTCAAACGAAAAATGCCAAGTATCATTGGTGCAATTATGTTTTAAACAGAAACAGTCATTTCGAATGCGCCCCTGTCGTATCAAAGAACCTACTGTTGATTTTATGCGTCTGTACGGTGATAATGCATTCAATTAAAGTTTCAAACGAAAAATGCCAAGTATCATTGGTGCAATTATGTTTTAAACAGAAACAGTCATTTCGAATGCGCCCCTGTCGTATCAAAGAACCTACTGTTGATTTTATGCGTCTGTACGGTGATAATGCATTCAATTAAAGTTTCAAACGAAAAATGCCAAGTATCATTGGTGCAATTATGTTTTAAACAGAAACAGTCATTTCGAATGCGCCCCTGTCGTATCAAAGAACCTACTGTTGATTTTATGCGTCTGTACGGTGATAATGCATTCAATTAAAGTTTCAAACGAAAAATGCCAAGTATCATTGGTGCAATTATGTTTTAAACAGAAACAGTCATTTCGAATGCGCCCCTGTCGTATCAAAGAACCTACTGTTGATTTTATGCGTCTGTACGGTGATAATGCATTCAATTAAAGTTTCAAACGAAAAATGCCAAATATCATGGTGCAATTATGTTTTAAACAGAAACAGTCATTTCGAATGCGCCCCTGTCGTATCAAAGAAGATACGGTTGATTTAATTTGTTGAGTCTTTCGGCTTGAGTGGTGATAAAACTTCTCAAATGCACTTGTGATCTTATGCTGTGTAAGCTGTTAACCTTGTGTTAAAACCGCCTGTTCCTTCTTACATCGGATTATGTCAATCATCGATACTTATCGAAGGCATTCCGATATAAAATCTATCTAAAAACTCAGCCAGAAACATAAAATATTTTCTGTGAAACAAATTCACGCACAGACAAAGTTCCTTTTATTTATATATGTGTGTGTGTGTGTGTGTGTGTGTGTGTGTGTGTGTGTGTGTGTGTGTGTGTGTGTGTGTGTGAAATGAGATTTGAAAGATTTAAAATGAAGAGCCTTGTCTCTTCAACAATTCCTGATTTGGTGTCAATCGGTTGAGAAAGTGGTCAATTTGAAGAAAATTTATTTCGAATTTTTGCTATTGTTAGGATTTCAATTTAATCAAATTGTAGATAGAACGGTAAGATAAAAAAAAAAAGAATGGCAATGTATATCTATAAAAAATACATTTTTCAACAACTTGTTAATACAATGGAAGATAAAGAGTACGTGAAGAATGATATTCAGAATATCGAAGTGATATTACCGTGTGAAATAGATGTTTTTCGTGTCAAGAGAAATTGAGTATAAACATTCGTTTCAGCTGGTGCCATGTGCGTTTACGTGTGTCTAAATGAATAGGCGTGAAGAACTGTGTGTTGGAGGAATTTGCTTTGTTAATGAAAGAGTGTATACGTCTATGAAGTGTCTATATGTGCGTTTCTTGAGCGGCGTGTGTCTTCTTCACTGGTAGTATAAATGTCTCTTGATATAACGCTCTCATCTCAAACAGGTCCCGGTTAGGGTCATGGTCACGGTGTACGTGCGTTTATTGTTGGTGAAGAAAAATAAGGAAGAAAACGCTGCGTTTGAGTCCTCATCGGACCCTAAAAAATTCAAAATCAATACCTTGCGTTTGCAGAATGAAGCTTTTGTCCAATCGAAAATTGAAAGGTAATAACATTCTCTGCCGCTGCCTCCTCAAGCACGATCAAAACAAAAACTTAAAAATCAGTCAAATTGAAACCTGAAAATTCAGCCAATCCAATAAATAAAAGACAAAACTCAAAAGTAAAATAAAATAAAAAATTTATTCTTCATAACAAAATATATGAACAATTTTAACAAATAAATTATGTGATGAAAGTACAGCGAATGAAATGAATGTTTGATTTTGTAAAAAAAAAAAAAAATTAAGTTAAAATTTCGAGGCAAATTTCTTGTTTTCAGTAAAATTATGAATAATAAATTAATGTACATATTTACAGTTTTTAAAAGTCATTGTCTTATATATATACATGTTTGTTTGTATGTGTGTGTGTGTGTGTATTTGTGACAGATAATACATACGTATATAAATGTGCTTTTAAGAACGTTCAGGTACTTTCGTCTCTTCACACATAACGATTAATTGTGTGTGTGTGTGGGGGGGGGTTCAGTTTGGTTCTTGTATTTACTTATTTTTTGTCGTTATTAATTTTTCGTTTTTTTTGTTGTTTTTTTTGCTTTCTTGTCATTTTCAGCATTGGTTGTGTATGAAATTGATTTGTGTGTGTGTGTGTGTGTGTGTGTGTGTGTGTGTGTGTGTGTGTGTGTGTGTGTGTGTGTTAATCAACTTCTTCTACTGTAGGTCCTTGTTGTGATGCGTTATTATTTGATGATGAAGCTGTGTGTAATTTTGACATGATGGGCGAACACACCTTTTGAGTTTCTTGTAACTTGTGTTTAAACTCGTCCTTGTCAGCCAGATTATTGTCGTCTATCCACTGTAAACACTGGTCACATGTGGTTGCAAGCAAGTTGTTGTCGTCCGCTGATAACTTTCCGTTGTTTTCTGCTAGGGCCTGTTTAACTGCAAACACGTAATTTTCAAGTTGGTTTCGGCTGTCGACACGTTCACGTTCTTCCTCGTCGGCCTGTTTGTATTTTTCTGCGTCGGACAGCATCTGGTCGATTTCATCTTTGCTCAACCGCCCTTTATCGTTGGTGATGGTGATCTTATTTGATTTACCCGTGCTTTTATCGACGGCTGAAACACTGAGGATTCCGTTGGCGTCTACATCGAAACTTACTTCGATTTGTGGTACTCCCCTTGGTGCAGGCGGGATGCCAGACAGTTCAAAGTGTCCCAGACAATGGTTGTCTTTTGTCATGGCCCTTTCTCCCTCGAATACCTGGATGCTAACACCGGGTTGATTATCGGAGTAGGTAGTGAACACTTTGGACGCCTTGCTAGGAATTCTAGAGTTGCGATTGATGATGTTAGTCATCACGCCGCCGGCCGTCTCGATTCCAAGAGATAACGGTGCCACATCGACTAACAACACGTCGCGAATGTTGTCCGACGTGTTATCACCACTTAGCACGGCTGCCTGGACAGCAGCACCGTACGCAACAGCCTCATCAGGGTTGATAGATTTGTTGATGGTTTTTCCGTTCATAAAGTCCTGTAGCATTTTCTGAATTTTGGGGATGCGTGTTGATCCACCGACCAGGACGATATCATCGATGCTGGCCTTGTCGAGTTTAGCATCTCGCAGCGCCTTCTCAACCGGTTCTAACGTCGATCGAAACAGGTCTGAGCAAAGTTCTTCAAAGCGAGCCCTCGTGATTTTCGTGTAGAAGTCGATTCCTTGATAAAGAGAATCAATTTCAATACTCGCCTCGCTGCTACTTGACAGTGTACGTTTTGCTCGTTCACACGCCGTACGCAAACGACGTAGAGCACGTGGACTGCTCTTCAAGTCTTTCCGGTGTTTACGTTGAAATTCTTGGGCAAAGTGACCAACGAGTCGGTTGTCAAAGTCTTCTCCTCCTAAGTGTGTGTCGCCAGCCGTGGACCTCACCTCGAACAGAGAGCCGTCGTCTATAGTTAAGATGGACACATCAAATGTACCACCGCCCAAATCGAAGATGAGCACATTTTTCTCGCCTTTAAGGTTCTTGTCGAGCCCATAAGCCAATGCGGCAGCCGTTGGTTCGTTAACAATTCTTAACACGTTCAAACCAGCTATAATAGCAGCATCTTTAGTTGCTTGTCTCTGCGAATCGTTGAAGTATGCTGGAACTGTGACCACTGCGTCTGCCACCTTGCAACCGAGGTAGGCCTCTGCCGTCTCCTTCATCTTACTCAATACCATCGAACTGATCTCTTCTGGGGTGAACGATTTCCTCTCACCACGGAAGTCGACCTGAAACTTGGGTTTCTTTCCATCACTGTTCACCACCTGGAATGGCCAGTGTTTCATGTCGCTTTCGACGGATGGCTCATCGAACTTTCTGCCAATCAAACGTTTCGCATCGAACAGCGTGTTTTCGGGGTTGAGGGCAGCTTGATTTTTAGCTGCATCTCCAACCAATCTCTCTGTGTCCGTAAATGCCACGTAGCTGGGTGTGGTTCTGTTGCCCTGGTCATTGGCGATGATCTCCACCTTGCCGTGTTGGAACACACCTACACACGAGTAGGTTGTGCCCAAATCAATACCAATTGCAGGTGAGTTAACCATTGTTATTATTGGTTTAAAATTTTCAATATTCTTCCGTGTCAATTCTTCAGACTGTCTTCTTTTTCTCGCACTTGCTTGACGTCTTTTCACACAATAATTTTTACAGTTGAAAATCGACAAAGATGGTAAATCTTTTCAATCCTTTTTAAAGAAATTGACGTAAAATCACGAATGGAATTTATAAGTATTTTAAAACTTACTTTTGAAAATATTCTGATTCAGCAAAAGATGTTTTGCGTTACAGTCGTAGCTCAAAGCGTTTTCTCGTTGCGTCTTATTTCGTTCAGTAAAGTGAAATGAATGAAAAGCCACGGCGAGCGAACGGCTTTATATAGTGAGTGAATTCCCCCTTCCTCTCATTGAATGTGTTATGGGCTGCCGCCTCTTCCTCGAAGCGCTGCGTTACTTCTCGTATGTTATGGTAGGATTGAGAATGTTCTAGTCAACAGCTAGTCGTTTCGCGTTGTTTCTAGTAGATTATCGAACGTTCTCTTGCGATAAGAAAAGAAAAATGAGTTTAAAAATAAGTTCTTTTTCTTTTCATTTCACGTTAGAATTTGCTTAAAAGATCATTTTTTAAATAGTTTTTTAAAGCATTTTAAAATTTTTAACTTCCGTTTTACATTCAGTTAACTTAATAATATTTAATTAAACTAAAAAGTTTATGATTTTCCGTGATAATTAGATTTAATTAATAAAATAAATAAAATATTTATTGAATACTATTTTTCTTACATTATTCTTTTACTTATTTTATTATGTACAGGCAAAATGAATGCCGGACCCCCTCACTTTACTTAAAAATTCATCAAAAATCACGAAATTAACCAATTTTAATCAAATTTTCAGTATTTATCAAATAATGATCGCGGAATATAACGAATAAATTATTTTTTTATTTAAAATCTGAGTGGAAATATATTATTTTGTTTAAACAAAAATAACTTTACTAAAGTTATGGTTTTCAGTTGTAAATAAAAAACACAAGAATTTATTTTTGCTTGTTTTATATAAATAAAGCATCGTAATTTGTAACAATAAAAAAAAAATTTTTTACAGGAGCATTACAAAAAAAACCCCTAATGTCCATACTAATGAATTCGATATAACTCGAAGTAAAAGGAATTTCTCGGACTACCGATTATACCATTGAATTAAGCCTAGTTTATTTAATATTTTCACACAAAAAATTATAATAACAAAACTATGTCTACTTTTTATTTTTTTTACTACATATTTTTATATGCAAGATTTTAATAATTTCCTTGCTCGCAAGAATGTGAAACTTTCGGCGTAACATAATTTTTATATAATCTTAAACAATAATTTAAAAAAATAATTTAAAAACAGGCATATAAAAAATAATTAAATTAAAAAATGATAAAAATTGATGCAAACGTTCAGAATAGGAATGTATGGATGCACGCCTGGAAAAAAAAAAAGAAATCTGACACCCCTACACCCTTTTACTATCATGACTTCATTTTGAAACAACGTTTCGACTGGCTGAAATTTTGGGCCTCCTTATAATCGTGTTTACAAAATTTTAGTTTGTTCCGTTCTTGTCGAACGGTAAATTACTTGCTTTTGGGGGGTGGGGCTAATTAAGTTATTTTTGTACAAATAAAGTGTATTTTTTATTTAATTCAATGACTTGACTTTACTAATTATATTTGGAATAGACCCAGAAAAACTAATATTTATCTTTTAAAGGGTTTTTACAATTAATTTATTTAACTTCAAATTTTAGCTGAATTGGTAGCAGTGTCAGAAAACGCCATTAAAAATGCATGATAGAAAATTGAATAATTCGACCTCCAATCATTCAAAGCTTATAACTACTTGAAAAATGTAATTCAAACCCTATTTTTTTTTAATTAAAGGAGCAAAGACCAAATTAAAAAAGAATACAGGATTAATAGCAAATTTTCTGGACAGTATAACAAGATTATAAGGTTTCAGTTAAAAAAAAAATAAATAAAATTCAACGTGGTTAAAAAAAGGTTTTAAACTTTGGACTTTACAGGTAAATTTGCAAAGAACTGTTCTTTTGTGTTAAATTGGCTTATTTTATTTATTGATCTTTTATCTGTAATTTGTGATATATAAATTTGAGAAAATTAATTATTTTCATTTTAATAGACAATTCAAAATGAGGGAGTGAATTAAAAAAAAAACGCTTATATTATATTTGGTTCATTGGAAAGAGCATAAAATTTCGCATTGAACCTTAAAATATCTTAAAAATTGATTTAATAGAAAAATTTTGATAGATTTTTAAATCTAAAAATTGAAAAAATTTAACTCGTAAAATTCAATTGATTTCATTACGTAAAAAATGGTTGCATGAACGCGCGCAGGCACTTGTAAATACTGTTTAAAATATATTTCTATTATTTTTTAAACAACTTTAATAGTTTATTTTGGAAGTATATTCCAAATAGAAAATAAACAACCTACTTTAAAAAGAGAAAGTTTTTTTTATATTTTATTCGCAGTTTTGTGTTAGGGGTGTCAAAAATTCCCCCCCAAAATCTGATACACCTACTGAATTGGTTAGTTCGCTGTGAAAACATTTTTCATTTTTTTTTTTTTTTTCACGTGTACAAATATTTTTTGCCTTTTAGAAATTAACTTTAATCCTTAATCTTTCAAATACATTCAAAAAGTAGTCGGAAACCTAAAAAAATTATGATAAATCGGCTTTCAAAACTAGGTCCCTATATTTTTGCCCGTACCTATATTTTATTATTAATAAACTAATTTATTAATTAATTAATATAGTTCAATCGTTTTGGACTTAATAAACCTAAAACTGATTTTTATCCATAGGAACAGTTTTTTGTTAGATCATGTGTAAATCATTCTCGAAGGAAATGGTACCATTTTTGGGGGAGTCATAATTTGCACATATTAATTTACTAGCAGTTCAGCCCGGCTTTGCTCAAGCTCCATGTACTGTTCATAAATTTATGTGCATATATATATATATATATATATATATATATATATATATATATATATATATATATATATATATATATATATATATATATATAAATTTGACTTATGTCCAGGTAACCTACATCTAAAATTTCAAGTGTTTAGACCCAAAATTGGCGGAGGAGTTTGGTAAAGTCTGCAAAGGTCAACTTTTTTAACTTTGGCCTCTTGGCAGCCAAATTTTCGCCCCAAAACTCATTAAAAAGCTTGCTGCATGTCTGAATACCCTTTATGTAAATTTCAAAAATTGGCTGAGAGGTCAAATTTTGTAACTTTGACCCTAAGTTTGATCTCTTAAAATTCATTGTCTTAGGCTCAAATCAAAGTAGAAAGTGTGATCCATGACCAAGTAACCTACATCCAAAATTTCAAGTGTTTAGACCCGAAATTGGCGGAGGAGTTTGATAGAGTTTTCAAAGGTCCAATCGTTAAACTTCGACCCCTTCAAAGCCAAATTTCTGGCCGAAAAACGATTAAAAAGATTTTCCCAAATATTAATACTCCTTATGTCAAATCTCGAGTTTGCAGACTAAACATTGACAGAGTAGTTTGGTAGTGAAATGCACATACACACGCATACACATACTCATACACGCAGACAGACAATTTTTTTCTGTTATATATTAACTGTATTTATTTTAATCTAGGTGTGAAATAAAAGTCTTTTCTTTAGTTTGTGAAAGATGCAGTTTTTGTGTTTTCTCTTTGTTGTTTGCAAACGGTCGTTGCTATTTTTAGAACAAGTCGTCATAGCATATTTACGGGAGTGTTTACGTTTGCTCCGTTCTAATTTTAAACAAAGAAGCGGTAACATAAAACTGCGACAACATTAAAAAATCGTTTCAAGTTTCAATATATATATATATATATATATATATATATATATATATATATATATATATATATATATATTTCTAATTGATTGAACACCACAGATTTTTTCCCCGATTTTTCTAGATTACTAATTTTTTTTATATACCAAGCCTAAAAGAAAAAGAAAATGATCACAACAATTGCTACTAGTGATAAGAATATGGCTGAACAACAACAACGTTTAAGCGCCATTCTATACATAGGCCAGCTGAAATAAAAAAAAAGACCGCTCGACGAATGGAAAAGATATCCAGAAAAATCTCAAAAAGAATAACTGTCGTGTTCAATTAGACCTGCTTGAATAATGACTTGCTGCCAAAATATACAAATATAACACTTACAGTATTAAACTAATCATCATGAATTTTGGAATATATATATATATATATATATATATATATATATATATATATATATATATATATTGTGTACAGAAAGTTGTTAGTTGACGCAGATCATTGGTACCGTCGGTTTCAAGCCCGATAATAAGGCCCGTTTAAGGTATCCTTATCAAACTCTCTTCAGCCAACCTTAAACGGGCCTTATTATCGGGCTTGAAACCGACGGTACCAATGATCTGTCTCAACTAACAACTTTCTGTACACAAAATATAAGTACGCTCTTAAAATTTGGATTTTCCTTTTAATTGAGCACTCTGCTGGAATTCTTTTTCCAAAAAAAAACTAATCATATATATATATATATATATATATATATATATATATATATATATATATATATATATATATATATATATATATAAGGATGACTTTACAGGTATATATATATATATATATATATATATATATATATATATATATATATATATATATATATATATATATATAACTACTTCATTTACTCACATAAATTTAATATACGAAAGTATAGATTTATGCGTAAACTTTAAGTATTTACTTCAAAAGTGCTCAATACGTAGGTAGAGCTAGTTAGTATATATATGCTAGGCAATACGGCGGGAAACATTGGCACATTATTATTTTTTGTAAAATTTCCGTTAAGGAAATGCGTCCACCTATAATCCCACCCTCCCTACCTAACAAATGTTTGAGAATAATGTAGATTAAAAAAAAATGAGAAAAAAAAAGATCGCTCTACACCAAAGTTTTAATCATATTAAATAATACATAATTAAGCATCGCTGCGCGCGTGAGCATCAATAATATTTATGTGTAGTTCTTGTTCTTGGTAGGATTATCTTCAGACGAGAGTTGCTTCCATGTGATTTTACTAAGAACCATACCGACAATTATAAATTGCCTTAATCTATTATGATTTCTCCATTATAATATAAATATACAAAGAGCAGCTCTAAAGACTAAATCTACTTTCCCTTGAGCAACCATGGATGCGAGGAAACTTGGTTCTGGCGTACAACATTATCAACAGTAAGTTAAACCTAACTTTCGAGGTGAAGTTCACTCCAGTGTCAAATCGTGGTCTGTCCGTGAGCATTCACAAAAGATGAACCATCATCGCTTTTCTGTTCGTCTTTCTACTATGTGGAACAACCTAGCAGAGGCGGTTGTGGCGATGTTTTTACTAATTTTTTTTTTTTTTTGTAATGTTTCAATATTTAATGCTTGAAATATTGCAGTAGAACCTTTGTTGGTTCCCCAACAAAATTAGGGTGAACCTGTAAATTCATCCTTGTCTGTTCGTCCCTTCGTTTGTCCGCACTTTTCTCAATAACTACGCCTTGGAATTTTTTTTTAAATTTTGCGCAAACATTAAACATGATATGAGTAAAAAAGTAACAGAACAGGTTTTCCGGGAAAACTTCGGTTGTCCCCCCCCCACCCAGGGGTGCCTTTCGGGTTAAAATGGCTAAAATTGAAACTTTTGTGCATTTTCAAGATGAAATTTTAAATACACGAATCTTATTTAATTCTTATTATTCTCTCTCTCTCTCTCTCTCTCTATATATATATATATATATATATATATACACACACACACACACACACACACACACACACACATATATATATATATATATATATATATATATATATATATATATATATATATATAGAGAGAGAGAGAGAGAGAGAGAGAGAGAGAGATTATTCTTTTTTAAAGGAAAAATGTTTACTTTTATTTCTTAAGCTAGAAAATGTATATTTATCTTTTGAAAATGACAAAGTTTATAATTTTTTTTTAATCTACAAATTTATACTTATGTTTTAAAACGTGAAAATATGCATATATATATATATATATATATATATATATATATATATATATATATATATATATATATATATATATATATATATGTATATATATTTTAAAGGTTAAAAACTTCAAAGACTATATATATATGATAAAAATAATGGAAATAGTATTCCGACAAAATAGAGAAATAAAAAGGAACAACGTTTCGTCTTTATTTCGAGACTTCCTCTGTGGATGAATGAGGTTAAGAAATAAAAAATACCAGTACAAAATATTGGAAAATGTGATGCAGTTCTATTTCAGAAAAAAGACGTTGGAAATTCAAAAAGGCGGGAGGGGAGGGTTGGCGCTGTTAAAGAGAGGCAAATTTTAGTGACGTCATATAGTCGTTAATGTAACTTTAAAAATATGAACGCAGTTAATATTCTTGCTGGAAAAAAGATATATCTGTTGAAATTTAAATATAGGTTTGTAACAGAAATGAAATGAGTGTTTTTATGTAATTTATTGATTGAGATTATGTGTTAATTGTTACAGGGGGTGTTTGAATGGTGTGAGAAGGTTAACATGTGTCTACAGTTAAATAATGTTCTTTTAATAAAAGTTTACTTATTAATGGCGCTATATTATAGAAACCTGCACGTTGTTTAATTGTGCTTGAAATTGCGATAAGCGCAGATTCAAGAAGTCTCCGACGCGGTTTATTTGAAATAAATTTAACTACTTTTGCCTGTTTAAAGTCAAAGGAGTGATTATGCTGCAATGAATGAGAGAATAATGCACTTAGAGGATTGCTATTTTTTATATCTCTTTTGTGTTCATTGAGCCTTTTTTCCAATTTACGCTGAGTTTCACCAACGTATTTATGATGGCAATTATGGCAAGGAATAGTCTATACCTCCATTGGAAATTGGTTTGTTATGGAGATGTTTCGTAGTTTTTAATATATGTCTTATGGTTAGTGATGTGGTTTGTACGATAGCAATTTCTAGTTTGTTTAGTGTGTTACAGATTATTGTATTATTGGTGTGTGTAGGTAAAAGAAGATGTCTGCTTATGAGAGAAAGGTCTGGTGTGTATGATTTATTATTATTATTTATTCTGGAAAATATTTGTGTGGCTTTTCTCTTAGCATTTAATATGAAATATGTTGGATATTGCAAGGTTTTCAAAATGTTTGTGAGGCATTTGAATTCTTCGTCCAGATATTCAGGACTGCAAATTCTGAAAGAGCGTAAGAAAGCGCGTAAGAAGAAACCAATTATGATGATAATCCAGGAAGTCTCGAAATAAAGACGAAACGTTGATGAACACATAATACGGTTTGTTCCTTTTTATTTCTCTCTCTATATATATATGCGTGTGTGTATTGAAATCTAGAAAGTTTCTACTTATCTTTTAATTCTAGAAAGCTCATGCTTATCTTTTAAAAGCGCCAAAAATTACATTTATCTATTGAAAGCTAAAAAAGTTTACATGTATCTTTTTAAAGTTAGAAAGCTAATATTTTGAAGGTAGAACGTGTATACTTATTTCTCTAAAGTTAAGAAAATCTCTACTTCTCTTTCTGAAGCTAGATAATTTACACTTATGTTCATAAATTTTACACTTATCTTTATAAATTAGAAAATATACACTCATCTTTAAAAAATAAGAAAATTTACTCTTATCTTTATAAAATTAGATTATATTTATATATTTAAAGCTTAAAAGTTGATATTTATCATTTTAAAGCTAAAAGTTTATACACATCTTTTAAAAGCTTTAAAGTTTATACTTATTATTATAAAGTTTATACTTATTATTATAAAGCTAAAATTTTATGCGCATCATTTTAAAACTCATCTTTTTAAAACTAAAAAGATTTTGTTTATCATTTTCAAGCTTAAAAATTACTTCTCATTTTAAAGCTAAGACATTTTAATCTTTATAAAGCTAAAATTTTAATTTATTTATCATTTTCATGCTAAGAAGTTTATAACTATACTTTTACACTTAAAAGTCTTTACTTTTCACTTTAAAGCAAAAATGTTTGTACTTATCTTTTTAAGCTTAAAAGTTTATATTTGTTTTCTTAAAATAAAAACGTTTTAAATTTGATTTTTTATGTTAGTTTTTAAAACGTTTTTATGTCAGATTTCATTTTCTTTCATCTTTAAACTGTTTAAATCAATACCGGTTACATATGCTTATTTGCAATCGTAACAAAAACAGCATATATATATATATATATATATATATATATATATATATATATATATATATATATATAATGTGTGTATGTATGTATATATACATATGTGTGTGTATATGTATATATATGTTTATTTATATGTGTATATATATGTTTATATGTGTGTGAATATGTATATATATATGTTTATTTATATGTGAATATATATGTTTATATGTGTGTGTATATGTAAATATATGTTTATTTATATGTGTATATATGTTTATATGTGTGCGTATATGTATATATATGTTTATTTATATGTGTATATATATGTTTATATGTGTGTATATGTATATATGTTTATTTATATGTGTATATATGTTTATATATATATGTGTGTGTGTATATATGTTTATTTTTATGTGTATATAGATGTTTATATATATTTTGTGTGTGTATATGTATATATATGTTTTTTATGTGTATATATATGTTTATATATATATGTGTGTGTGTATATATATGTATATATATGTTTATACTTGGATATATATGTTTATATATCTATGTGTGTGTGTATTTGTATATGTATGTTTATTTATATGTTTATATATATGTTTACATATGTGTGTATATATGTATATATATGTTTATTTATCTGTGTATATATGTGTTTATATATATGTATGTGTGTATATATATGTTTATATGTGTGTATATATATGTTTATATATATGTGTGTGTATATGTATGTATGTATGTATGTGTCTATTTATATGTGTATATATAGATTTATATATGTGTGTGTATGTATATATATGTTGGTTGGTTGTTTTTGTTTTACGGCATATCAACCCTTTTCAGGTTATTTAATGCTGAATCTGGTGATTTTGGAGAACGATTTTTTAATATAGTATATTTGTTTTTTAAGTCGTATTCTATTTAACCCATAGTTGGGACCCTAACAGGTGTTACCACTCCGGGTCAGAGTGGACCTGGGAGCAATGGCAATTAAAGTGTGGCTCCACACTCCCTAAGGCCTGCAAGCTGGGGCCCTCACCATCGGATATAGTGTAAGGTCATATCCAGGACCGTATATATATGTTTATTAATATGTGTATATATATATGTTTATATATATATATGTGTGTGTGTATTATATATGTTTATTTATATGTGTATATATATATGTTTATATATATATATGTTTGTGTGTATATATATGTATATATATGCTTATATGTGTATATATATGCATGTATATATGTGTGTGTATATATGTATATATATATATGTGTGTGTGTATATATATGTATGTATATGTATATAATATATTTGTATATGTATATATATGTATATATATGTATTTGTACATATATATGCATATATATGTTTATGCATATATATATGCATATGTATATCTGTATATATGTATGTATATTTATATATATGTATTTGTATATATGTATGCATATATATGCATATAAATATGTTTATGCACATATATATATATGTATATGTATATCTGTATATATGTATATGTATATGTATATATGTATGTATATGTATATATATATAAATGTGTATGTATATATATGTGTGTACATATATGTATATATATGTACATATATACATGCATATATATGCATATATATATACATGAATATGTATATACATATACATATACAAGTTACAAAAGCATTTCATTCAAGGCATGATAATTGTTAAACAAAATGTTTTTACTATAGGCTTTAAAAATAAAGGTAAAAGATTTAATTTGAAATTTATTTATCTTCAAAGTGTACTTTTATAAATTTTACAAAGTAAGGTATAAGAATTTAATTTAAATTGAATCAAAAAATTACCTTGGATTTATTTTATTTAATGTACATTCTGTTGCTCTTTTAATTAAAATCATGTAAAACTTTATATCTATCATTAATTGCTAGATGAAAGATAATGTTTTTAAATTGCAACAAAATGTACATTATATAAAATAAATCCAAGGTAATTTTTTGATTAAATTTAAATTAAATTTTTATACCTTACTTTGTAAAATTTATAAAAGTACACTTTGAAGATAAATAAATTTCAAATTGAATCTTGTACCTTTATTTTCAAAGCCTATAGTAAAAACATTTTGTTTAACAATTTTCATGCCTTGGATGAAATGCTTTACTAACTTGTATCTTATCTTTCTAAGATTATATTTTAAAACTCTCCTTCTCTCTATTTAAGTTCGTATTTCTCCTCACACGACAACTCATTTTCGCAACCCCCTCTTTGTATTCTTACAGGTCTGAATATTCTCTCTGTTTCAGTTTATTTTTCTCCGCACACCACAACTCATTTTTTGCAAACCCCTCTTTGTAA
>NC_136483.1:115575172-115590172 GCF_053919585.1 Euprymna scolopes
ACCCCCTTAACAATTATAGACGTCTCTGCACATGGAATTGAAAATATGCTGGAAAAGAATTCCTCAAGCAAAGATAATTAATTACTTAAAAATGTACAAGATATCCGACAAGATTATTAATGTGATTAAAAAAAAAAAAGCAATGAAAACATGGAGTCTGGAAGTAACTACTGGAGGGCAACACCTGACTGAAGTAAGAACTCAGAGTGGCATCTTTTAAGGAGACTTTTTAAAGCTAGAAAGTTTTATATATATCTTTTTAGCAAAAAAAAAATCACCATTTCTGTTTATCAGAGCCATGATGATGTTCAACTACACCCTTAGGAAATGTGTTGCGGGATATAAGTTTACAGACACGGAATAAAGAATGAACCCCGTCAAGTACAAGGTGGAACGAAAAAAAATTCAGAAATATTTTAGCAAATTGTATCGTGTTATGTTTTTCTTATCTGTAAAATCACACGAGGAAGTGTTGAAAGTATTCAGAATTGTGTATTAATCGTGTTAACTTGACACATCGGCACATTTATCAGACTTGACACCGGCAACGTTTGTCTATTTTAGGCAATGAAATAAGTTACTATGTAAATATTTGTACGAGGTATTATTTCTAAAGAGTTACACACCGCTAACCTTGATGGACGAGTCATCTAATGTAACGATACACGGACGATCGTATATTTGTTTCATTCACTCTGCTCTTTTCTTTTTCGACATTTATGAATACCAACGTACAACTTAGTGCATGTAATTTATAAGCCACCGTGAAATTTTGACTGTCACCAGATAATATCTTTATAATAATACCCAAAAAGACTTCATGTTCGTACATAAACAATAAGAGATCGACCGACACTGAGTGGTGATTAATTTGATGTCGCTTTAGCAAAAATGTCCGACTATTCATTTTAAACTGAATTGTTCAAAAATATTTTCTAATATAACCCCCCCCACACACACACACAAAAAAAAATGGCCCCAAAAAACAAAACAAATATATAGCAAATAAATGTTACCAAAAACAAGAAAGTCACTTTTCTACCTATCTGGATAAGATTTTGTTTTTCGTTATAACTTATTTTACAGTGTCTATTTAGTTTGAAGCACAGGTAGTGTCAGAACAAAGAAAAATGATTGATATTATACGGTTATCTGAGGACTTTCGATAATCGCTTAAAAATCGAAAAGTAAACAAAATACTGGTAGAAACTCGCCTAATTGTCGTCCTAGCCGTTGTAACAGTACAACTTTAAATAAAAACATTTCCAAAAGATTATATTCATTCGAAAAACATTTAGCTGCCAATTATTTTTATAGTAAGAAACCAAAGAATATTTATTGTTTTTAAAAAGTATAAAATTTCTGCAATTTTAAATAAATAAAGAAGAAAATTCATTATTTATTTATAAAAATAATATTTACCTGACTTATCGGTCTGTACTAAGTTGCGGAGGACCGATCTCATATGTTATATCTTCCCTCTTTGGTTTTCATACATAAAGTAAATTTCACAGTCTATAAGGATTATTTGATATTGGAGATATTCATAATCATATCCTATTTCCAAAAGAGGGAGATATAACATATGAGAAATATTTGGAATCAAATATCCTTTTGCTATTATTTCAGATAATTTGAAACAATAGCAGCAAATTTTAGTCTCCCCTTCTTCAAGGCCAGAGGTTTTGTTATTCATATGCAAAACTAGGAAAACAAATGACTATGATTGAAACATTTTATTCTGTAAAAAAGTGCACAAAAATAGGTTATGGGTAATGGATGATCCCTTTCTGTGCAACCTTAAGGGCAAATGTCGCATTGCTTACTACACAATTCAGGTCGAGCCCTCATTTTTAAAATTCTGATCAATAGTCGCTAAGATTTAGAATTTATAAAATTGGCCAGAGGTTTGGGGTATATATAGTGCATCATAAAAGTGAGTACACCCCTCACATTTCTTCAAATATTTAAGTATATCTCATCATGGGACAACACCGAAAAAATGATTTTGGACACGTTTGCAAGAAGTTTTTATTTTTTATGGTCGATCCAATCGTTAGTCTGTCACGCTTGTTTAAAACAATAACTTTATTGCGAAACGCACAGACTGAATTTGCGATTTTTTTTTCTTTTTTTTTTTTTTAGATGCATCGAATCTATCCATCGGTCGGTCGGTCTGTTACGTTTAAATTTGAAATGGCATTGTTATTGATCTGCAACTATAAAAGATATCATTTTGCACATGCGCTTGAAATAGTCTGTTCCTCTGTTAGTCGCTTAAGTTTGAAGTAGTATTTATGTCGCTAAATGCGCAGATTGAATGGACACATCTAAAGAATCGACGTAAATATTCCCGACTAAGCCAAAAGCAGCAAAATCTCACCTCTTCACTGTTGAGGTCCATGGATGTCAGAATGCCTTCTACTCTAATAGTTTCTTCCCTTAGATTCCTAGACTTTGGAATTTCCTCCCTGTTTTATGCTTCATTTACTGTACTAACCTGCAAATGTTTAAATGTAATGTGGACAGACATCTTGTTACTCAACTCCCCACAGCCCTCTGTTAGACACGATCCTAAATAGTAACCTGTTACGTTCCAAGTGTTAATATGCCTTGTTTGGTGCGGAAAAAAAAAATAATAATAATAAAAAGAAACTCCGTACTTTTTAAATACCATACAACAATAAAGTCGAGTATGGTCTTACACGTGTGAAAAACATGTAAACATTGTACTTTAACCTCTTTATGAATTACAGTCACAATCGAAATAATTTTGATGACGACCGGAAATAACTAATGTGAGGGGAATTTCTTTCATAATTGCTTGTACAATTTTGCAAAACAAGACAATTCGAACATACACGCGCGCGCGTGCACGCGCACACAATTTGTGTGTGCGTGTGTGTATACGTATGCTAGTATTCTTTTTCTATTTCTATTTTCATTTCAACAAGTTCACACACACACGCACAAATATAATACTATAATTTTTTTTATTTATACAAACATTTTTGGCTACATATGTGCATACATATACGCATATATATATATATATATATATATATATATATATATATATATAATACAATAAAAAAAATTTGATACAAATGTTTTTAGCTACATATGTGCATGTTCTTTCGTAGAACTGCACGCCTGTGGAACTCTGTTCCGTCTGCCTGCTTCCCACCTGACTAAAACTTGGATGGCTTCAAGTCCAACGTTAACAAATTCCTAATGAACCGCCCCTTAAGTAAACGCTTCATCAAATCTCCACACAAACGTAATGTACTTGCAATAACCCTTATCCCTGAGTGTCTTCCGGGCCTTGATAAGTGGTGACCACTGTGTAAAAAAAAAAAAAAAATACATACTTAACCTTTTCAGTATTTTCGCTGTGGCCTGATGAAGATAAATTATGAATAAAGCCATAGATGAAAAATGTATCCACATATTTAGACAAAAAGATTTTTTATTAAAATACAGCTCTACTTGTTATCTTGTAAACACCGTAGCCTCGCGGGAATAACACCTATGAACGAACAACCCTTCAAATACTATATATAAACCTGTCTTCTCGTGTTAATGAGTGCCGTTAGTTATATCACCAGCTATTACTATGAACGTAAAGGGAAGCTATTTGCAAATAAACAAATAGATCACTGTCTAGTTGCTTACAATGTTATAGGCACCGCCAAAACTGGGGGGGGGGGCAGGTCAGTACTTTTTGACGGACCGTCTTTTTAAAAATCTACCAAAAATCGGGTAATTATCCGATCAATACGAAATTTTCAACGATTATTAAGAGAAGAATGAACTTTATAACAGTGTACTTATTTTTCATAAACGATATTTTTATATATATATATATTTTTTTACTTATATATATATATATATATATATATATATATATTTTTTACTTACAAACCCCTTGTTTTGAGGTGGTACAAATATGCTTAAAATAATCATCTGAAACTGAACAAAACATATTATGTTGTTGTAAGGGACGGGATTATAGATAAAAAAAAAAATTGTTTGCATACCTTATTTTGACGTCTGAATATCAGAACTTCGATTGTGTTTAATTATCCCGCTTTTGAGTTTTGAAGTGTGAAATTCGGTGAATATGTTAAGTAAAATAATTAATTTAAGTTAAACAAAACAAAAAAATTTTTTTTTATATTTATACGAAAAAAGCCATTTTAAAATCTTTGATAAATAAATTAACAATTTTTTTTAGCGAGCCGAATAATACATGACCATTATTAAACAGGGCATGCTTTGAAGAATCGATACAAAAAAAAATTCGATAAATATTGTGCCCTTTGTGTTAAAAATAGCATCATTTTTTCGCTCCCGTTTGAAAACGTTTGCCGCCATTCGACTACGGTGGACCAAACGCGCTGAAATAATTTTTCTTTATTCTGCTTTAAATTGCCCCTCCTCCATTTTGGGGAGCCTGGCCCCCACACACATACACATTAAAAACCAAACTCATACAAATGGTCACCCATCTGGTACTGGCCAGCCTCAGTGTTAATAATACATTGAAATTTTCGTTACTGAAAAATAAGTTTTTTTGGCCTGTTTGGTCTTCCATAGTTTGCTTTTTATCGAATACAAACGTAAACAGTGTCGATCTAGACTCGCAGTAACTGGTTGCCTATATGAATAAGTGGAATTATTTGAAATCCAGGTACTTATATTATAATATTTTTGCATATTCTCATAGAAAATCATCCTAAATCTTAGTTAGACAACAAATAAATAAATTAATTATTTCAAAAACCTTTTTAAAAAAATATTTATGTACGTTTTTTGTGCAAGACAAAAAATGTCAATTGTTAACTTTTGGGGAAAATTTAACATTTAAAATTTAATTAAAAATAGTAGAAAAAGTTTTACATTATTCTGTTTTCTATATGATAAAATTCAGGGTTTTATCTTTCTGGAAAAAAAAAAGTTACTCAGAAATAATGGATTTTAATAAATGTAATTTCGTTTTAAAAAACAACAACAACTTGATTTTTCGGCCATTTTTGGCGGTGCCTACAATGTAAATGTAAACTATTACGATATCACTTGCCAAAGGATTAGAATCGCCGACGATGAACTAGATGTCCGTGGGTTAGTCTCGACTTGAATGAGTGCTAGTTTAGTTGCATTGAAGACCTGGCAGACAGTGCGAAATATACTCTCTGTGCATAACTAATACATCTCGCTAGATACAGCCACTCTGATGAGTCGTAGACGACGAAACACGTGTCAGTGGTTAATTACATTTTAAAGGTAATATATATATACCGCTCCCCATGCGGGGGTACCAAATTGGTTAAAAGGGAAAATTATTCCCAACTCGCATTTAGGTAAAAATGCACTTTCGTGGATGGTTGGATTCATTCAAAACATATCGCTAAAACCAAAAACAAAACAACATCTAAATAAATCGCGATATATCCAGACAGTCGGCGAGATGGTCCAGGGGCAAGGGTTTAGGCTCATTACCGTTAGGTCCCGATTTCGAATCTCGCTAGATACAGCCACTCTGATGAGTCGTAGACGACGGAACACGTATCAGTGGGTAATTAAATTTTAAATGTAATATATATATATATATATATATATATATATATATATATATATATATATATATATATTTGAGGTCCATAGATGTCAGAAAGCCTTCTACTCTTGGATTCCTAGACTTTGGAATTCCCTCCCTGTTTTATGCTTCATTTACTGTACGTTTACAGCATTTTTTTCTCTTATGAATGTTTGCGGTGAACAGCAGGGATAAGTTTTGTTTGTTACTCTTATGATCCGGCTTTTTCATTTGGCGGCCCAATGTTCGAGCGTTCTGTTCGAGTGTAAAACTTTAACAAAGACTTTTCATATCTATTTGCGTAAGTATACTTTGATAATTATGTTTCAGTTTGAAGAAATATCGTATAATAGAATTATGGGGTGTTCGTTCGCGCCTGATCTCAACAGAATGTGAATATGCCACAAAGTTTAACAAGGTTTTTTAAAAGGGGTGAGGGTCCACAATAATACCTTAACTTTAATCTTAATTCACGTTAGCTTTTATCTATTTTTTTAGTTGAATCATATTGTGTCGAATAAATTCACCTCATAAATTCACGTTCTTATTAAAGTGAAAGCCAAAAAAAAAAAAAAGTCGGAACTTTAGACAATTCTCGACACAAATTTGGCATAACTCTGTTTTTTTTCCTTCCCCACTTGCACATGGCACTGTTTCGAAAATAGATAAATAGATAAATAATAAAAAATAAGAACGTTACTTGTTATCGTGTCAAAAGAAGGAAAAAATCCTGCTCACATGATTACGTGTCTTTTTAAAACATTTACATAACCTTTTTATTTTTATTTAGATATCTGTTTAAGCTTTTTTTTGTCAATGTACTAGAAGGAATTCAGTTGATTACAACCATTTCTGTGTGTTCTTTATATTACAATGGTACAACCCTGAATCCGACGGCGCAATACTACAACGTTCAATACTGTAAAACTGAAACGAAGTTGTTCTGCTTGAAAAGGGCGCCATTTTTTTTCTTATTCATATTTATATCGATTCTTTGTTTAAAAAACTAAAGTAATTACGTGTTTACTTTTTTAATATCCCATTTTGCTGTTTCGGATTATTTTATTAAACTAAGTATTATTTTTTAAAAACTGTTTTTGTTTCTTTGTTTTTCGATATTTCGTCGATATTATTTAGTAAGAGTGTTTAGCAGAAAAGCCAACAAACGACTCCCCGAAAAAATAAATATACAAGAAATAAAAGTTACCATATTCAATAAAAGATCAGTT
This sequence comes from Euprymna scolopes, assembly GCF_053919585.1. Taxonomy (NCBI): domain Eukaryota; kingdom Metazoa; phylum Mollusca; class Cephalopoda; order Sepiida; family Sepiolidae; genus Euprymna; species Euprymna scolopes. The sequence goes on from NC_136483.1 coordinate 115,582,001, forward strand.
CATGTTTTTTTTTAATAGTTTTTAATGCTCTTTACTTTAAATAATTTCAGCGAACCGAAATTAAAACGAAATTTGAGGCGATAACTACTTAAATGAATTTTTATATGATCATTGTTGTAACGGTGTGAGGAAGAAACTTGTAGTAATTTCGACGTGCAGTGATTCTTCTGCTACGAAAGAAGTCAGCGAGACGTTACGAATAAAAGAGAACATTCGAAAGAAACAAGGGAAAAAGAGGTGTTGAACTGAAGGAGTACATTAAAGATTGTCTCTTACAATGTGATTTTATTAGTTGTATTGAACTATGTAGCACAATATTACTTTCTGGGTATTTATTAGTATCTATTAATTTATCTGATTTGGATCAGTTCTTTATTTAAAGTACAATGGACACTTTTTTCATAGAAATGTTAATAAACCCATATTTGCTGCATGCTATTAGTTTTTCTGTCCCCCACAAATTATTTTTTGTGCTATTCAGGAAATATCAGTTTTTATCAAAACATATTTGATGATTCAATATATTTTCATTCCGTGGAATTTCCACGGGCCCTGCTAGTATTAAATATACTGTGAGATATGGTTTTCTGTTTTTAAATTTGACATAGGATCATAAATAAATAAATTCCACGAATAGCATAATAAATAAATAAATAAATAAATAAAATATGTAAATCTCATTTGCGTGAAGTTCTTTTCAAATGATATAAAATGGATCTATAACTAGAATTGCAGAGTCCGAAGGTATAAAGTCCAATTTCAAAAATTACGACTCCTAGAATTCCAAAATATTTGACTCATTATATTCAACGTTCAGACTTTGTGTCGATTTTTTGGAGATGAAAAAATTCGACTCTGACTCAACTCCATCTCTTCCCCAAACACCCGACTGATTCCTAGAGATTTTTATGAGTTTGATTACGACTCCTTCTACCCCCATCCTCTACCTCCATTAGAGTCTGACTCTGCAATCCTGTTTGTAAAAAAACGGATCTCTCGGCGATTGGTAATAAATCTCGAAAGATACAGGCAGAAAGCTAATTGTGTCAGACGCGTAAAAGATCAGCAAACAATGCATGAAAACATTTCGATAAAATCCAACAGAAAAGTGGATAAGAAGTAATTAGTTTGGACGAGAATGAAAATATAAGAACTCTTCTTTGTTTAGAGACAAAAAAGAATTAGGATCAATTTTCCAAAGTAAACAAAACTCCTTTCTTTTTCCTTCTAAAATAAGTCGATCATTTACAAAGTGTCGTCTGTGTTTGCGATTGTTTATACAGACAAGCGAGATAAACTAGACCAGTCGTTCTTAAGATTCATGTAAGCATACCTCACCTAGGGGTTTTGCTTGATACTCCACGCCCATTTGCATCTAGATGTTGAATTGCTTATCAAATTTTAAATGGCTTCTAAAATATATTTTAGTTTACTTATACTGTACCACTTATGAAGACCAAACGTTAATTGAGCATAATGATTATGGGCAAATTATCAGTTGAATAATGAAAAATATGACGAGAGAATGTCATAATCAAAGTTTAATTACTCACCAATAACATGTTTTTATTGTAAATAAATCAATAAAACTTCTTTTTTAATTTGAGTTTATTTTAAGTAGGACAACCCCTGAAATGAATGTGGCCTTGTGGTGACTGCGAGATTTCTAGTAAAGTGTAGGATAAACAATTTGAAGTATTTGAAACCAAGAATCACCAACGACACCCATTATCCCCACACTTTTGATCTTAATTGTTCCATTACGTATTTTTATATTTTGTGCAAACAAATAGCTCAAAGTTATATATTTATGGGTACGGTTTATGACAGTTATTTGTTTACATTGGATTTGTAGATGACCATGTTGTAATCTGCATGAAAGCAGTCGCATTCTAATGTGTTCCACGGGCAGGATATTCTTGTAAAATAATTTTGTTCATAGAAATTATGTCTGGTAACGCACACAATGAAGAACGAAGAGTTTCTTTCAATTATAGTAGAGATACAAGTTCTTGTTGGAAATGCTTGATATAAAAGACTGTGGAGAAAAAATAAGATTTCCACTGACTAGATTTATTCATTCAAGTGGTCTCCTGCCTGGTTCAGGCATTGACGACCATGACTCTCCATCTATTCCTCAATGCATCCGTGAATTCATTGTTGCTCATCATTCACGCTGCCATTTTTTCGAACGTGTTTTGATGTATAGCCACAGCTTTCTTTGCAGTTGCACAAACAGTAGGTTGCAGTTTCTTTCTGTCCGAGCAGTACTCATACTGGGTGATTGTCTTAACTATTGTACCCAGAGGGAGCTTCTGCCCAGCACAACTAGATATGAAACCATGAAGAGAATCATTCCTGATTGTTTCCATATTACATCAGTCACCTGCTTTCTATGACCTCACGTTACCCTGATCGGCGGTTGAAGTGGATTCTCGACTTTGCTCAGGGGTCTCCCACTTTTAGAGGAGGGAAGGAGGCGCCCAACTTTTCCTTTGACAACAGTGCCTAGTATTCCCAAATGGTCACCCATCTGGTATTAACCAGGCTCATCATTGCTTACCTTCGTGGGAACCGGTGTGTTGGTATACCGTATATACTCACTAGATTACGAAGACGATATCGTACTATCCAGGCAAGCTAGAGAACTTTGAGCAACACCATCTCAGATGTAGCAACAGTATACCATCTTAGAACATATTTGATTCTTATAGAGGTAGAAGGTTGTATCAGGAGCCAGATATTTTCGATTTTCATATTATTTTTGAAAAATTGTAATTTCTTAACCTCAATTTAGCTCTGTTGAGCGATGTTCGAAATCAGTTAACTAGCATTTTCATTTTTTTTTTTTACTGTACTTTTTAATTTATTATGTTTAATAAATTTGTTCTGTTGGTTTGGATTCGACTGTTTCTGATAAAAAGAGAGAAACTTGGTTTTAAGATGTATTAAAAGTAACCAACCCATTCTTTCCCCATTGCACGACGTGCTTCTAATCAGAAAAGAGAGAATCAAATATATCTTTATCATTCAATGCTCCTCAAAGTGCAGCCATAGATTGTTGTGTCATCTACACAGATATCAACGAATGCTTTTACAGTGTAATTTGGGTGATGACAATCAGGAAGGTTCAGAATGAGGAACATCAGCGTTACTTCAGTGTGTTTTTATAAACCTATAAGAGAGAAAGGATTTCATGGTGAGAAACATTTCAGGATATTCTATAACTAGCAACTTGGGAAAGCAGACATTTGCGTCAAGCCCCATCATAATACATCAGGTCTTTAATACATCAAGAGCTATTGTTATAGAAACGAAGCTCCCATTAATAGATTCACCTATCCTGTGTGATATTACAGTCAGCACGTCAGCTGATGATCTTGCAGCACGACATCCATATTGCTTGTTATTGTGGGTATTGTTTTTGCTGTGATGTCTAACAACTTCTTGATTCATCACAGATTCAAACAACTTAATCATGGCGCATTACAGATTGATTCGTTAGCATTGAGATGCAGAAGACCAATCTCCAGCATTTTTGAATACTTGGAAAACTGAAAAAGTTTTGCGATATGTTGGTATTTTTTTTCTCGTTTAAAACAACCTTGGAACAGCTGTGTAAGAGTATGAGATAATTTCAATTGCAGCTTCTTAAGCACTGATACATTCCCAAATTAATAAACGTTGGTTTGTTTTACGCATATAAACCATCTATGGCTGATTTAATGCCAAATAAATTTATCAAATATAATTCTGTAGGACGAATTTTTTTATGTTCCTAACATCCCTTTGCTCTCAAAATACATTGCCTGTATCTTCGAAAACATTACTCTCAGAAAATATTAATCTCAGAAAATTTTACTCTTTGTAGGAAATTTCAATGAGGAACCATCATCTATTATATAAATATAATCTGTTTAAATGTATGCATGTATGCATGTATATATGTAAATGTATGTATGTATGTAAATGTATGTATCTATGTATGTATGTATCTATCTCTGCCTAAAACTTTCCAAAGAGGAGACGGATTTTAACGAGATCGGTATCGTTTTGAAGATCCACCCTTAGGACGACAAATATCGAAAAACATTAATTCCTTCACCCTCAACTGGGCAGTTTTCTACAAGGAGGGTCGCTTTTTTTTTAATTAAAAATTTTTTTTTATTTTTTGCTTCGCCATTTTTGAAAGTTATCGTATCGGTTGGAATGACATTACTAATTTCAACGTTCCGAACTTCACGTCGCGTCATGGAATAGTTGTAAGACGTCCGGTTTTCTTTCACTTTCTTTTCCGTCTTCGCGTCATGGGTTCGAGCCTGCTTGCCTACTACCACATTTTTTTTTGTTCAACAAACACTTCCAAACACTGGCAACACCGAGCTAGTTACTAGTTACAACGCCAGGCTAATAAGAAGAAAACAGATCACTCCAATAAAGCACCATACTAGGGATACTACTCGCAGACTACATTAACTTTTAGAATACACTGCTCTTTGAAAACACATTGGCATTGGTAATAGCCTTTGTTATATTATTATTGGACCGTCAACCACTACCCTGTAGTATTTATTTGGGAAGAAAAATATAAAATAAAAATAAGATTTTGATATTTTGAAGTTTTACAGCAACAACAACAACAACAACAACAACAACAATAATAATAATAATGATAATAATAATAATAATAACAATAATAATAATAATAATAATAACAATAATAATAATAATAATAATAATAATAATAATAATAATAACAATAATAATAAAAGATGTTTTTTTGATGATGGCCTCTGTGAAAACAACAATAATAATATGATTTCATCGTTTTGCCTAAAACGTATATTCACAATGTGCGTGCGCGCATGCGTGCACACGCGTGTGTGTATGTGTGCAGCTATCAAGAGGCAGATGGTTTCACTGTATAGCAGCTATTCAGTGTGACTAGACAAACAGGCGCCATCAGACAGGGTCGAAACTTGACAATCTAGACGACAGTTGGTGTTCCCCACTATTTAGCAATCGTTCAGAATCCACTGGCAGTAAGCTAAATGACAATGTAAATATTGTTAATTACACGAGAGCTCCATTTGTTTATGTAAACAGTAATAAATTATTAGCTGGTGGCAGTTTGTGAGAACTTTAGCTGAGACGATACATGAGTAGACGATACGCTGTAAAAAAAATATAGTGTATTTCGTAAAGTCGAAAGTATTCCCCGATGTGAAGGTGCCTCGTTTCTATTTTCACGTTACATTTCTAGCCTAACTCTACTGAATTCCTGCCTGGCTTTCCTCCCGCCCAAGGTATTCTCGCAAATCACCTGTCTCAAAATAAATTCCCTTTCATAAAATCCTTCCTCAAGAGAGTTGCGGATGTCTATAAATTTAGAACAGGAAATCAGCTGTCATTTATACCATTACTAATAACGAACTCTTCATACACCACACTTTTTACTACTAAACTGACTATATATATATATATATATATATATATATATATATATATATATATATATATATATATATATATATATATAGTATGAGTGCGGTGCGTGGCGAGGGAGAGGAGAGGAGAGAAGAAAATAGAAAGAAAGACAGACAGAAAGAGAGAGGGAGGGGAGATCCACAGCTTTTGAACTCTCCTCAAGTCTAAATCCGACACTATTGATAACGATGATGGCATGTCCGTGTTTGAAGGGAAACGAATAATTATCTGAAAAACTAATGGATTCCGGGAGCAGCTTTGTAAATACGTTCTCTGTACAAACATTAGTGAAATACGAGTCGGCACGGTGGTAGGGGGATGTTTTTGTCTTTTTCAGTCACGTCAGCTTTCTTATCTAAAATTGGATAATAAAATGACAAGACGCAAACACGTCTTATTATGAGCTGACTTATCTGATCTATTTCGCCAAAGCCAAAAGGTGTGTATGAGCATGCGCAATACGTGCACACGAAATCATTAATCCTAATCCAACTTTTATATTAACGAGCTTAAAAAAAACTGCCGTTTTAAAACTGTAGACGGGCGTGTACATGATCAGAATGTAAATATATACCATCTGAAAAAGTTAGAAGAAAATTAGAACAGATGCTATTTTAACATAGACTCCTTCGAATTAACGTTTAGAAGAATATCTCTTTCTCTCCCTCTCTCTCTCTCTCTTTCCACACACACACACACACACACACACACACACACACACACACACACACACACACACACACACACACATATGTATAATTATAAAACGCAAATGACCTTGTAACGGGTGATGTAACCCAACACCCGGTTTACGACTTCCGGTTGCGCATGCGTACATAAACAAATAATCAACGCGACAATAAAACGTATTGTTTTACTGTGTACGTTTTCAGCATCCCAATTTTTTTCGCGTTTAAATTATCCAAATAAACAATTTTTAATACTTCCTGCTTTTTTTACATCGTTCATTTCCGTATTACGTTTAAGTTATTTTAACGCACTTTTCTTACAAATAAATCTACTTAAACCAGTTGACAACCATGAGAGCATTTTACAATGACGATTTACCCACCGCTTCCCTCTTTTTTAAAATGTATTGTCTATTTTTAATACACTTTTCTAAAAACATTAATACATTTTCTTCTACATTACCAACATAAATAAATAACCCGGAAAATATGTTTTATAATTGCAATACAAATAAATAATTAACGCGACAATAAAACGTATTGTTTTACTGTGTACGTTTTTAGCGTCCCAAGTGTTTCATTGTCGCGTTTATATTAAAAGATATATAAAAATTTGAATTAAAATTGACGTATTATAGTATCTGTTAAGTGCACATTTACCTATAAGTATGGCAACCCACTTATAATTCAATGGTTGTAAGTTTTTTTTTTAAATAAGCAATTACAAACAGAACGACTCATAGAAATCTATCTATATCCTGTTTTCATTTTAATATACTTTCATAGAAATGTTTCTGTTATGCCACAAAAACTATTTTCTTTACGTCACAAGTGTCATGCTCATGCATTAATTTCATAGTTAATATAACATACTGACCCAACGGGTCACAGGTAGTCTAGTATATATATATATATATATATATATATATATATATATATATATATATATATATATATATATATATATATATACTAGCTGTACCTGGCCATGCGTTGCTGTGGCTCAGTTTGTTAAAATGGAACACATGTGAAAGTAGAGAAAAGTTTGATTCTTTTTTTCAATAGAATATACAAATTATTTTTTTTTAACAGATGTTAAGAAAATAAACAGAAAAATACTTCCATCATTAATTATGCAAAAAAAAAAAAAATAAAATGTTGATTTAGTGTTTCAATATTATGCTTATAAATTACGATAAAACTTGCTGAGTATGCGCTGTTTTATGGATGTTGCAAAAATGGAACGGAAACTTAAATTTCGCTTCGTTTTAATCTTTCTTCATTTTTTAATTGTGTCCTCCCCCCCCCCAAACGAATATAATCAAAACAGTAACATTCAACAATTATACTTTATGTATATAAAACACAAAATATTTATTAAAAAAATTTTTTTTAAATAAAGTTAATAACGAAAGGGAAATAATTCCATTTTTAAACGAAAAAGTCAGTTTGGTATATCTTTTTGTTATTTTTTACATAAGTCCAGCTTACCATTCACATTGGAAATGTCGACATTTATAGGTTGTCGTGTACGTTTACAACGAATAAACACTCCAATCTAGTAGATGTATCAGAATTTTTGTAGGAATTTTTTACACCCCTATCATGAAACTGCGAATAAAATATAAAAATCTCGTAATTTCTCTTTTAAAAGTGGGTTGTTTATTTTCTTTATGGATTATACTTCCAAAATAAAGTATTAAAGTTGTTTTGAAAGTAATAGAAATATTTGTTTTATTTTTTAAAACACAGTAATGAATTTTACGAACTCAATATTTTTCAATTTTTAAACTTTAAACATCTATCAAAATTTTTCTATTGATTCTATTTTTACGATATTTTCAGGGTCAATGTGAAATTTTATGCTCTTTCCAATAAACCGAATATAATATTTTAGACAAACGTTTTTTTTTTAATTCACGCCCCCCTATTTTCAAGTGTCTAGTAAAAAGTAAATAATTAATTTACTCACCAAAGTTTTATATATCACAAATTG
>NC_136483.1:115595172-115637672 GCF_053919585.1 Euprymna scolopes
AGCTATTAACGCCTGAAAGTATCCTATACTTCTATAAGGCCACCATTCGCCCATGTATGGAGTATTGTTGTCATATTTGGGCTCGTGCATCTGCCACTAGTCTCTCGCACCTAGACAAGGTTCAAAAGAGAGTTGCTAATCTGATAGGTCCTGAACTGTCAGCTAAGCTTCAGCCTCTGTCCCATCGACGAAATGTTGTATCCTTATGCCTGTTCTACAAGTACTTTAACGGTGAATGCTCTGACGAACTGCAAGCACGTGTGCCCCCACGACGTAAATACCCCCGACAAACCCGACAAGCAGCTAAATCCCACCCCTTCACAGTAGAGATCCCAAGATGCAAGAGAGCCTTCTACTCCAGTAGTTTCTTCCCCAGAACAACTAGACTTTGGAATTCCCTTTCGGGTCCCTGCTTCCCAGACTGCACTGATATGCAGAAGTTCAAGTGCAACGTGAATCTTGCTGCCCAACTTCCTACACAGTACACTTATGTCCCCGATAGTAGCCCCCTACAACAAAGTGGCAATGTGCCTTGTTTGGGGTGAAAATGTATTAAAAAAAAAAAAAAAAGTAATTGTGCCGTTCGTAAAGTTTGTAAACACGAATATACGGAAGCCTAAAATTTCAACCAATCGAAACGCTGTTTCAAAATGAAGTCATCATAGTAAAAGGTGATAGAAGTGTCAGATTCCCCCCTCCCCAGACGTGTATCCATACATTCTTATTCTGAACGTTTTTATCAAGTTTTATCATTTTTTAATTTAATTATTTTTTATGTTGCTATTTTTAAATTAATTTTTTTTTAATTATTGTTCGAGATTATATAAAAATTATGTTACGCCGAAAGTTTCACATTCTTGCGAGCAAGGAAATTATTAAAATCTTGCATATAAAAATCATGCGACATCTGTAATTTAAAAAAAAAAGTAGAAATATTTTTGCTATTATAATTTTTTGTGTAAAAATATTAAATAAACAATGCTTAATTCAATGGCAATATCGGTGTAGTTCGAGAAATTCATAATAACTTCGAGTTATATCGAATTCATTAATACGGACTTTAGGGGCTTTTTTCGTAATGTTCCTGTAAAAATTATTTTTTTTATCGTTACAAATTACGATGCTTTATTTATATAAAAAAAGCAAAAATAAATTCTTGCGTTTTTTATTTACTACTGAAAAACTGTTTAACCAAAATAATATATTTCCACTCGGATTTAAATAAAATTAGTTCATTATATTTCGCGATCATTATTTGATAAATACTGAAAAGTTCATTAAAATTGGTTAATTTCCTGATTTTTTATGAATTTTTAAGTAAAGGGAGGGGTCAAAATGTTTATACATTTCGAGCGTCAGCATTCATTTTGCCCGTACGAGGAGCGTGTAATAAGTAATGCCCCTGACCCACTTCCAGTTGTCTGATCTAGCTGAAATTTTGCACGTGTAATGATTTTTATCTCTACGGGTTATGTGGACAAATTACAGCTTTGAACTAATTGTGGTTTCTGTTTTACAGGTGTTTGAACTGAGTCAGGTGTGAAATGGAGCCTGTTGAATGTCGAGCAGTGATCTGGTTTTTGTATTTGAAAGGACGCACACCACAGGAGACTTTTGATGAAATGAAAGAAACTTATGGTGGTAATGCCCCATCATATGACCTTGAAAAACGCTGGCATCGTGAATTCAAACATGGCCGGAAGTCTGTGGAAACAGCTCCCAGACTTGATTGACCCCTTTCTGCCATTGATGAGGCATCTGGGCGTCAAGTTGAGGCTGCCATTTTGGAAGTTCGACGCATTACTATTCGCCAAATAGCCCAAGATGTCAAGATTAGTACAGAGTCTGTGGAAACTATCATTCATGATCATTTGCATATGCATAAGGTGTCTGCCAGATGAATTCCAAGGTTGCTCACACCATTCCAGAAGCGAGAACGCGTCGAGTGCTCGAGGATGAATTTGGAGATGTGACAAGAAGATGAGTCAAAGTTTTTCAAAAGACTGATTACACAGAATGAAACCTGAGTCCATCACTATGATCCAGAGACCAAAGCCCAGTAAATGCAGTGGAAGCACTTGGACTCACTACCTCCAAAGAAGGCAAGGATGCAGCCCTCCGCTGGAAAGGTTATGCTCACAGTCTTCTGGGACCAGGACGGAGTAGTGATGACAGATTTTCTGGCAAAGGTTACCATAATTACAGGAGCCTATTATGCTTCACTTTTGAGGAAATTAAGGGAAGCTATGAAAATCAAGAGACGGGGCACGATCTGCAAAGGTACCCTCCTCCTGCAGGACAACGTTCCGGTCCACAACTCGCATGCCGCCAGATCAGAACCACGGGCGTGTGGTTATGAAATCCTTCACCATCCTCCCTACTCTCCTGACCTTGCACCCTCTGACTTTCACCTCTTCCCAGCCATGAAGTTGTTTTTGAAAGGAAAGCGTTTCTCAGATGATGCAGTCTTGATTTCTGAAGTCACGTTATGGTTGGAGGACCAACCTGGGGTGTTCTACAAAAACGGTCTCCAGAGCTGCATCAAACGATGGGAGAAATGCATAACTCTGGGTGATTCCTATGTAGAGAAAGACTAATAACTCTGCCAAGTTTCGTTGCTCTAGATGAGAATAGTAGTCCAAATACTCCAAATAATACAAATCATCAATCTCCAGCTAAACAATTAAAAAAATTTTTTTTTCGTTTTTTTTTTTTTTTTTTTTTTCAAAGAAAAACATGTATTTCTTATTTGTTTCTGTCGTTTCAGACGATTGAAAATTCAATTTTTTACATTCTAACCCTTTCGAAATATTTCTAGTCTTCGGTTTTAAACTTCGTCCATTAAATTTAAGCCACTACATAAACCCGAATATAATTTCATGCAAACTTATTTCTAAAAGTTGTTATAAAAACCTCCATTATTTAGCTCTGGTCTCTTCTTTAAAGTAATTGTTTTTTGTTTATTTGTTTGTTTGTTTTTTTTTAGGTAAAATGTTGTTCCTCACTACGTCATCAAGATAAACTGAAGTTGAAATCAACACGAAATAAGGAACAAGTAGTATAAAAAAATTTTTTTTGTAAATTAGCGTGTTACTTTCATTGTAAAAGGGCTGATCTCTAAACGGCAAGATAGGTGTTCGATCCTCGCTCAATCTTGGCAGGAGACTACAAAGTAGAACGATAAAAGTGTCGCTATAGAAATATTTGTCAACTGAGTATATTTTCATTTCAGTTTTATTTTTTAGATAGATAGTATCTATTCAAAGATTGAGTGTAAATTTCATTTAAATTAACTGGATATTTCTGGAGAATTAATTTATTTATTACAAACTATTATCCTCATTTTTCATAGTTGTTGCTTCACTATTCCTCTGGCCTTCGTCAGGTGGTAATATAGGGATAGGAACTCTGAATCTCCTGAACGTTTTTGGCCAACTAAGCCTCTGGCCGGTTTTAGGTAGGATTGAAACCGCTATCTTCAGACAATGCTCACCTAGAACCGTAGAGATTCAATGTCTCTATCAACTGCGCCACGGGCCCCGAAGGGCGATCAAGGTGGGATGTTTTGGTCTTATAAATTTATGTTGTATTTATTATCTGATCTTCTATGGTCGAGTCTGTACCGAATTTAATTGGAATTCGTTATTGAAATGAGTATTATTTATTGATTTATTTATTGATTTATTTATTGAGGACTATTATCCTCATCTTTCTTAAGTTGTTGTTTCACGACGTTTCGGTCAACTTTTTCTCTGGCCTTCGTCAGGTGGTAATCGCAACGGGATAGGAACTCCGAATCTCCTAACTGTATTCTCAGCAATTACTGCCATCCATAGTTGTCGTCTCACCACATTTCACCCGACCATAGAAGATCAGATAATAAATAAACGTGGATTTATAAGACCAAAAAAATCTTACCTTGATCGCTCTTCGGGGCCCATGGCGCAGTGGATAGAGACGTTGAATCTCTACAGTTCCAGGTGAGAATTGTCTGAAGATAGTGGTTCTAATCCTACTCAAAGCCGGCCAGAGGTTTACTTGGCCAAAAACGTGGTGAGACGACAACAACTATGGATGGCAGTAATTGCTGAGAATGCAGTTAGGAGATTCAGAGTTCCTATCCCGTCGCAGTTACTACTTGACGAATAAGCGTATTTTTACGACCTGGCTACGCCAGGCGTCCCTATTAGTTTAGATAATACTTTTGCAGTTTTAACAAAATAGCTACAATAATATCAGAGCGTCTCCATTTACGCTGAATATCTACAAAATGCCAACAATATATTACATATGAATCAGTCCCCTGCGGAATTTCCCTAGGTCCCGCTAGTTTATTATTATAGATCCAATTCTCAATTGGTTATTATCCAATATATAGTAATTATTTCAAAAGTTATAAAAAATATGACTTGGGTACCGTTGGTTAGAATTGTAACCAGAATGTTTAACGCTCCAACCATAGTCGTTATTTATCTTTCCAGTCTCGTTATAGTCTGGGCTACCGACAGATGGATAAGAAAGTTTTAAAATTAAGCGACTTTGAACTATGACTGATTAATTTTTCACATATGCAAGAGTAACATCAGGAGTAATGCTTTATTCGGCTTACTCTGCCAAGGTCGGCTGTTTTGTTTTCAATTTTTGCCAGCTAAAATCCAGATCGAAAGTGCGCTGCATGTCCAAATACCTTGTATGTCAAATTTCAACTCTGTAAGCCAAATATTCAAAGAAGAGTTAGGTAGAAACTTTTTGCGTATGCACCAACATGTTCACTTTTTCATCTTAAATTTTACGTAATTATGCAGAATATAGAAACTATGCATTAACAGAATTACATGTAATAGTGAAATAGAACCAATCATCTAATAAAAACATAAAAAAATGAATAATAAATTAATTAACGCTCATTTTTTAAAAGAATCTGCAGATTAGTTAACCTTCATGTAGTCGCTCGCATATTCATGACTGAGTATATTGAGAAGGTCGTTTCAATAATTTTTAAATAGAAAACGTAGGCTTTAATATCAATGTCAGAGCGAGAAACAACTCAACTTTGTAAAAAAAAACACAAAAAAAAACACAACTTATTTAAGGAAAGTTTTTCCCCTGTTTTATCCACAATCAATTTTAACTACCCTATCTATCTCCCTCCATTTTATTCCTTTATTTAGATTTTCTTCCTCTATATAGATTTTTTAAATTGTTTTGCAATTCCTTTCTTTCTTTGCTTAGGGCCGTCTCTTAACATAATGCCGTGACTGTTCTGCCTCCATTCCCACAAAATGTCCTTAAATGGAGCCGCAGCGATATACATTAAATCATTACGATGCTGACTAGATTCCGCTCTTCCACTCTCTTTAGGCTGCAACTATGAATCTCAAGCTGTTTTTCCTCTTTTCCTGTTTCCTTTTTTTTTTTTCGGATATAACTGGAAAAGCGGTGTGTTCTTCAACACGCAAACTATGACACCGGCCAGGGCATCTAAACGCGTGCCGCCATGTTGAATTTCGATCTGACAACTTGTACGAATATAAGAACAGATGTGACAGTGCCTAATTGGGTGATGAATCGTAAAGAAATTTAAACTAAAAAAGGTTCTCGCCCAGAATTTCCCCTAAAGAAAACGAAAATATCATATTCCATATTTTTGTTTCGTCACGGGTACGTGCATCACACAGCTTTTTTCTTCATTTTTGTTTTTTAAGGGGCAAGACAAGAACCGTAAAATGTAAGAATTATACGCGACTAGAATTTGCACTGGTTTTTAACAAACGACCAAGTTTTCTCTGATTCTCTCTCCCCTGATCTTGATCACGTGGTGCAATGGGGTAAGACGTGGTTGGTTAATTTTAATGCATCTAAAATCAAGCGTCTATCTTTTCATAATTAACGCTCGGATCCCCGCCTGGCATCAATTAAAATGAATGGCTCTTGTCTTGGAGAGCTTCTATGTTTTGACAAGCTTCTAGGTCTGACCTTTACTCTTGATCTGAAATGGAACACGTATATCAAATCCGTTGCCAAGGCTGCTGGAAAAATGGCGAGATCGTTCTATCACTCCAGTAATCTCACTGCTGATGCAATTCTCTTCCTGTATAAGAGCCAAGTACGTCCAAGGATGGAATACTGTTGTCACATCTGGGCAGGAGCTCCTAGAAGCAGCTTATCCTACCTTGACAGAGTTAAAAATAGACTGTAGCCTAGTGGGGATGCCCTTTTCTCTTCCCTGCAACCTCTTTCCCACAGAAGATACGTTGCGAGTCCGTCTCTGCTTTGCCGTTATTTTCATGGCAAGTGCTCGTCTGAGCTCCAATATATAATCCCTCTGGCCTGACTTTCTCGAAAAACACACGACTAACTGAAACCACTATCAATAATTTCTCCCGCTCTTTATATGTGCCTAAACCTAAACGTAGATTGCATGAACAAAACTTCATTCTTAGAACTGCACACCTGTGTACATTTGTTCTGTTTTCCCACTTTCCAACTGATTACAATATGATTGTCTTCAAGTCCAACATGAACAAGTTCTTGATGAACCGTCCCCTTAAGTAATCTAATTTATCAAATTTCCAACTAACGATTACTACGACATTTTCCCGTTGACTACCGTACACCTATTAAACCCTTATCCTCGAGTAGCCTCCAGGCCTTGATAAGTGGTGACTCTTTGCAAAAAAAAAAAAAAAAATTGTAAGAAATACACTTGAAAATAAAATATTTAAAAGTTCTTCAAAATTTATTAAACTACAAGAGTAAAATAGCAAACGTTGCATACGCAAAATAAATTTTACCTTAGGATAACAACATATAAAAATAAGAATAGCAACAGCAATAATGATAACGATAATGATAATTATGATTATAATAAACAAACAAATAAATAAACTAGTATAAGCAAAAATGCAAACGTGAAATATCTGGATTAAAACTTGATCAACTTCTAACACAATGGAAAGGAAAGACTCGTCTCCTCCAAAAACGAACAAAGAAATTAGAGGCCAAGTGAGCGTCTGCCTGATAAATGCGCGACCATTGGCAGCGATAAATGGGTGTGTGAATAACAAAGAATCTTATTGGTTAATTTGCCAACTCAGCACAATGGGAATATATGAACACAAGCAGTAACATATATATATATATATATATATATATATATATATATATATATATATATATATATATGTATGTGTGTGTGTGTGTGTGTGTGTGTGTGTGTGTTACAGAAGACCAGGAAATCATCAGGACCATCAGTTTCAAATCCAAAAAATAAGGATCAGTGTTTAGTCGCCTATGTTGGATTGTCTTCAATCTCTGTTTATATTTGTCTCCCCGAAAAGACAGATATAAAGACTGAAGAGAGTCCGACATAGGCGACCAGAGACTGGTCGATAAATATTATTCATTGATTCTTTTACAGACTGTTATCCTCAACTTCATAGTTGTTGTTTCATCACGTTCCGACCAACTCATCCTCTGACCTTCTTCAGGTGATTAACCGCAACGGGATAGGAATGCTGAGTCTTGTTACTTATCCCCAGTAATTACTATCTTCCATAGTTGTTGTCGCACCAGGTTTGGGCCAACTAATCCTCTGGCCTGCTTGGATAGGATTAACACTGCTATCTTTAGGCAATGCTCAACTGGAACTGAAGATACCCAACGCCTCTATTCACTGCGCTATGGGTTCCAACAACAACTATGAATATGAGGATAACACTTCGTAAAAAAAAATGACTGCACAAATTATGAAGTCTCATCTCAAAGGATTAAAAAAATAATATATAAGTAAAAAAATAAAGATTATGCATTCTAACTTTATAATATACGTGTATATATGAAATAATAAATTATATCTATATAATTTATTATAATATATTTATTATTTATGCAGACATTGCTGCGTTTTCTGTGGCCTGTTTCGCTGGTGTGGATGAACTTATTAATCATAATCCAAGCTACACGATAATCTGGTTTGATAAATCTGAAATCAAGAAAGTTTGGTGTGGATGTTGTTGTTAAGAATTCCTTATTCAAAGAGCTTGTTAGCTGGATAGCTCTGATACTACCATATTGTCACCAACATTATCACGGTGAGGAAGAGTTGGATATTAGGGGTGTGTCGCTGTAAGATTCCTTCATTTTAACACTCTTCCTATCCGGAATATGTATTTTCTAAAAGAAATTGAAGTAATGAGCGAATACATTATTTTGTTGTAAAGTACATGTCGTTAGGAATAGAAAGACGCATTGGCTATGTAGAATCAAATAGCGATTCGCAAGATTCAAGGCTATCGATAACGAACCGAGAAATTGACTGATTTCATTGCGTGTGTGTGTGTGTATGTGTGTATGTGTGTGTGTGTGTGTGTGTGTGTGTGTGTGTGTGTGTGTGTGTGTGTGTGTGAATATAATCATTAATATAATTGCGAGTCAAACAGGCCCTCTTTTAAAAGCATAAATCAATTGTCATTCTCTTGGGGTTTCTTTAGCGGACCTACTTATTTTCGCGAGTAAAACAAAACGGTATAGCCACGTGATCTGTACAACCCTCTAGAGACATAATAACTAGGTTTAAGCAAGCCACTCTCTTAAATTTAAGAGTGAACACAGGCCCAGCTGACGAAGAGAGAGACGGTCGGAGTAGGAATAACGAAAAGGAGGGAGGGTGACGAGGAGATAGGTGTAAAACACACGATACACTTTGCGCAACCCCGTGTTGATTATTCCTTTTTTACGGAATCAGTCAAGTGTTTAATGTGTCTTACATCGGGTAAACATCTACACAAATATGTTTAGTTTATTAGAGAGAGAGAGAGAGAGAGAGAGAGAGAGAGAGAGAGAGAGAGAGAGAGAGAGAGAGAGAGGGCAGTTAGAAAGAACGAGAGGGGAACGTTTGGAAATCGAAGAAAACGAAATACAGTGAGAGAGAAAGAGGGGTACATATAAAATATAAGAAAAAGGAAAGAGTAGAGAAAAAGATGGAAATAGCTGAAGAGAGAGTTTGTGTGTGTGTGTCAGAGAGAGAGAGAGAGAGAGAGAGAGAGAGAGAGAGAGAGAAAGCAGTAAAAGATTGAGTGAAGCAATACAAAAGGATTTTTTTAAATAATACAAGCAAAGAGAACGATAGATAGATAGATAGATAGATAAAGAGAGAGAGAGAGAGATAGAGAGAGAGAGAGAGAGAGAGAGAGGGATATATTAGAAAGGAAATAGCAGCAAACAACAAGGGAAAGGTAACCATTATAAACATATATAACACGTCATTTGCTAAAATGCTAACTTCATTTCATTACGTCGAAACCTTTGTTTCCTTGAAGGGTCATTTCACCGAAAAATAACCCAGTCAACTCCACAAAAAGATAACATTTATACATAAATCGAATTCATTAAAAAGCTTTCTATTTATATAAAGTTATGTTTGTGTATAATTTTATAAATTTCTTTGTGTAGGATTTGCCCCTAAACTAATAAACCAATCATTATGAAACACAAAGTTGGGTGATGTGGTTATTATTTACTTTGATTTAGTTTTGTACAAAAGAGAGCAAATAAAGGGCAAACGCCTTTCGCGAAAATTCAGAATCTTTCGATTCTAATAGTTTAATAATGTATATGTATATATGTATATGCATACATCATTTAAATATTCTCCAAATTTCAGTCTCTTTGAAGCATTTCAAAATTGAATTTATAGGCGCATAATATGGAAACGTTATCCCATTTGAAAATTCAAGTTTGTCCCAAATTTGATCCGTAGACAATTATACACCCATTAAGTATTATTTTTTTAATTATAATTTTTTAAGACCTATAAACTTAAGCTTTAAATTTTAACATTCTCTAGAATCAAAATCATACTATGGATTTTGATTAAAAAAAATATAGAATAAGGATTCTAGGCATAAGATTCAGCATCATAAAATTGTTCCATCAAAGAATGAATTTTACTCGTCCTGATTGATTATTCTTCTTATTCTAGATAATTTAAGCCTGAAACCAGTTGATTCAATTCCTGTAGGTACGATTTGTTTTTATATATAACTACTAACTGTACCCTGCCATGCGTTGCTGTGGCTCAATTTAGCGCAATGGAAAAAAAATGTCAAAATGAGAAAATGCATGTTTCTTATATGCTTTATTTCCCAGTACGTGTGGATACACAATTTTTGTTGTTCCAGAGGTTGAGATTTTCTGGTTTGCTGATTCTTGAACACACAACATAGATTGTCCATGTGAGAAACAGTCAGTGTATAGCTGTAACCAACAAAATTGTAAAGATTGTCTCTGAGCTTTGTTGATGGTGATTACAAACGACAATCGAATTGGAAAGTGCAATTTCCTAAAGTGTAATAGCGTATCCAGTGGAATCATAGGAATACGTGGAATGAAGATATCCCCACCTGTGAAAGCTCATGTTAAGATTGTTGCTTCTATGATGTTGTTCATTAATTTTTTTTTACTGCAAGCTATATGCAATTGCAAAGCTTGGGTTGGTTTGTATTTCGTATCATGAAAATTAGTACGCCAATTTCCATAGGTTTATTTTTAGTTATTAATTACGAACAAACATACTTTTTTTTATTTATATAGATAAAACTCTGTGGGTGATTCCATCTTCTAAACAGGGATGACAGGTGAATATTATATATATATATATATATATATATATATATATATATATATATATATATATATATATATATATATATATATATAACCGTTATGCATATATAATTATGCAAATATATATGTATATATACTAACATATATACATGTATGTATAATGACGTTTCTGAATTTTTAAGATTATTCGTATTATTTGGATTCATCGGACTATTGTTCTCATCTTGAGTGTTATTTTCACAACGTTTCGGTCGATGTATATTCCTACCTTTCAGATGTATCTGGTCTAACTCGGGGATATTTCTGTTGAAATCGATAATTTGCTTTATGTACTTCAATGCGTGTAGCATGCTCTTTTTGGATAGAGGCCCTAAGTAATTCGCAATTGCATTTTTGGTCGCCTACACTGAGGATCAAACCTTCAACCTTCAGGATAATATCACTTTTTTCAATTGATTTTTCCAAGTACGCTAGCCACAAGTCCTTACGGACAATTCTAGTACGAATTTTAGGAGCCTTAAACCTATTTGTATTTCTAGTTGTAAATATCACTATTTATTACTAATTATTTATATATATTAATCTATATCTATATATATTATTTTTTTTACTTATAACTTGTATGTATCATCTATTATTTATAATTAATGGTTCCCATATCGTATTAAATTCTATAATAGGTCTACCTAGTAATTGGTTATCTTCCAGCATATATATATATATATATATATATATATATATATATATATATATATATATATATATTTGTATATGTATATATATGTATATTTATATATTTGTATATGTATATATATGTATATTTATATATATGTATATATATGTATATGTATATATATATGTGTATATGCATATATATATGTATATGTATATATGTATATGCATATATATATGTATATATATGTATATATATATATGTATATGCATATATATATAATACATATATAATATATATATAATATATATAATATATATTATATATATAATATATATATAATATATATATATAATATATATATATAATATATATATATAATATATATATATATATATATATATATATATATATATATATATATATATATATATATATATATATATATATATATATATATATATATATGGGCGTGACTCTGGAGCTTAATAATGCTGATGGAGAGTTGTGCAAATGTGCTGCTTCTTTGATCGTCTTACTCTCCGCCGTTCTTCGCTGTCTATAATTTTTACTTCATCCCATAATATTAGATGGTTTCCCTTTTTCTTCCAGATATGGTCAGCTATACCCGAGTTTTCAATCCCTCCACGTATTATGGCTTTTCGATGTTCTTCTAATGGTACTTTTAGTGGAGGACATGTCTCAGCTTTGTATAGTTTTCCACATTTATATGGGATTTCATATACACAGTTCTTAGTCATGATTTTTTTTCTGTAGAGGGCTTGATTCTCACAAGGTGTTTGACTCTTACAAGCTGTTGGAGAGTTGAAACCCTTCCGAATACTATCTATTCGTTGAAGTTTTTTTAGACAATCTCTTCATGAATGGTATACAATCTGTAGTGAGTTTCTGAGTGCTGTCCTTTTGTGTCTAGTCTAGATTTCTTGGAGCTGGTATCATGCACTCTGGGTAGTTGTGTCGGTGAAGGGTTTCTCTTAAACTGTCCATCTCCTCTTGATATGCATTTCTGTTATTACATATTGCTTTTGATCGGTGTTGTAAGCAACGGACGATTCCTTTCTTTACATTATATGGATGGTGAGAGTGGAAGTTTCGGTACTGTCAAGTGAAAGTTGGCTTTCAGTATACAGATGACATACACCCCTGACCAGTGCTGGTTCTCAGCACATCTAGGAACGATAATTTGTTGTTATATTCTGTTTCCATCGTGAATGTATAGTTGGACAGATCAAGTTCACATGATCTAGTAATGTTTGGACATCTTCCTGATGGGTTCAGAGTATAAATGCGTCATCTACATATCGCAACCACGAAATTCCGTCCAAATTACCGAGTTCGACAGAAACATTCCCGAGATACACCTGAAAAAGGTCGGAGGTTACATCGATCAAAACGTTGCGAAAATCACACTCAAGATGAGAACAGTAGTGTAATGAATCCAAATAATGTGTGTGTGTGTGTGTGTATGTGTGTGTGTGTGTGTGTGTGTGTGTGTGTGTGTGTGTGTGTGTGTGTGTGTGTGTGTGAATTGGCGTGACTCTGAGGCTAAATAATGCGGGTGGAGAGTTGTGTATTTTGATTTCGATTTTGGCCGATGACACCCAAGTCATATACATATTTCTTTAGTTTTGATCTCACTACTATATCTTAGGTTCAATATAATAATCGAGAAAGACTTGTCTCTATAGTAATAAAGACGTAATCTGCACTAATTAAAATATCATATATTTTTTTACAAAGGCATCACCACTTATCAAGACCAAGAGGCCACTTGCGGACAAAGGTCAAAGAGTGTATAGTAGACAATTGGACAATAAAGTAATCGTTAATAATGGAAATTCGGTAAATTTGTTAACTTATATGGAACGGCTCATCAAAAACTTGTTTACCTTAGACTTGAAGACAACCATAGTGTAGTCAGCTGGAAAACAGGAAGACGGAAGACAATTCCATAGGCGTGCAGTTCTAACGTATCTTATGACCGGGCACTGTCAACGGATGTTCGTTGGTGCTGTTTCTCTCAACCAATGAAACCTCACGTCAAAGAAACTATAAATTGCAAAATAGTATACCAGAGAGCATAAATGAGCTGGTCTACTTGAATAGATTCATTCATAACAATCTATTTAATTATATATGCAGCATTTTTATCTTACTTAGGCCCTCTCCCCAACAGCCTAGACCACTTCAATGTCGTATGTGTACTATTAAGACAGCCATCTAGATCTAAAAGAGAAAGCGACAGGCTGACACAGTTTGGGTAAAAGAGACAGACATCGTCCCAACCAAGTGCGTGTAGGTGGTAATGTGGTTGATATTTTTCGAGTCGTGTTAGTTCTTTCCCACGGCCCAAAGAAACGCACAATTGAATTTGCCACCCGCCATGTCATAAATTTTTATTCTGATGCACTATTTTCGTTAACACATTCTAGCAAATTCCAGTCAAAGTTGGAGGCTAGTCTTGGTACGTTTTGAGCAGATGTGTTAATCTTAACATATAATCAAATGTAAAGTAAAAATGATCAATTCTACATTCGTGTTAAATAATTTTTTAAATTATTTACTACACGCTACAAAAGCAATCTGCTTCGTCAGTGATTTACGACAAATATTGGTCCATGTTGTTAAACAATACTTTTCCAGTGTTTTACTATAACTGTATTGATAATTTCCGTCCTTCGATATCCTGTGTGGGGCCAATGCCTAACACGTATCGGAGCATCATTCGATAACCAACGGCTTTCTAAGAAAACAAGAGGAGTTACATTGTTAAAGAACAATTTACCAAATTTACCTAAAGCATAATTAATGACGCATATTACAATATTTTCCAAATCTGTACTGAGTTATTTTTTATGTATATTTCACTATGAAAAAATAAAAATAAATAAAATAAAATAAATAAATAAGATAAAAATAAATCGTCTAAAAAGTTGGATAGATTTTAAATGTAAATTAAGTTAAAAGCGTCTAATGATTTTTTTTCTTTAAAATTTAGCAACTTCAATT
The DNA here is from genome assembly GCF_053919585.1 of Euprymna scolopes. Taxonomy (NCBI): domain Eukaryota; kingdom Metazoa; phylum Mollusca; class Cephalopoda; order Sepiida; family Sepiolidae; genus Euprymna; species Euprymna scolopes. The sequence continues at coordinate 115,609,502 of NC_136483.1, forward strand.
TCAACCGTCGAAAATTCATCAAAATATGTTAAAGTTATCGACGCCGTAAGATGTGTCCATTTTGTATGCCTCGCTTTGTGAGAAAAAAGAGGGTTATCATTGTGTTTCATTTGGTAGGTGTTACTATTCGGGTTGTTAAAATACTTTTCAATTGATTTCATCGAGTTTAATATTTAATCCCGATTAATATTTTATTTCTGATTGATCATAAATAAGCGAAAATAAATGGGTTGTTACCGTCACAGTCAAACTTTCTAATACAGCAACTTAACCGAGTGTTAATGTAATAACAGACGTTTTCTGATACTCACCAGAGAAAAGGAGTCTCGTTGAATTGTGTAAATTCACCGACCAACTCAGCAGAGACAGATTTATGTTCCTCGAAAAAAAAAAAAAAAAAAGACACAGTTGGAAGTTTTTTTTTTTTTTTGTTTAAAAAGGATAAAAATTAATGGAAAAAACAGAGATCCTTAAAAATAAGCCTAATGGACTACTGTGACAAGGACCAGATTTTTAGCTAGACACCCTGCCCGAGGAACTAGACAGTAACGTGTTCGCTCACATTACATTTAAATTTCTGCATATTGGTACGGTCAAAGAAACAGTGAGCAAGAAGGGAATTCCAAAATTAAGCTGTCAGAGAAAAAGAATTATTAGAGTAGAAAATCTTTCGGCATCTAGGGACCTCTACAATGAAGAGATGGAATTTTGTTGCTCGATTAATCGGTCGGGAAGATTTCGTTGGGAAGGTACATATTCAGTAAATTAATTAGATCATATTCCGTGGAAGTGCTTGTAAAACAAGAACAGGGATGCAGCACTGCGACGCGGTGACACCGGTAGGACCCTGGCAGACAACGCGGGACGTATTAGGTTGGTTACACTAGGCAGTGATTAGTGGTTTGTAGTGCAGTAAGGATTTCACAATATTTTCCTGACTTGGTATTCTTTCACTCCAGTGACAAATAAAAATCCAATGCAATTGTATGCAACGCTGGGTTAAGGGGAGAAGAACATATACTATTCCGATGCTGTAAGAAGAAGCGTTCATTTTGTAGGCCTCGTTTTGTAAGAAGGAAAGGGAGTTCCATTATGTTGCAGTTGATCAGTGTTACCCTTATCTCTAATATAATGAAAAACTCTTCATCCACATTTTAAATCAATTTTGTACATCGCTTCACCAACAAACAGCAAGGGACCATGAATGAGATTTTAAGTAACGAGAAATACCATAACATGCTGAGTCTGTGTTTAGTTGTGGCGACTTAATCGCAAAGTGATTTCTACGAACACTAAAAAGCAAATACTCACAATTGCTACATTTTTCATTCTCTTCACTCCCACAAACAAGGAAGTTTTCACAGAAACGTGTGAACTCAAAATATTTGCAACCAATAAAAATCATTCCAATAACCCAAAAGTAACATGTTAACGTGAAATTTGTAAGCCGATGCAAAGCATACCAAGGTCAGGGGCCATGCCACAGGGCCTTGTATCTACTTGTCTCACGCGAGTCGAATCTTGGTTTTTGTTAAGCCAGGAACATTTCACGTCCCGTCTGCTTAACGTAAAAATAGATAAATAAATAAGCGGGAAAACAGTGTCCTACCGATCTAGCGAAAGTTTATCCCACATAATGTGTTCTGATTGGATCAATCAATGGAAGAGTTAACTTGCGAAAAAGAAAATAGTTCGTTACGTATAACTGTTGCAAAAGCTGTTATGAATTCCGTGCACTTCACGATTATCTTTGTCATTGCAATCAACCAATCGAAAAGATTGTTTGTCATTATAAAAAAAAAACAAATCTGGGTCGGTAGTCGATGTGAAAACACTGTCGAGTGCTCGTTTATGCCGTTCAACTAAGAATATTGCTGAAGCGCACGAAAATGTGATCGAAAATCTAGACACTTCTATTAATCATTGCGCGTAGATATCCCTCATACAACGACAGCAGCTGGCAATAAATCCCCTCGCTAAATGTATGTAATATTATGGACCTCCCCCTACTAAGCGTTAGAAAGAAAAAAAAAAGAGAAAAAACTATGACAAAAAAGAGTGGATGAGTCGATCGACAGAGCAGGGGTTTTAGGGAGTCGACTTGATAGAAAAATAATGTATGGGTCACAAAGAAAGCTGAAAAAAGATTGCTAATCAAAGTGTGCCGGTGATTGGGTCAAAGGACCGGACAGTGGGAGTCAATATACTTAGAGTTTACGGATAGAATGGCAATGAGTTTTGCGACAATTTAAGGGGGCAAAGTTTACGGGCAGTCTTGGGTTTGCGATGATTGACGACAATTATCAGTTTGGGAACGTAGATCAAGATTAACTAACGGCAGCTGACGAAGATGGTCTTGAAAGAAGACGTATATGTGGACCTTAGTGCTTAGAGAGTTGTTTTCAACCATGATGTCACACACACACACACACACATACACACACATACACACACAACCGATATACATGTAATCTGTCGGAGGTTGTGTTTTCTTTTGTTGCTCTAGCGTTATTATATTTTTATACTTGTGAGTTAGTGCGCCCTCTCGGCAGTCACCAATGTGTGAGAGACGACGATACGGCCAGAATGATTAGAGAAAATGAAGTCGAAGACAATGGGAACAGCGTTGTGGTTGGTAATTATCGAGAGAAAAAAGCGCACATAACCTTACATTATGCAAGAAGGTATTCTGTCATGCTAAAGTTTAAAGTATCATTCGGGTTTGTAACGCTTTTGATAGAAATAGAATTTTCATCGGTCTGTCGCACTAAAGTTTGAAATAGAATTTTTGTCGGTCCATCATTCTTTTTAACCCAGTTTCGTTGGTCTGTTACACTTAGACTTTGACTATCATTTTTGTTAGAGAATCTGTCTGTTCATCGCTCTGTCATATAACACTTTTGTCGCTGAATGCGTAGATTTGTAGACAGATTAAAGTCGTATGTGTAGGTGTCATGTTGAAAACAGTAACTTTCTACATAAGGTTAGAGTAAGCATTATGTTAGAGTAATGGAAAATTTCCATTAGAAATTAATAGACTGAAATCTAATACGTCGCAGGATATTATTACGTCATAGTAGCACTCATAAGCGAGATCGATTCTGCCTTTTTGGATTTATTTCGTCAAAGTGACTAAAGGTCTTTTTTCAAGGTCCACCCTCATAGTTGTGGGTCGGGAAATCTCAATTCATCTCGATGTGCATTACTGTAAATTGATGAAAAAAAGAAAACTAAACCGGAAAAGCAAATAATGGCGTAAATTGCTGTTGCCCCTCCCCTAACTAAAGAATAAAGAAGTGAAGAGACGTAAATATTTACATAGCAAGACCTCAAAACATTTTCTGCCAGAGATATTTTGTGACCGCCTGATATCGGAGACAACCCTGCACTACAAATGAATGAATTTTAAGAATATCAGGTTCTGTGTTTTTCCTAAATCTCTCACCTTGATTTTGTGTTGCCCACGATACGACCTTTGAAAATGAAATAAATCGGGCATTTCGTTAGAAATTCTTTTGTTATTCATTCAGTAATACGTCTATTTCGCACATAAAATATATCTGCTTAACAGAAATGCGTTTGCGTATAAAGTAGTGCGGGTCAACTTTGTCCCTGTGAATCAGAACATGACGCGACCGAAAAAAGGGGGGGGACGAATTATATATATATATATATATAAAAATGGTGTACAAAATGGCTAGCAACGATAATTTTAATTTGGACAAAATTAGACGTCTCTTTTGTTTATAATCTCTGCTCTTAATTATTGTTTTAATTATCTTGCTTTTTTTTTAACCATTTTTAGTTACCTTTTTGTTAACTTTTTAGTTACCTTTGGTTAACTTATTTTTAGTTGCTTTTGTGTCATCTGTTTTGTTATCTTTTTTAGTTACCTTTTTAGTTATCTTTTTAGTGGCCTTTTTTGCGTACGCGCGCCCGTGTGTGTGTTGAGGTGTTTTTTTCTATTTATTGTTTGTCACGTGATATTTTAATCTTGAGTATCCAAGTTGGAGGAGGCGGCATCCAATCATATTTAAACTTTCTCCATATTGTCATAATATTTTTCTCTGCTAGGACTTATACTGGAGTTTTGGAGCATGCAATCAATGAATTGGCCTCGAGCATCACCATGATGATGTTACAAGACATCTGCACATCACTGGCCCGTAGTATTGTTTGTTCGTCATAATAACGTCTTCTTATGCATTACTTTCTTCGTTAAAGGGGGGGGGGTACTGCAGTATCTGTTCTGTTGTAATGAGACCATACTTCCAAGTATTACTCTCTCTTTTGGGAGGGGGGGCTAGGATTAAGGTTAGCTAATGTGAGCTTTTATCTCGAACTTCAGAATTTGTACTGAATTTCAAACGGAATTCTTTTCCTTTATCGACGTTAGCTTATTCTAGTCCAGTCAGCCATGTCCGAATAAAAGGTCACATGGGCATATTGCGCAACGGATAAAAGTGTTAAGTATAATCAGTTCAAAGTGACAATTTTCCGGCGGTTGAAGGCTTAATTCTCAATACGGAAATACTAAGTATACAATTATGACTTAAGATTTCTACCCGGGCATGGCTGACGGAATAAGAATAATACGAATACGAAATATTGGATAAAAAGTGTGAATTGTTTGTGATCGATTGATGCAAAATAGCAATAACCAAATCGAAACTTGAATATTATTTGATCTTTATACATTTTTATCCGTTTCGTGGACTTTTCCATTTTGATTATAAACTTGATTTTAAAGTGATTTATAAGCATTATTATTGGCTAACAAGAGCTTTCATACAGGTCTTCAAAGATCTCTCCTTGATAATAACCTGTGGTGTTCCCTGGAAGCTGAATGACAACAAGTCTCCCCAGGTTTCCAGTACTCTCCACCTCTTTCGATAACATTTGCACATCAATTTGCGTTACCGCAACAGCCACTTACCATTGATTTCTCGCTTGCAGCGTCCATTGGCCTTCACTGGAATTTGAGTGGCAATAAGCCTCCCCAAGGTCCCAGTTCTCTTCGCATTTGTCCAGCGGAGGTCTGGTCAGTGCTCTCTTCGGTCTTACTCTTTAAATGACTTATCGGTATGCCATTTCAACGTTCTTGGTTCCGTGTAGCGCTTCATGCTTTGCATCTGCACTAATTTGTCTGGCCCGCGCATGTGACTCATATGTGTCAGTGTCTACATTCAAGCGGGTTTCCTTAATATTTCAGCTATTTTCATTATTGATATTCGTTGTATCTTTCCAGTCATTCCTCTGATTCCAATTTCTCCCATTCTTTTTTTCAAAGTTTTTTTCCACGGTTGTTCCTAGTCCCCTTCTTCTTCTTCTTCTTCTTCTTCTTCTTCTTCTTCTTCTTCTTCTTCTTCTTCTTCTTCTTCTTCTTCTTCTTCTTCTTCTTCTGTTCACCCCAAACAAGACACCAGAAGCTACTTCTATTAAGGACCAGATTTATATAGAGCATCCTTGGTAGGGAGTTGTGCAGCAAGATGTTTGTTCACGTTATATTTAAAAATCTGCATGTTGAGAAAACGAGTCAGGGAAGTTGTTCACAAAGGGGCACAAAGGAATCTGAAATAGGATTGTTAGTCAAGGTGTGCCGGTGATTGGAACAAAATGGCCAGATAATGGTGGTTATCTATATTTTCATCTATCTTTGGCAATTTCTAAGAAATTCACTTTTCTCATGTGCTCTTGCTCCATTTAAAAATTATTTGTGATCCCTGTTGCAAGAACCATTGTTCTATATCAAAATACAATGGACATTGTCTGAAAGTGTGGCTACGCAATCCAGATTTTTTTTCTTTACTTTTGTTCCATATGAATTCCACAGACAAGTGGTCAAAGGAAAGAAGCTATTAAAGTGAAAGTATCTTGGGACTTCTACAGTAAAAATTGGAATTTCTCTTTTAGTCGGGTTAATTGGAGGTATATATGTTGAAAAGGGAGGAAGCAAATGCAGTAAGTTCATCGGAACACATTCCGTGAAAGTACTTTTAAAACAAGCACAGGAATGCAAATTTGCAACGATGTGACGGGGACTGGAGCTTGGTAGACAGTGCGGGAGCTATTTGATTATGGGATCTTTTTGCACCCTGAAAAACAAGAAGAAACTAGTGGCTGTTTCATCAGTCAAGATGTGGCAACAATATTCTAGGCAAGGGCGAATGCTGACTTTGTAGTGATACTAACAGGAATAAGGAGTTTCTTAGGTTAGTAGAGGGAAACCAGCTTTTATTGCAACAGGCTTGTCAGTATCTTCTATGTATTTTAGTGTTCAGACGATAAATTGGAATCGGAATCAGGAATTGGAAAAAATCAGAACTTTTTGGGGCATCAGAATCGGAAACATTTGTGCGTATTTTCCGATGCCGAATACGACTCCTCTATCTTCTTTGTATTAGATTTTGTTTTATAAAAATCTTCCATTTCTGGTAGTAATAATAAACTAATAAATATTTATTGATTCAAACTTCCAGTAAAACTTTATTGGTCACACAAGTGTGTTTTTACGTTGGGGAAAATATATGCACATTAAAATGTGTTTTTACATTGCAAAAAATATATGCACATTAAAAATAAATTTAAAGGGGGATACTGCAGTATCTGTTCTGTTGTAATGAGACCATACTTCCAAGTATTACTCTCTCTTTAAATATTTAATATTTAGCGATTTATAAAGAATCGGAATCGGTAATTGTATCAGAATCAGGAATTTAGTACGAAATCGGGAATTGTATCGGAATCGGGAAAAATATTGAAATCGTCCCATCACTAATGTATTTATTTCAATTCATGTTGCATTGGTCGGGTTTTCGAGAAGGGTGCTATCAGCGATGACAATCGGTGTTTAGAAAGGTTTCTTATAATTGTTAAAGAAAATGAGTTTTGTCTTAGTAGCATCGAATGTCAGCATTAATTTGTAGTGTTATTCTGGGGTTATTTTCAAAGGATTTGGCTATTGCCTTGGATGTTTGTGTATACGCTCAATTTTCCCACATGTCATGAAGATCAAAATTATTTTCTTACCAATTAATTAATAAAATCTATAATCGATCAATCCAATTTTTTTCTAACTTCTAACTTAATATTTTATGACTTTTCAGACGCCCCCGCCAAGCACATTTCCCCATGGCTCCCAAAGACGTAGTTTACAGCCACCTTACTGTATCCTCGTTATATTCGTCACTAGTTTTATCTAGCTTCGACTCCCTTCTTTTTTTCTGGGACACAAGATGTTTCCAGCTGTATCCAACGCCTCTAATAGCTTGTCTTCAGATGACTTCATTGTCGAGCTTCCCAGACGAGCTTCAGTTCTTTTACTATAAAACAAAAACAAAATAAAAGTAGGGTTTACAAATTTATATAAATAGCTGTCTCTGTAAATGGTGGGGGGGGGGACACGTTTAAACCGAATGATCGTGTTGTTTATACATGTTTGTAGTCGCTTTCATTACCATCAAACCCAAGAAAAAGATGACGTCATGCGTATTGCTGGCTAAAAATATTCATACGCCTATAAACCCGTCCCCCTTTCTCTCTCTCATTTCTCGCTCCTTTCGCCTACATTGAAGGGGTATTAAGGATGGAAAGCACGACGGGTGGATGAAATTAAAAAGGCCTACGCCTTCTTACCAAACATGACAACCGAGAAAAAAATCTCGAAAAATTAAAACCAGACATATTGGATAACCATTTGTTTGGTTAGACTGTGTTCGAAATACGTCCGCGAACGCTGTTGAAGAAGAAGAAGAAGAAGAAGAAGAAGAAGTGATGATGATGATGATGATGATGATGATGATGACGTGTGAGGTAGAGTGGAACAAATACTGGTAATGACGGACGTGCCTAGTATTATATTAACCACAAACTTTCCATATTTTGTGGATTTTTTTGTTCGATTTTTTTTTTTTTTTTTTGCCTTTTTAGAATCCAATTTTGAAAATTCGGAGCATACTTTTAAACACATTCTTGCTTTTCAACAGATTTTTCCCACTTTATTTTTGTATATTCAGCTGATTATACGCATAGTGTCTTTATTTAGATTTTTACGCGTGAATCGTGTCTTGACGGCCATATTGATATCTTTGAACTCTGCCTTGCGATGGAGCAAATGACGCTAAGTACTCATTGTTAGCCCTGCGTCTCACTGATTAGTACCCGCTGTCTCTTACCCTACGTGATCTTGCAAATAAGAATCTACAGTGTATCCTCAGGCACACGCCTTCCAATAAGACTGATTCAAAAGTAGCGATACAAGTAATATGAATAGTTCTATATGAATTGTGGGGTCGACATTTAATCTTGAAAGTTCAAGAAGTCAGTTCGAATTTCGTATTAGAAAAAGGAACAAATTATAAGAGCTACGTATGTGGATCACCTCATATACGCAAGAACGTATACGGCATGATCACGTTAAAACACCGGTTCTCCTCAGATCACCGAAGTTAAGCATCAATGAGTTTGGCTAGTACCAGATGGGTGACCATTTGGGAATTGAAGGCGCTGTATGTGTTCTCTGCTTATCTCGGCATTGTTTCCAGTCATCCTGAACCCCAACTTGCCACTGGTATTTAACAACGCCGACTCAGGAGAGGTGGGATTGGGATTACGCAACTCTTACCACAAAAATTCCACGCGCAGACACCCTTACAAAGACTAAAGGAAACCACCATACGCAAGAACTTAGTTGACAAAACGTAGTTGTCTTATCTATCACGTGTTGACCGTTACGCCATCTTGGATTTAATCCTACTTTATTAGTTCTGCCTTAATTCAACAAAGAATTACTAATCGGTTAGTTGTATCACATATTTTTTATGAGCTTTAATTAGCGTTTCATTTGACAGATGGCTTTGAGAAAGTGTGCCCAACACGGCCACCCGCACTTAGTTTAGCATCTAATCGTAGAAGACTTACATCAAATCTGTTGCTATGGTAAAAAATGGTTGGATAACTCTACCGCTCCAGTAAGTATTTCATTCATGACGCAATCTTTCGCCACATGTTTTAAGATGGAGTATTGTTGCCACATCTGAGGAGGTGCTTCTGAGAACACCCTTTCCTACCTTGACAAAAAAGTGCAAAAAAGACTTCAAATTTAATGACGAATATCCTCTTCTGTACAGTTTCTTTATCACATAAAAAAGGTCTCTAATCTTTCTCTACTCTATCGTTATTTTTATGATAGATGCTCGACTGAGCTCCAATTCATGTTTCCACCCTGTAAAACATTCACAACAAAAACTTGTCTAGATACAAACACTGTAAATAATTTTCCTTTCTTCCTCCGCACACTTAACGGAATTCTCATGAGCAAAATTTCTATCTTATCTGCTCATCTGACTAAAGCATTTTCAAGTCCAATATTAACAAATTCTTGCCAAGTCGTCCTCTTAAATAACTAAATTGCAATCTTCACATCGTTGTATCAACATCCGCATGATAACCCCATTCTTATCCTCGAGCAGCCTTTGAGCCTTCATAAGCGGTGACTTGTTAGTTCATTAAAAAAACACTTGGATTAACTCTCTAACTATTTTCAAAATCCTCTCCTTATCACATGATCTCTATCAACAATGGTTTCGTATCTCATACCCCTCCTACTCTTTCATAATAAAGTACATTTGTGATATGGATATAATTATTTGGTTAAATTAAAAATAATTTTTAAAAAAATGCTGTAAGTGAACTTCAGATTTGTATAGTTACGAATGTCCCAAATAAAAATATTAATGTCAACTCTGAACTGTTTCTTTTTTTTATCTGCTACCTCGTACCATGCAAACTAGTACTACCTATGATCGTGCTGTCGACGATTAAACTGGCACCATCGCTTCGGGTAAAACATTTGCAGAACTCGTCTAGTTACAACCACAGCATTCCTTTGCCAAAAGCCAAATGCTACTACGGGTCTGCTTCCTAACTGACTTCAGCATGTTCGCCCCCAGTTCTAATATAAACAAACACTTACTGAGCCGCCCTCTTGATTGATCAATTCCCCTTAAGTAATACTCTGTCAATCTCACCTACTCTTGAATAATGTTTTGCTAATCTCACCTAATTTGTATGAATCTCTCTCTTTCTCCCTCTGTCTCTCTCTCTCTCTCTCTCTCTCATATATATATATATATATATATATATATATATATATATATATATATATATATATATATATGTGTGTATGTATATACTCTCGCAAGACCCGTGTAGAAGTATTACTCGTAATAATAAAACTGATAACAATAATAACGAAATATTAGTAATAATAATGCTAATAGCAATAACAGTAATAGTAGTTGTAGTAATAGTAGTTAGAGAAATGTATAATCTTTTCTTTACAAACAAGAAGGCATAAAAAACCGTGTTTGAACGGAATACGCGAAAAGAATAAAGTAGAATTCTGCTGTTTTGGGCTTCTGTATTTATCAATGCGCGAATATCCAAGATGAAATGCGAGATGTGTGTAATTATTTTGTGTGAATAATTTGGAATCTTGTTTAAGCTGAATGATTTATGTGAAGGATTGTTTTGTATTGAAAAAAATAAAATAATCGTCAGAAGAATTTTTGTTTTGAGGAACGTAACCGAAAGTGACACTGAGAAAGTTTTTTTCCGTGTTTGGAAATACAAATTCCTAATTTGAAGAACGATTGGCTCTAACGTTTTGGTCTTTGTCCAACTGGGCATTTTGAAAAACTAAGGATTAAACGGGAGCCTTCGCTAATTTCTAGGCTTAGGCCAACGTAATATGTATGGAATAGATGCATTTAATAAGTCGAATAATTTACCGGTGGCATGTGGCTAAGTATCACTCTGAAAAAGAAAAACCCGGTGGTTTCGGGTTTGTAGGAAAACTAAATGTAAAGTGGGAGTAATATTTGCTACTACCTATGTGGGATTAATAGCTGAGAGAGTGAAGTAAGGAGAGCACATTATAATATTTTGAAAGCGGTGACGAGTCTTGCTCGAAAACACATTGCAGTGTGAGTTTTGAATGGTGAGTACGAAGGGTTTGCATAGGAATGGATTCTTTGTTTTTCTATAGTGTCGATAGGATAATTACGGGGATAAACGTTACTATTTTATATACAAAAATAGCTGTCTCTTTATATATATATATATATATATATATATATATATATATATATATATATATATATATATATATATATATATATATATACTATCATTTAAGCCCGGCGTTGCCCGGATGATTGGAGGTGGTGTATGTTGAGCAAGAAAAAAAAGTGGTAGTAGGAAGGCAGGCCCGAACCCGTACCGTGAAGGAGGAAAAGGACGTGAAAAAACGTGACGTTGTTGCTGTTACGACCACCGGGAGTGACGTAGGTTTTAATTAAGGCTAGACAATCGAAAAGAGGGAATGACTTTCGAAAATATCGGCAATAAAAGCAACCCCTCCCCCTGTAGAAAAGTGCCCAATTGAAGGTGAAGATATTAATGTTTTTAGCTTATTTTTCGGTATTTGTCGTCTGAAGGGTCGAGCTTCAAACGATACTGATCTTGTGAAAATCCATCGCCTCTGTTGAAAGTTTTAGGGAGACATGCAAACATACATACATACATTTATAAATTGATAGCTCAAATTTTCGACCTAAACCGATTAAAAAGCTTGAACTATCTCTGAATACCCTTTATGCAAAATTTCAAATGTTTAGACCAGAAAATGTCTGAGTAATTTGGTAGAGACTGCTGAGGTCAAAATTTTTTTTTTAATTTTGACCCCTATTATGACCCCTTAAAATTTATTGTTTGGGGCTCAAATCAAGTTAAGTTAGATCCATGTCGAATGAACCTATATCTAAAATTTCAATTGTTTATACCCAAAATTGGCGGAGGAGTTTGGTAGAGTTCTCAAAGGTCAAATCGTTGAACTTTGACCCCTTAACAGCCAAATTTCTGGCCGAAAACGGATTACAAAGATTTTTCCCAAATCTCCATACACTGTATATCCAATTTCGAGTCTGTAGACTTAAAATTGACAGAGTTATTGCGTAGGGAAATGTACACAGACACACACAGACACACACACACACACACACACACACACACACACGTTTACTTTTATAGATATACTAGTAGGGGTGCCCGGTGTTGCCCGGGTATTTGGAGGTGTATGTTGAGCAAAAAAAAAATAGAGGTCAATTTTTTAACTTTGACCCCTATTATGACCCCTTAAAATTTATTATTTTGAGCTCAAATCAAGTTATTAAGTTAGATCCATGTCCAAAGAACCTCTATTTAAAATTTCAAGAGTGTAGACCGAAAATTGTCGGATGAGATTGGTAGAGTTCTCAAAGGTCAAATCGTTGAACTTTGACCCCTAATCGACAAATTTTTGGCCGAAAACTGATCACATCGATGATCCCAAATCTCAGTACCCTGTATATCCAATTTCGAGTCTGTAGACTAAAAATTGCCAGATTTATTGCGTAGGGAAATGTACACAGACGCACACACACACACACACACACAGACATACATACAGACACGTTCACTTTTATAGATATACTGGAATTTCAGTCCGGCGTTGCCCGGGTGTTTGGAGGTGTATATTGAGCAAAAAAAAAAGGTCAATTTTTTAAAATTTGACCCCTATTATGACCCCTCAACATTTATTGTTTCGGGTTCAAATCATGTTATTAAGTAATATACATGTCCAAGGAACCTATATCTAAAATTTCAAGTGTTTAGACCCAAAATGCTCGGATGAGTTTGGTAGGGTGCGTAAAGGTCAAATTGTTGAACTTTAACGTCTTAACAACCAAATTGCTGGCCGAAAACCAATCACATAGATTTTCCAAAATCTCAGTACTTCGTATATCAAATTTCGAGTCTGTAGACTTTAAATTGACAGAGTTATTGCGTAGGGAAATGTATATAGACACACAGACAGACAGACACGTTCACTTTTATAGATATACTAGCATGGGTGCCCGGCGTTGCCCGGGTGTTTGAAGATGTATGCTGAGCAAAAAAAAAAAAACAACAAAAAAACGGTAATTTTTAACTTTGACCCCTATTATGACCCCTTAGTATTTATTGTTTTTGGCTCAAATTAAGTTATTAAGTTAGATCCATGTCCAAGGAACCAATATCTAAAATGTCAAGTGTTTAGACCCAAAATTGTCGGAGGAGTTTGGTAGAGTTTTCAAAGGTCAAATCGTTGAACTTTGACCCCTTAACAGCCAAATTTCTGGCCGAGACCTGATCACATCGATTTTCCCAAATCTCAGTACCCTGTATATCAAATTTCGAATCTGTAGACTAAAAATTGACAGAGTTATTGCGTAGGGAAATATGCACAGACACACACACAGACACACACACACGTTCACTTTTATAGATATATAGATAGATACATATCATATTGATTGGCGGTCTTCTGTAATATAATTGTAAATAAACAAATAATAAACAACTTCAAGTGCATTAATAAAAATTAACAATAAGTGCTCAGTATTAGGTAGAGCTTTATAGATATTAACCATAAAAACATTTACACTGACTTACGTGAATATAATTAAGTTTTAACAACCTAATAGATCGTCGGAGCTGAGAACTATCATTTCTCGGCTCCGGTGAAGCATTAGGTTGTTGAAACTTAATTGCATTTATATAAGCTGGTTGGTTGGTACATACATACATACATACATACATACATACATACATACATACATACATATGTCTATACGCGTGTGAAGTCAAACAATTGTGAAAATATTTTTCAAAGTAAGTACATCCGAGGTGTTATAGAATAAAGTTACCGTTTGTTTTCAGTTGAAGGAAAATTACCGAGATGCCACGAATAAGCGTTGCAAATATCAGTTACGACAGAAAATAAACACATTGTATTACCATCTCGAACGCTACTGGCGAATAAAACTATATTTATGCCATCCAATCAAAACCCTTGTTGGCATGGCTACTAACCAGAAAAAATGACCGTTTATAGACTGAGACATTAATCTTCTTACTCTTCTTTTATCACTTCTGGTCTCATTTGCCCTTCCTCTAATCATTTGATATATTCAGTGTGCAAACAAGTAATCAAGTTTTAATATTTTATAATATTAAAACCTAATAATCCTGCTATAGATATTTTTTCAATGCTAAAGTTTCGGTTTCACGTTTGCGTATGTATAAAAAGCGAAACTATTTTGAGAGAGGGGAAGAAACTAAAGTAGTGGTTACAACGTAAATGTTTATACAAAAGAATTGAAGGAGAATAAGGTTTCTTTGAGAAAGATAAACGTGGAATAAACTTTGTTCACTGTTTGGGGTCTAGTGTAAAGAAGTGAGATTTTTCTTGGTAATGTTTTAAACACGCGTTTCTTTAAAACAAAACTGGATAGAACGTGGAATGTCCAGCCGAGAAGTGAGTCGAATTGTGTTTGTCGACAACATGGAACGGTGCTTCAAAAACCAGAGGCACAAGAAGAAGATGCTGGGAGATTTGGCGATTCGAATTAAATAAACAGATGAGATGGGGTTGAGGTGAACGAAAGAAAAAAAAAACGAACCAACCAAGAAAGAAAGAAGCAATCAAACAACAACAAAAACAACAACAAAAACAACAACTAATAATAATAATAATAATAATAATAATAATAATAATAATAATAATAATAAAAAAATGAAAGTGAAAACAAAGATACAGAGGAAAGAAAATATGGATATGCATAATATAAAAAAGAAAAAAGAATGAAAGGAAGATAGAAAAGCATCATCATATCGTATGGAAATGAAGATTCTATTGTTGAGATTAGTTTCCGCGATATTTTTCTGGTCATAATTCTCTCTAGAAAGATATCGGGGATTACGAAAGCGACCAGGTAAAGGTTGCCAATATCCTCAGTGAAAGTCATTATTAATATGGAACGAACTCGATTCGAACTTGGGACACCCAGGTCGTCAATCCGTGTCGTTAACCACCTGACCACCGTCACCTACCAGATATAAAATGAGAAGGAGAGAAGCGGAAAAATAGGAGTGTTGCATGATAGAAAGAAAAAAAGAAAACAACCAAAGCAACTGAACACCTAAAGTGATAAAAGAAGAAAGAAAAGGAGGAAAACGAAAGAACGAATGAAGAAAGAAAGGAGCAACTAAAGTTCGAAATAATTAATAAAATTAAGATGCGAATAAAGAGGCAAATAGAAGAAAGAAAGATGAATAAACATACAATAAAGAAAGAAAGAACAAAAGGAAGATGTGAAATAAGAAAGAGAGAAACGGGGAAGAACGGAGATGCATAAAGAGAGAAGAAAAAAAAGCAAATAAA
This sequence comes from Euprymna scolopes, assembly GCF_053919585.1. NCBI lineage: Eukaryota > Metazoa > Mollusca > Cephalopoda > Sepiida > Sepiolidae > Euprymna > Euprymna scolopes. Next base: position 115,624,806 of record NC_136483.1, read on the forward strand.
TATATAAAAATGATAAAAAAGGAAAGAAAAAGGAAAAAATGAACGAATGAAAAAAGAACGAGGAATGAAAGGTTGTATGAAAATGTAGATATCGATAAAAGCTAGGTAGAAAAAAAGAACAGAAGCGGAGAACGGAGAAAGAAAGTAACGAATGAAAAATGGACAAATGCATGAATACCAGAAGGAAATAATGGAAGAAAGAAGACGGGGACCAATTAATCATCGGAGTAAGAAAAATAATAGACAAAAATGAAGAAACAAAACGGAGGGACGAATTGAATTTTACCTAGTACTATTACCTAGTACTATTACCTAGTACTATTACCTAGTATTATTACCTAGTACTATTACCTAGTACTATTACCTAGTACTATTCGTTACGCCACAGATCCTTGCTGACATGACTGACAGGAACGAGGGCATGCTACCCCCGTGAATTAAATAAAGGATTCCGTTCCAAATTTTGTGTAAATTCCCATTCGACAGCAAAGATTCCTGAGTTCGACAAGAAACACCTGAAGAAGGTTGGAGGATAAATCGGTCAAAATGTTGTGAAAATAACACTGAAGATGAGAACCGAGTCCGAAGAGTCAAATTAATACAAATTATCAATTCTCATCTAAAAAATTCAGAAACATTACGTTTTTTCTTCCATCGAAATTATAAAAAGTGACGCCAAGACAAAATGTGTCATTTTCGCTGTTGCTCATTCTGGGATACGAGGGGCGTGCAATAAGTAATGCCCCTGACCCACTTCCCATAGAAGTAGAGCAACGAAACTTGACACAGTTATTAGTCTTTCTCTACATAGGAATCACCCAGAGTTATGCATTTCTCCCATCGTTTGTTGCACTCTGGAGACCGTTTTTGTAGAACACCCCAGGTTGGTCCTCCAACCACGACGTGACTTCAGAAATCAAGGCTGCATCATCTGGGAAACGCTTTCCTTTAAAAAATAACTTCATTGCTTGGAAAAGGTGAAAATCAGAGGGTGCAAGGTCAGGAGAGTAGGGAAGATGGGGAAGGATTTCATAACCACACGTCCGTGCTTCTGATCTGGCGACATGCGAGTTGTGGACCGGAGCGTTGTCCTGCAGGAGGAGGGTACCTTTGCTGATCTTGCCCCGCCTCTTGATTTTGATAGCTTCCCTTAATTTCCTCAAAAGTGAAGCATAATCAGAAAAAAGTCCCCCCCAATATCCGATACAGATATGTTCTGAGTTTTTCCGATTCCCGATTCCGATATCGAGTAATCGTCCCAACTCTAGTTTACAGCTGAAGATTTTAATGACTGTTTTGAATATCTTAATTGCTCTTAGTGATATTTTTAGCTGATGCTGCTGATATTAATTAACATATTTAGCCTAATTGCAGATTAAATGACTCCAAGAAAACCCACGATAAAACACAAAATGCTGACATTCTTCGGAAATAGGCTGGATTCATTTAAGTGGAAATTCATTTAGCTGGTCGAAATGTTATCTAGCTTCCTTCCTTTTTCCGCCAATAACTATCATCATATTATATCTCTACGCCATCCATGATAGTTGCGATATATCAGCGGTGGACTTTTTTTTTACAACAGGATGTATGCCTGACTCAAGAGAAATTAACCCTGCACACACATACACACACACACACGCGCGCGCGCGCGCGCGCTGCCAATATTTGTCTTTCTCTTTACTGGAGATCTAATACCCCTTTCCCAGCCCGGGATTTTTATCCTCAGTCCACAAAATCAACAGAGATTAGACCATTCCCGTAATGACCTGGTCCCTTTTGATTGTAGCGTAATGCTGTTCCTGTGCAGTTCTAGGAAGTCCATCCTCCCAGGCTTTGCCTCCTCTCTTTGAGAAGGTGTTAGGAGAAAAAGCACCAACCAGACCTCCACTGGATGAGTGCAAAGAGGCCAAAGACCTCCGAGAGGCTTATTGCCACTCGAATTCCAGTGAAGATCAATGGTAAACGGTTGTTGCGACAACGCAAATTAATTTGCAAATGGTATCGAAAGAGATGGAGAGTACTGGAAATCTGGGGAGACTTATTGTCACTCAGACTCCAGGGAACAGCACAGGTTGTTCTAATAGACAAATCTTTGATGATGCCCTGTGTGAAAACTCCTAGTGAGTGAATAAAAATCCCTTTTAAAAGTTATTTAAAAGTTATGAGATTTTCTTTTTATCTGTTTGCACGAAAATAGAAACACATGATTGGTTGACCAAAAGTGGGATAGGTGGAGTATGCATTGCTAAGGCGGTAGTTTTTACAATGTCAATACTCTACATCGAATTTCACGTAAGTGTAAAAGATTTCTTTTAAATTGAATACACACTTCAAACTAGGCTCTGTTGATTGCTGTGTAATGCTGTTCCTGTGCATTTCTAGGAGGTCCATCCTCCTAGGCTTTGCCTCCTCTATTTTAAAAGGCGTTAGGAGAGAAATCACCAACCAGACCTCCATCAATAACTATCATATTATATCAATATGTTGTTGGACATTTCACGGCAAGTTCAAGTGCGTCTTCACGGCAAGTTCAAGTACGTTTAAAATTATTACATAAATATAGTTTAAATTAAGTGACATTTCATTTTGATAACCCTCAAGAGCATAGACATTATCTATATTCGACCTTTGTTTAAAGCGAATTGTCTTTTCCTTTAAAAAACATAATTTCTAATGTTCTTTGCCAATAAAAACAGTGTGTAAATACATTCATTGTAGTTACTTACTCTCTCATGGTAGTGTAGAATAAGAAGAGAAGAAGTCTCATTGTAACATTTAAAAACAGCTTTATTGATTATCTTCTTTGGTAGGTTATATAGAGAAAAGGGTTAGTTGTGGAAAATGTTCCTGTGTGGAGACGTAAATTAAAAATTAGACAGGCCTGTTGAAAGAGACAGAGTTCGTGTGTGTGTGTGTGTGTGTGTGTGTGTGTGTGTGTGTGTGTGTGTGTGTGTGTGTGTGTGTGTGTGTGTTGAAGCTATGGTCCATAGCCATGATGCATTATTTATCTCCTTAAGGTTAGTAGTAGAAACGAGTGTCACAAAAGATTAAAGACAGTACTGTAAAGTGAGAAAGAGGGTTCGTGTGTGTGTGTACTGCATTGAAGTCCGTGTGTGGAGATAGCCATGTTGGCTTGTTTGTATTCACGTCTTATTCGAACCCCAAGCCCGAAGGCTGGGTTAGTTCTGTTGGGGCCCCAGAGAGAAGTTGGATGAAACACGTCCGTTTCAAGTGGAGTTGTTGTCAATCCAAGATCTAGGCAAAAAAAAAAAAAAAAACAACACAAAATTTTATAAACTCGGTCACACGACTGAGGGCTAGCTTCTAATTGGACAAGCCAGGAAGGAAGTGTATTTCAAAATCTCCAGCCGCGAGAATTCGCCCCTGCTTGTATTTCTTTCAATTTCGTCTGTGTACTTTTTTTCACCTATGAAATTTCACAAATATTTTTCTTCATACTAGTCATAGAGCGATAGCCACTATATAGATTGAAATTAACATACGCAAATAGTGTAACAGCATCGCTTAAGGAGCGAATATGAACATATGTTAAGTTTGAAATGTGATGTTTATAGCTAAATATTGATGGTGTAGGGCTGGATCCGGTGGCATTCTCTCAGGTATTACATTCTTTGGATGATAGAAGATTGTCTGAAGCGACCTCGTCGGGGAATGCCGACGAGGCCAATCATGACAAATTTTGCGCCCGTCAAGAGTGCCCCTCCTTGGGAGGGTCTGGATTATCCACTATAAAATGACCTTTTGTTAACTTTACTGCAATTTATCCCTCTCATGATGAAATGATGTGACACAAGGGTAAAAAAGTGGGATTGAAGAATCAGCACTCTAGAAGAAAACATTCAGGCCCGCAAAAATGCCTGGGCAGACCTGTCAGCAATCTTGGACGATTAGCAATAACCTAACATCTTCTCAAAGAAAGAAGGGAAAGCCTGGGAAGGTGAACGGCCTAGAACTGCATATGAGCAGCAAGATACCACAGTCAACAGGGAAAAATCATTTCATAAATGGCCAAGGCCAAATGGATTGGTGCCAAAGGAAAACTGTCCACGCATCCTTATAAAAGCTTTTGTCTGTCGGTCATGTAAGTCCGTTCGTGAATCTATGACAATTAGTTCGGAATTGCCGTTACACAGACAAGCCAAACTTGACTGAAGTCTGAGAGAGTAACCTTGAATCAATAAATAGAAAATCACCTGGGCAAGGAAAGGCCAGTACTTTACCGAAACTACATCTGGCAAATATCAAAGATAATATACATTGACGCATATCCGTACACGTTTAACAGACACTGCAAAGTGAACACTCTCACCCCAATGACTAATTTTTTCGTAAATTGTGTTTTATTTATATTTCCCAGGCGTTTCCCGGTGGGAAATAAGATCAAATATAGTCTTGTTTACAATTTATGCATTGAAAGAAAACTTAAAAATAACATTTTCAATATGATGCCAAGTAATAAAAAAAAAACTGTTAGCGCAGTGATGATTTCTGAACAAAGATCTATTTGTTGATGTTGTGTTTCTTACAGGTTACTGTAAAACAGCCAATCGCTTTCATTAATTTATTTTTATTTAATTATTTCAATCAAATATAAATAAAATAATTATTTAAATGTCAAAACTTATATTAATACATTTTTTTTTTTGCAGCAAAGAAAACCTATTACAAAAGAATACGTTCTAATATACTTTTTGATTTTATGGCTTTAACCGATAATTGCCCACGTGACCACAAAGGGAATTGAAGGAAAATTTTAATATCTTTAGATTCTGTGAAAAATAATCCCCATTGAAACTTATTTGAAGTAGAATTTATATATATATATATATATATATATATATATATATATATATATATATATATATATATATATATATATATATATATATATATATATATATAGTAAGTTATAAAAATATATATTACAATTAAGCTACACAGGATATTCCGCGTTTCAGTCTCGTGAGAATTCGTCAGGCTTTCTCGCGAGAATGAAACGCGGAATATCCTGTTTAGTATCACTGCCATATATATATTTTTATAACTAAACTAGCTCTACCTATGTATTGAGCACTGTTGAAGTAAATACTGAAAATTTACGCATAAAATTATATTTTCATATATTAATTTATGTGATAAAATTAAGTAGACATATATATATCTTGGCCTGAAGACGTAATCTCCCCAATAACGGGTGATTACAGAAACATGTATGCACATATGTAGTCATCAATGTTTGTATAAATAAAATTAATATACCTGCTATGTTTACTCATTGAGCATTTTTTGGTAGACACATGGTGTTTCATTGGATGTACTTCTAGGAAACTAAACTCTACTGCCATAATATCTATCTATCTATCTCTCTCTCTCTCTCTCTCTCTCTCTATATATATATATATATATATATATATATATATATATATATATATATATATATATATAAGTGTAAGTGTCTGTCTGTGTGTGTATCTGTGTACCTGTGTCTCTGTGTGTCTGTGTGTGTACATTTCCCTACGCAATAACTCTGTCAATTTTTAGTCTACAGACTCGAAATTTGATATACAGGGTACTGAGATTTGGGAAAATCGAGATGATCGGTTTTCGGCCAGAAATTTGTCCATTAAGGGGTCAAAGTTCAACGATTTGACCTTTGAGAACTCTACCAAACTCATCCGACAATTTTCGGTCTACACACTTGAAATTTTAGATATAGGTTCATTGGACATGGATCTAACTTAATAACTTTATTTGAGCCCAAAACAATAAATCTTAAGGGGTCATAATAGGGGTCAAATTTTAAAAAAATTGACCAATTTTTTTTTTTTTTGCTCTCCAAATACATCTCCAAATACCCGGGCAACGCCGGACTGAGATGCTAGTATATATATATATATATATATATATATATATATATATATATATATATATATATATATATATATATTCATTCATTCATTCATTCACTTGTCATCCCTTTTTTACAAGAGTGAATTGCCCATCGTTAAAGACAAGATACAAGCAATCAGACAATATATACTAACAAGCCACCCGGCATTGCCCGGTCGTAAAATACGCTTAAATACGATATTTTGATTAATGCAGATTTCATATTTATTATTCTACTAGCAGGACTCGTTAACCGGCGTTGCCCGGTGGAAGCATATCACACCCTCGTAAAAAGTACGACTGTTGTTGCTATTGCCCAACACCCAACCCCCAAACCCAACCTCCTCATGTTAAGAACGGCTTTTGGAATAGACACTCTTAACATCGTCATGCTAAGAATGGCTTTTGGAATGGACACCCCTTACCTGTTCTTGTTAAGACGGGTGTCGGAATAGACACCCCATTTTGTGAGGGACGGGTTGTCAAAGTATCTGCTCCAAATTTAATCTTGATAATCATTGTCATGATCCTCACGCGCAAATACTATGAACCAACATTGTAATTTTGGTGTGCCGTGTCGGTCGGAGAAAATGTAAATCTTGGGTACGTATGTAATTTTTGTTACCGTGCTGAAATAATGTTATTATTTTGAAAACCATTATGAACGTGTTAGCGGAGAGTGTTTTATAAGTAATCCGTGTTTGTAAGATGTCCGTGTGGACCTTTAAGATCCCCTTTCAGTTATTTCGTCGTTTCGGCGTTCGTCGATCCAAGAAAAAAAATGTAAAAAAAAAAAAAAAAAAAGAAAGAAAAGGGACCGTCGGTGACTACATTGCCCGAAAACTTCTATTAAATATTAGTCTTTTTATAAATAGGTAACAAATACGTATGCAAGCAAAAATTTTTTTTTCTTTAGTTTATTAATTTCTCAACTGTAGTTTCTATAAAATAACTTTTTGCTTAATCACCTTGATTTAACCTTACGGGATTTTTTATTCTAATAGTAAAAAATTAAGTTATATTAATATTCTAAAAACTACCTATTCACATACAATGATAATGTGTTTTTTTTTTTTTTTTTCATGTAAACGCAAATAGTTCACAAATAACGTAGGTAATTGATAATGATTTTTTTATTAAAAAAAACTACTTATTTGTGGACAATGAAAATGCGATCTTGGTTCTCGTGACTCTTTTGTCTCCCAATTTTTCGTGATTACGGTGTAGCGACAATAAAAGAAACCATTTAATCAAGTGACGCTTTTTATGGATTTAGCTGAATACGATATGAAAAAATCACTTTTTTGGTACTTATGCACTTATGTTACCGGGCTGGCGGGTGTTATGTAACTATTCTGTACTTTAACCTTTGGGGAATTTCCCTAATAAAATAAAATAACACAATTCTATGAACAATGACAAACAACTTCTTCAACTTAACAAGGGAAAGGTTTATTTGCAAAGCGTACTGAAGGAAGAAAGTAGAGTCGGGTCTCCACTGCCTTACGAGGTAGTTACAACCCGCGGCTGTCGTCAATACCTTTAGTAGGAGCAGCGAAGAGAACAGGCGTCTAGCCCCGACGAAGGCTGGTAGCGTAAGAGAGAGTTTTCTTCTGGGACCGGAAGCTGTCTGGTCCCTAGGGGTCAATTTGTATTCGTGCGCAAGTCCTCAGATTGGACAGTCTAGCGCCTCATTACTCACTCAGAGGAAGCGAATGCGCGAGAAGAAAAGGGGTCCATTTGTGTCTGCTACATAACCCCCTGCTTAGGCTGAAAGCCGACAGAGAGAAAGGTAGCATAACAAATAGCAGAAAGAAAAATACAATAAGAAATGTCCGTCTCTTTAGGTTATTTTCTTGCAGAAAAAAAATGTTCTTACTTTTCTGTGAAAAGTTGGAATATTTGCAGAAAACGTTCTGCTCTAAAAAGGAGAGAAGAAAAAATGTTCTTTTTCAACAGAAATACACTGTTTTGCAAAGTCTCTTCGGCCAATGTACCCGTCGACCACTACGTGTAGTGGTCACATAATTGTTCTCACGTGGAACATTTACCTCAGGTGTATGATTATGCTGTGTGTATGTTGGAGGAATGTGTGGCTCAGGTGTTAATGTGTCCAGAAAGGCTCTTTTTACCCTATCTACCGATACTGTCTCTTTTTTACCACTAATGTCTAGGATAAAAGTTTTATCAGTGCGTGAAAGCACGCGATAAGGGCCAGTGTAAGGTGGAGTTAGGGGGGCTTTTACTGCGTCCTTTCTAAGGAACACGTGAGTCCATGTCGCTATGTCCTTCGGAACCAAAGATTTAATGGTCTGTTCCCTAGGGTGCATCGGCGGTAGCTTACTGAGATAAGCTCGTAGTCTGTTGACATATAGAGCTGTGTCAGTTGATATATCCTCTATCGGGGTCAGCATCTGACCTGGCAACGATAGAGGTGCTCCATAGACCAGTTCGGCTGCGGAATATCCCAGGTCCTCCTTGATTGATGCCCGACAGCCAAGAAGGATGACCGGTATGTACTCGCTCCATCGCTGTTGATCAGGGTAAGCGCGTAATGCAGCTTTCAATTGGCGATGGAAGCGTTCTATCATCCCATTTGAAGCAGGGTGATAGCTTGTTGTCCGAATGCGAGTGATCCCGAGGATCTTGGACAGTTCCCGGAATAGGTGGGATTCGAATTGTGCACCACGATCAGTGGTGATTGTAGTGGGAACTCCGTAGCGCGATATCCAGCCTGATATAAGGGCTCGCGCTACAGATTCAGCCGAAATGTCACTAAGTGGGATGGCTTCTGGCCACCGTGTGAAACGGTCTATGCAGGTCAGGAGATAAGTGAATCCCTGACTGACCGGCCATGGTCCAACCAAGTCAATGTGAACATGGCTAAACCGAGCGTCTGGGGTGCTGAATGTTCCAAGGGGTGCGCGGATATGCTCGTGCACCTTTGATTTTTGGCAGGATACACAGGAACGTGACCAAGCAATGATGTCACGCCTCATGTTAGGCCAGAAAAATCTAGCTGTAATCAGCTTTACTGTGGCTTTGCGTCCGGGGTGTGCCAGGTTGTGTAGAGTGTCGAAAACAACTCTACGGTGGGTCGTTGGAACGAATGGTCGAGGTGAATCCGTTGAGGTGTCACAGATGATCTGCGTGTCAGAAGTAGGCACGGGCAGATATGCGAATTTGCAAGTCCCGAATTCAGGTGACGATGGATCCAACGTGTCCAGACTTGGCTGGTCTAAGGCCATCTGTTGCAAATCGATATCCGATGGTGAGGACAGAGAATTGATGGGCAGGCGAGACAATGCGTCTGCTGCTGCGTTCTGCTCACCCGTGATATGTCGGATATCACTAGTAAACTGCGAAACAAAGTCCAAATGACGTGTTTCGCGGGGAGAATATTTGTCCGGCTTAGCACGCAGTGCGTATGTAAGCGGACGGTGATCGGTGTAGATCACAAATTGTCGGCCCTCGAGTGAATGTTGGAAGTGTTTCACTGCGAGGTACATTGCCAGTAGTTCGCGGCCAAACGTGCTGTAACGTTGTTCGGCCGGTTTCAGCTGTCGCGAAAAGTATGCAAGAGGTTGTAACTGTTGTTGGTGCTGCTGTTGCAGCACTGCACCTACAGCTGTGCCCGATGCATCAACGACCAGTGAAAACTGGGCATCGGGTACAGGATGTGCCAGCAAAGATGTCGTCGCTAGTTTATTTTTCACTTCCGCAAATGCTTTAAGTTGGATCTCATTAAGTGAGATCTGCTCGTTTTTCTTCTTCCTGTTACGTAACAGGTCGGAAAGAGGAGCTAAGAGATCCGCACAGTGTGGGATAAAGCGTCTGTAGTAATTCAACAGACCAAGGAAGTGCCTAAGTTGGCGAAGTGAAGTGGGCGGTTGAAGGTCTTGTAGAGCCTTCACCTTTTCCGGCAACGGAGATATACCGTCTGGGCTGATAATGTGGCCCAGGAAAACTAGTGACGTAACACCGAAAACACATTTACCAGGGTTAATCCTCACTTGGTATTGCTGAAACCGTTCAAAAAGTAGGCGGAGGTGAGTGACGTGTTCCTCAGGTGAGGCACTAGCCACGAGAATGTCATCTATATAGTTATAGACGAAATCTAAATCACGCACTACTTCATCCATAAAGCGCTGAAAAGTACTGGCAGCGTTACGTAGGCCGAAAGGCATAGTAAGAAATTCAAACGCTCCAAATGGGGTTGTAACCGCAGTCTTGGGTATGTCGGCCGGATTCACCGGGATCTGATGGTAAGCCTTAACCAGATCTAGCTTAGAGAAAGTCTTACAGCCATGCAGAGAGGAAGCAAAGTCCTGAATATGCGGGATTGGGTAACGATCAGGTACCGTCATGGCATTGAGTCGTCTATAGTCCCCAGTTGGACGCCAATCTCCGTCTCGTTTTGGAACCATATGCAGAGGGGAAGCCCAAGGACTGGACGAGGGGCGTATAATTCCCAACTGTAGCATATGATTAAATTCTGCCTTCGCTGCTTTAAGTTTATCCACAGGAAGGCGACGAGGGCGTGAGAACACAGGAGCACCTGTGGTCTCAATATGATGTTTTGTGGTGTGCGTGGGTTTGCTCACCACAAAATTTAAATTGGTTAACTCCGGGTAGGAGTGTAGCACCTCATGGTATGGGTCATTTGCAGCGGCAATGAAAAATACCGGGCTGATAGATGGGGCATTAGATAACGAGCCAGGGACGGAAAGTTCCGTGCTAGCGTCTATCAGCCGGCGTCTGCGCATGTCGACCATTAAATTAAAATTATGCAAGAAATCCGCGCCTAGTATGGGGTACGGTAGATCTGCTACAGTGAAAACCCACGTAAAGTCTCTCCGTAAATTCAAGTCCAGAGAACGTGAAATTTGACCGTACGTGGGGATAGGTGAATGGTTCACCGCTTGCAGTGTTATCAATGACACTGGTGGCCTTTCTTTAAGTAGCCTAAGTGGCCATATACTACAAACAGCGCCAGTGTCTACCAAGCAACGTGCTTGAGATTTTACGTCAGTGACGAAATAGGCACGGTTATTTGCATTTTGTGGAAAGTTTGCCGTGCTCGTCTTTCCACAATTTAGTTTCCCTGGTTGTTAAAAGTGCAGGGCATTTTACAATTCCGTGCTTCAGCGCCATAGCGACTATGATAAAAACATAGTCCCGGCATGTTTGCACGGCGACGGTGGTGCGGGGAAGATGAGCGGCTTTTGTAGCGGCGTCTGGGTGAGTGCGACCTGCCCATATTGAGCTTGCTCACCTCTCTAGTGAGGCGTTCGATGGCCGTTAGTATAGCCACCGATGTAGCATCCTGTCTTACATTTGCGGTGCCTGCGGGTACCTCAGCAGGCTGTTGTGGAATCGCCGCGGTGGTAGGCCCCCTCACAAAGTCCATGACCTTGTCCGCCGATGCTGCTACTACATCGACGGTGTGTTTTTCAAACATTGGCGCAAGTATGGCCTTTACCTGCGCCGGCAGCCTTGAGAAAAAGAGCTGCTTAATTAAGGCACTGTCAGGAGGGACGTCCTCTGCCAGTTCCCTCATTCTACGGAGTAGTTCCGTCGGCCTGCGGTCACCTAAGTGCTCGTCATGGACCAGCGTTTGAAAACGCTTTTCCGCCGACACGGACGTCCGTAGTAGCACCTCCCGTTTTATGCTATCGTAAGTGGAGTTTAACGGGGTGTCCGTTATTAAGTCCTTGACCGCAGGAGTCAATGACGCGGGGAAGGCACTGAATAAAATGTGCAGCTTCGTTTGCTCTGACACGTTGTTCGCCGCAAAATAAGACTCGAGTTGAGCAAACCAGACCCGGACGTCCCAGCGAAAGCAGGCAACGTTGTCATCTAGCGCCTCATTACTCACTCAGAGGAAGCGAATGCGCGAGAAGAAAAGGGGTCCATTTGTGTCTGCTACAAACCTAACAATTAAATAAACAAAAAAGATATCGTAAAACTTGAATTTATATAATCATTTTATTATATATATTTTTGAGGTGGGGAGAATGGGCTTAGCGTGCGTGCACTTATGTTACCGAACTGGCGGGTTTATTGTAACTACTCTGTACTTTCACCTAACAATTTAATAAAAAAAAAAATGTAAAACTTGAATTTAACTTGAAAATACTATTTTCAAAAATAGCACGGTAACATAAGTGCATAAGCACCATTTTATTTTGCATATTTTATTTCCAAAGGACCCTTTGAATAAATTCACAATGATTTAAATTTAGTGTTGTGTAATGGTTTTAAAAATATATATATATAAGTACTAAAAAATAATGTTATGGTAATATTTATTTATTGTATTTTTTTTTTTTTAGAAATAATTATACAACACTTTAAATTTCAATCATAAAGTGGTGCGTACCGCGCTATTTTTGTAAATAGTAATTTAAAGTTATTAGCAAGGTTTACAATGTCTTTGTTTTTTTTTTTATTAAATTGTTAGGTGTGTCTATAGTAAATAAAAAATGTGTTCGAAGGAAAACAAAAACAGATATAAGTGTCTCTCTCTCTCTCTCTCACACACACACACACACTCTTTCACTCTCTCTCTCTCTCTCTCTCTCTCTCTCTCTCTCTCTATATATATATATATATATATATATATATATATATATATATAGTAATGAAATCAAAAGGATGTAGTGTTTACCTGATGTTTTTTTTTTACATGGTAGTCACCACTTATCAAGGCCCGGAAGCTACTCGGCGTGTACAGTAATCAATGGGATAGTATCGTAGTAATCGTTAGTATTGAAGATTTGATAAAGTGTCTTACTTAAGGGGGCGGTTCATCAGGAACTTGTTTATATTGGACTTGAAGACAACCAAGTTGTAGTCAGGTGGGAAACAGGCAAACGGAAGAGTTCCACAGGCGTGCAGTTATAAGAAAGAAGCTTTGTTCATGGAATCTACGTTTTGGTTTTGGCACAGATA
>NC_136483.1:115642672-115672672 GCF_053919585.1 Euprymna scolopes
TTTTATTTTATTTTATTTATTTAGGTTTTATTTTTTTGCTTCAGGTTTTATTAATTATTTTTTTTAGATTTTAAGTTTCTATAACTTGGTTGAAAGATTCCAATATGGGTTTTTCATTCTTATATTTTTACTCGGTAGATTCATGTGCGGTTTTGCTGCTAAATGACTTCCGTCGGCGTTCGATTCGTAGGAAAATCATGTTTAATTTTCGATTTTTGAGCGATTATTCGGAAAAATAGGTAACTTTACACGAATAGGGAGGATTTTTTTTTTCATGCGTCCGTGATCCGTCCGTGATTTTTCATTTTAATATACTTTCATAGAAATGTTTCTGTTATGTAAAAAAAACATCTATTTTCTTTACGTCACAAGTGTCACGCTCATACATGAATTCCACACCTAATATAACATACTGACCCAACGGGTCACGGGTAGTCTATTATTTTATAAAAACAAAACAAAGATATACTTTAATCACAAATGCGTCGAGATCCAAATATGTTGTTCTTATTGATAACATGCACATATACAGCCAATTTTGTGTTGAGCATATCGGGAAGTGATATACAAACTGCCATTAGCATATTAACTGATGTTCTTTGTGTAAATAAATTGAGCTTATGCGTTTGGACAATGCCAACACATTGTTAATTCATTACCCGGCAAAGCTGCAGCCGAATAAGGCAGTAATTGTTTGGGCGGTCGAGTTTCGATCCTGGCTTGAGATAGTTGCTTGTCTAACTGCACTGATGGGTTATGATACATCGAAACACTACTGTATGCGGATGATAATATATATATATATATATATATATATATATATATATATATATATATATATATATATATATATATATATATATGTGTGTGTGTGTGTGTGTGTGTGTGTCTATGTGTGTGTGTGTGTGTGTGTAGTCAACACCAACCCCATTCAGGGTTTAACTGGCTTCCTCCAACGGAGGAAGTTTCATGGGAGTATGAAATTCACAAGCGGTCCCCAGTCGCATGTATATCCCCGTTAGGGGAGATGACGACGTTAGGTTTTTGCAACTTTTTTGCAGGGAGGTGTCGACGTCCTCCTACATACAGCACCCATTTTAGTAATGGCCAAGTTCAACGATGCTTAACTTCGGTGATCTGACGGGAACCGGTGTGTCAACGTAATTATGCCGTATATTATATATATATTATATATATATTATATATATTATATGTATATTATGTATATCATATATATTATTATGCCGTATATTATATATATTATATATATTAGTAATTTATAAAATATATATGGCGATTAAGCTACACTGAATATTCGGCGTTTCATCCAGTCTAGGATTCCTCAGGCTGAGGAATCCTAGAGTGGATGAAACGCCGAATATTCAGTGTAGCTTAATCGCCATATATATTTTATAAATTACTAACTAGCTCTACCTACGTATTGAGCACTTTTGAAGTAAATACTTAAAGTTTACGCATAAATTTATACTTTCGTATATTAATTTTATGTGAGTAAATGAAGTAGTTATATTATATATATTATATATACGGCCGTATATATATATATATATATATATATATATATATATATATATATATATATATATATATATATATATACGGCCGTATATATATATATATATATATATATATATATATATATATATATATATATATATATATATATATGATATTTTCTTCAAGACTTCTTGCCTTGATGGAGGGGAGACTAAAACTTGCTTCTATGGTTTCAAATGATCTGAAATAACAGCAAAGGGAGTCTTGATTCCAAATATTTCTCATGTTTTATCTCCCCTCTTTTGGAACTAGAGTACGATTATGAATATCTCCAGTATCAAATAATCCTTATACACTGTGAAATTTTTGTTTCCCCCCCCCCACACACACACATATATATATGTATGTATATATATATATATATATATATATATATATTTAAGCCTGAGGAATTCTCACGAGAATGAAACACGGAATATTCTGTGTAGCTTAATTGCTATATATATATTGTTGTAACTTACTACCTAGCTTTACCTATGTATTGAGAACTGTTGAAGTTAATACTGAACATTTACACATAAATTATATCTTCGTATATAAATTTATGTAATTAAATGAAGTGGTTATATATATATATATATATATATATATATATATATATATATATATATATATATATATATATATATTAGAAGATTTCTCATCATAAAACGGGTAAAATAATTTCTGCATATAGAACAGTTTTTAACCCCTTTTTATTTCGCATTAAAACGAGTAAAATCCAGATATAATGATACTGAAAATTATTCCTAAATTCTTTATTCCTGTTTTAATCAAAATCAATTACATCATTTGGATACTGAAAAATGTTTGAAATTTAAGTCTTAAAGTTTTAGGTCTCTTTAAAGTTAAAAAATATTTTTGGTGCTACTAGTTATTTTTTTTATTAAAAAATAAATATTTATTCATTCTTAATAAGTGTTATATTGATTCTACATTTAAAGTTTCGTAAGGATTGCCCAATAATTTTTCGATTGTATTTTCTTCTCCTAACAAGAAGAAGAAGATTGTTTCCATTTTTTTTTCAGTTCATTTTTCATTGAATTATCTTCGTAATAACAGAAGTAATTTATTTCCTATTTACAAAATCTGCCAACGTTTGTGCGAAAAAAAAAATTCCACTAGCGGGGGGTACCCGGCGTTGCCCGGGTGTTTGGAGGTGTGTGTGTTAAAAAGAGATGTAAAAGAAAAAAAAAGTTTGGGTCGGAAGGTCAGATTGAACCAATAAAGCCAGTCACCTAACCATCTGTGCCACGATGGAGAGGAACTGATAAAGGCGTTATATGAAGGTTTATGAAGCGCAATGAACAAGTGCGAGGAAGTCTGGCCTGTAAGCCAAAGCATTCGCGGACATACACAAGAAGAAGCGAACACACACACACACACACACACACACACACACACATTTTCGCTTTTATATTTACAGATGCCCCCCCCCACAGGTTTGGCGAAAAAAATGTATTCCATTATATTAGAGATCTATAAAATGTTCACTATATGACACGCACACACAACGAAACCAATAAATAAGAACGAGATCGTTGTAAATCTCTTTTAAAATACTCTCAATGAATTATGCTGCCATTCTTTATGGAACTTTTTAAGTGACGCGACCGGAAGTGTTCCGACAACTAGCGTTCTCTGTGACAGGAAGTAAGTCGAAAGACCTCGTGGGGCAGAAGGGCAAAGAGAGGAAGTCGTTTACTAATTGACTCTCAACACCTATTCGCTTAAATTATTTGTCAGTTCAGTAATATATATATATATATATATATATATATATATATATATATATATATATGTGTGTGTGTGTGTGTGTGTGTGTGTGTGTATGTGTGTGTGTGTGTGTGCGCGTACGCGCACGTGCGTGTGTAGAGATAGATAGAAAGATAAATAGATAGATAGATAGATAGATAGATAGACATGTCGCTGAATGTATTTTTGTTAGAGCGGGATTACAGTATTTGAAATTAGAATTAATATGTTTTGTATTTTGTAAAAGCTGTGGAAACTGTTATTGCTATAATCTAATAATCGTTGAGTTCATTTTGGATTGCAATATTGAGCACATACCTAATTGTGTAAGCACGAAACAATGGCGTTTGTCGGTATAATAATAATTGTTAATATTTATTTATAAAAAGATATTATTGCTATAAAAAGATCCTTTAACAAATTAAAATTTAGTCCTCTTAAGGAAGTTAAGAAAAAGCGGCCAACCTAAGCGTAAAGTTTAATATTTTAACTTCCTGTCGTTGAATACTCTCATTTTGTTTGCGTTTTGTGCCCACTGACTTCGTATTTATACATACTTAATTTCCATTAATTCCTGCGTAAATTTCTGGTAGCCTGGAGGTAGAATGCTAGCCGACAGAGCCAAAGACGACTTTGTGACTGAGTTGGAATCTCCGGACTGGTAGTCATTATCATTTCCTACACCAATGACTGCGTATAAAATGATAATGGCTATAGGTATAAACAATAATTGTTAATATTAATTTATAAAACTATAAGCCATAAATATCATTCAAATACGGTAGTGCTTGAATATATGGTTAAATGTCAGTTTTAGTCATTTAAAACAGCTTTAAAGCTTCACCACTTACTTTTTTCAACCAGATTTCAAACAATTATTACAGTTTATTGATCACCTTCTCAGCTATATTATGAAAAGTTTTTTTTTTCAATTTTCGTTCAGTAAAATCAAAGTTATGATGAATTTTCAGGTAGTCATCATCATCAAAATATGTAAGAAGGTAAGCGACGCTTTTAATGACTGATTTCCATAGTAACCACGTCGTTTCAGCGACTACTGTTGCTGCTAATTCACTGCTGTATCGAAAAGAAAGTGAAACAGGGAGAATGAAAGCACGAAAGGGAGATAATTAGAGGGATTTTATTGAAAGGAGACGACTGTCGTACATTGTTATTACATATTTGTTTATGGGCCAAAAAATAAGACTGAAATTAACTGAATAAATCAAAGAACAAATGAATTTATCGGAAGCCTGGAAAAATCATGGATTACAATAGAAAAATGCGAGCATGAAAAGTAATATGGTTAAGCTTAAACATGGAAAAGTAAAGGACTAGTTGTTAAAACTGGAAAAGAAAAGGACAAGATAATCTAGTAAAAAATATAATAAATTTATAACTTAAAATATAAGAATTTTTTAATTCAATTTATACCATTATATAATCAATATTATATACAATACTACCTACTTATGTAATTTTAAAGAATATTTTAGACACATCTGTTCGTTATAATAAAATCCTACATTTCATCCTAAAAGCAACGACATCACAATCGCAACCATCTGTAGGTAATATAACCATTCTACAGATGTTGTGCTTGCACCCTTCGTAACTGGGTCATAAACTCATAGGCATAACAGATTCTTTCCATTTCTCGATTCCAAAATAATGAATACCCCCTTTTGAAATTCCCCCCATTCTCATTTGCTCGGAGCTAACCATTCGATCCGGAGTCTACATCTTAATACATAAATGAACGCTCCAGAACTTTTCCAATATGGCAGCACTCTCTACAAGAGATAATCGTTTTTAAAAAAGATAAACCAAATACAAACATAATAACTGCTCATAAACGGAAAATTAAATACTGATAATCTTACACTTTCCTATGCACACATTTACAGCACGCCATTATCACCACTCCAAAAAACAAACCTTGAAAAAAAAAAGCAAACAATATGTACGGGTACCATTGTTTATTTTTCGATTTCGGAGCGGCTTAGCAAACCTTATACGATGCTATATTTTTTTTTGGGGGGGGGGGAGGTTCTTTTACTTTATTTTATAACGGGGCGTTTTTATTATCTTTTTTTACTTCTTTTTGTTATATGCTTAATTTTAGACCAAGCATCCTTTGTGTGGAGTATTGTTTTTACTTCTATTTTCCGGACTCATAATCGACACTGCACTTACATTACCTTTGTTTACATTTTTTATGTAAATTTTTATCTTAGCTCCATCTCCATAGGTTTTTTTGTATTGACAACTTTTGTAGGTTTTCGACTATGCTGATTAAGAAAATCTCATTTATATTTGGCACATACAAGTCGTTTTACTAATATAAAGACCTGTATCATGCACTTTAAATCAATGGCCATTAGATTTGTATGCGTGTGCGAGGAAATCTTATTCTATCTGATCGACACTGGCAACCCCTAATTTTTATGTTGGTTTATAATATTTGCGGGTGGATATCCTGACAAGGATTATCAAGGTTGAATTTGGGGAAATATTTTCCAAATTTGGATTGATAGTTGCTATTTCTTCTGATGAGTTAAAGTAAAAATAGATTCATTGATTGATATAATAATTAAATGAATGATTTTGCTCTACGAAAAAGTCACTACCAAGAATTGCAAATGTCAACGCAATTAAAGGAATAAATTGCAAGATGGTCAACATCATAAAACTTGGAATATAGACTTTTGTCATTTGTTATATACATATATATATGCATATATATATATATATATATATATATATCGTAAGTTATGAATTAATATATATGGAATTAAGCTACACAGAATATTCCACATTTCATTCTCGTGAGAATTCATCAGGCTTATGCGCACGAGTTGACGAATTCTCACGAGAATGAAACACGGAATATTCTGTGTAGATTAATTGCATATATATTTTCATAACTTATAACCTAGCTCTACGTATGCATCGAGCCCTGTTGAAGTAAACACTGAAAATTTACGCATAAAATTATATCTTTGTATATTAATTCATGTGATTAAATAAAATAGTTATATATATATATATATATATATATATATATATATATATATATATATATGAGTTTTGATCTCACTACTATATAATAGGTTCAATAATCGATTTCTGCATGATATCATATTTAAGCTGCCTGCTAGTATATATATATATATATATATATATATATATATATATATATATATATATATATATATATATAAGAATGCAAGTCTTTGAATTTCAACAAAATCTTGTACTATATATGCTCTGTCACTATAAAATGGATACATTGAGCTTTACTCGAATTTTACGTATATTAAATATTCAGTTTTTATCTTAGCAATTTCAACCCATTGAATGAAAATATTTCAACCCGTTGAATGAAAATATTTCAAAAATAAACATAAATCTATAAAATTATAAAACTCAAATGACCTTGTAACGAGTGAATAACCCACTTTCCGGTTTACGACATCCGGTTGCGAATGCGCGCATAAACATTAACCCATAACAACGTAAACAAATAAACACAAATCGCTTCTTTTGCAGATTTTGACCTGCGCACTGAAATATTAACGTTATTATTTCGGAATTATTATTTAACATGGGAAGAGTGGGGGGGGTGTTTTGCAACTATTCTTTATTACAACTATACTGTCGCTATTTTCTTACAACTAAACAACTTTAACCCGATGACAAATATCAGAACAATTGTAGTAAAGCCAAGACTACTACTACTACTACTACTACTACTACTACTACTACTACTACTACTACTACTCTCTATCCGTCTCTTTTCCTTTCTCCCTTCTTTCCTTCTTTTTTCATTTTTTGTTTACATTTTTAGATACAAATAGTTGTGTGAGAACGGTGAATTTGTTGACACATTTATTAATCTGTTTCAATATTAATTTATTTTATTTTATTTATTTAGGTTTTATTTTTTCGCTTCAGGTTTTATTAATTTTTTTTTCTTTTTAGATTTTAAGTTTCTATAACTTGGTTGAAGAATTCCTATATGGGTTTTTCTTTACATCACACACACACACACACACACACACACACACATATATATATATATATATATATATATATATATATATATATACATATATATATATATATATATATATATATATATATATATATATATATATATATATATATAAAATTGTTATCGATCTGACTTTTCCAGAAAAAAAAAACTTGTCCTTTTTAAGACAATTTATCTTTCACTCAGTCGAGCTGTTCATCAACTTCATTGAAATGTCAACACCAACCAGCATCGTTGGGAGAATCCAACCTGCAGAGGCATTGTTCAACTCCAGTGCAGCGGCAACGTTTTAGCATCAACATTGGAAAATAAAGGCGATCATGCGTTCTACTAAACGCTCGCATGACGACAGTGACTGAACATAATATTTTGTAATTTTACCCTGGTGAAGTGAAACCGAATATTTTTCTTGTAGAACTTATATGCTCGTATTTGTCATTGATCGTTGCCTATTGCCTTTATATCCCGTAAAAAGTTGTCGAGGCGACCTCAACAAGACGATTATTGTATGTACATCTCCTCCTAGGGTAGGTCTAATGCCTCGTATGTCATGATCAAATAAAACATGTTTGTTATCGAATGCAAACCAACAAATAACAACAGCACAATTACATCAATTCAGCCTTGTGACTGAGGACCTTCATGCCCGATAATCTTTCTCGTTGAAATTAAAGCCTCACAGAAACACGAAGAAAAGAGAAAATATAGTGATTTTGCAAAAGAACCATTTATTAAGTTATTAACGTCACTTTCATTTCTGTTAGACGCAGAGGGGGGGGGCATTCACGGGCTATTTACACCTGGGGCCTTAACCTAATTTATAAAAGATTTTAAGTCATTTCTTTGACCGTGCTGTCTGATCAAAGTTTCACAAAGAACCGTTTGCTTCTCTCCCTCACTCTTTCTCTGAGCCATGTAACGTCATGTCCATTTCTAACAAAAGTAGGATGAGTTAACATATGAGTACGAATACTACCCCCCCACATCCACCAGTTCTTATTTCGTATGTACGTGCTAATGTTGCCCTGCGAATTTAAATAATCAGATATGTATAAGCGAACATAACCATTTCTATGTAACAAGATGTTCCACTCACCTTTCTTTAACTCTTCAATTTTGTTATCCATGCTCCCAGGCAACGCCGGTGACCTCATCCTTTATTCTACTAATAAAACTCAGAAATCCTTCCGAAGCGTCAAATCCAAAGGGTCTATCAATAGGATAGTTGAACTGTCTGGCAGTGGTAATTGACATGGTTACAAAAACCGTGTCAAATAGAGGACGAGAAACGGATATAGAATGCATAAATAAAAGTAGTTTTAGAGATAGATAGATAGATAGATAGATAGATAGATAGATAGATAGATAGATTTTTTTTTTTTTACACAGTGATCACCACTTATCAAGGCCCGGAAGCCACTCAGGGATAAGGGTTATTGCAAGTACATTAAGTTAGTGAGGAGATTTGCTGAAGTGTTTACTTAAGGGGGCGGTTCATTAGGAATTTGTTAACATTGGACTTGAAGACATCCAAATTGTAGTCCGGAGGGAAGCAGGCAGACGGAACAGAGTTCCACAGGCGTGAAGTTCTAAGAAAGAAGCTTTGTTCATGGAATCCGCGTTTTGATTTAGGCACAGATATAGAGTGGGGGAAATTTTTCACAGTAGATTCAGCTAGACGGGTGTTTCTCGTGAAAGATTGGCGAGGGGGGACCAGAGATTGGAGTTCAGACGAGCATCTGCCATGGAAATAACGATAAAACAAGGACAGGCTCGCAACGTCTCTTCTGTGGGAGAGAGGTTGCAGGGTAGAGAAAAGGGCATCCCCCACTAAGCCACGAAGTCTATTTTGTACTCTGTCAAGGCAGGATAGGCTGTTTTTAGCAGCTCCTGCCCAGATATGGCAACAGTATTCCATCCTTGGACGTACTTGGCTTTTATATAGATAGAGAATTGCATCAGTAGTGAGATATCTTCTGGAGCGGTAGAAGGATCCCACCATCTTTCCAGCGACCTTGGCAACAGACTTGATGTACGTGTTCCATTTCAGATCAGGAGTAAAGGTCAAACCCAGAAGCTTGTCAAAACACGGAGCCTCACCCAGATGAGAGCCATCCATCACAATTGATGCCAGATGGGGATCAGAGCGTTGATGATGTAAGGATAGAGAGAGAGAGAGAGAGAGAGAGAGAGAGAAAGAGAGAGGGGGGTGATAGAGATGTCGAAGAGAGTGAAGGAAATACCTAATAACACTTGTTTATATTGTCACGACCTGAATGTTCGAGATATAAAAGTTAACAAATGATTACAATGATGATGCAGACATTTTTTTCTCTTTATATTTTAAAGTAAAACCGTCAGATAAACTAAATTCTATATGGCGTCTATCGACCATACTTGTTTGTGTGCTTTAGTAAGCAAATGCGTCAAGACGTGAGCAATTATATCCCAATTGCGGGTGTATATCATGCATAGCCTATGATGACACCAGGGTGAAGATCAACAGGAATGTGAAGATCATCAGTATCAAGGTAAAAGTGCACTTGGGATGCATTAGTAAATAGTTATGCGGGATGAGTAGACATGAAAAAATACTAGCTTGTACGTGCTGCTCGTTTTCTTTCGCTGTTCGTCAAGCATACCTTTTTCCTCTTCTTTCTTTTTCCTCTTCTTTCTTTTTCACTTCTTCATCTTTCTGTATCGGGTGGAAATAGGATGCATTCAAATCAGTTGTTCTCTCTTATGTATGAGCAAACGGTACGTAAGATTTCGAAATAAATCAATAAATAAGCGTTAACGCACATATAGGTGTGAACTCGAAAATCTCAATTAATGAGAAAGATACCCACAGCTTTGAAACGGCGTGTCTTGGATGGTGCCACTGGATAAAGCCTACCATTACCACCCCACAAAAGTAGAGAGTTTTCTAACTGATACTCTCCTACACTGATTCTCGGAAGAGATAGCGAAAACAAAAGCAACAAGCGCCCAATACGGGAATCTTATGCCACACCACTTATCATACAACTACAACTACTGCAGATCCTCTCTCTATAATGATAGCTTAACGAAAAAGCTAAATACACATACAATGGAACTCTAATCAAACAAATTCACATTTCTCCTGCCATTTCGTACGGTCGAACAATAACAAATGAGTATACTTTACTTTTAAACACAAGAAGGAACAATTTTCTCACACAAAATCTCTGTAATACTATTGTAAATTTGTAAATCTAATAATGTACAAAAGTGAAAATGTGTGTAAGGACACTTCTCAACCTATATACTCAATAAATTTTTGATCTACAGACTTCAAATTTGGTATATAGGGTATCCAGAGATGTGGAAAACTTTTTAATTCATTTCCATCCGAAAAAAGGGTTGCTAAGGGGTCAACATTGAAAAATTGGTACTTGAAAGTCATTGGATTTTTATTAATTTATTTATTGCGGACTATTATCATCTTTTTTAGTAGTTGTTTCACGACGTTTCGGGCAACTATTCCTCTGGCCTTCGTCAGGTGGTAACCGTGACGGGATAGGAACTCCGAATCTCCTAGCTGCATACTTAGCAATTACTGCCTTCCATAGTTGTTGTCGTCTCACAACGAAGGCCAGAGGAATAGTTGGCCGAAACGTCGTGAAATAACAACTGAAAAAGACGAAGATAATAGTCCGCAAAAAATAAATAAATAAATAATACTCATCTCAACAATGAATTCCAATTAAATAATATATATTCGATTTTTATGTTTGTCAACTGTTTCACGAATGCGCACGCGCGGCCGTGAAACATGATATTCTTCTTTATGTTAAAAATAAGTAAGTTTGAAAACTCTTTGTAAAGATCGTGTCAAGCTGATCTAATATTTATCGTATTTGACTCACTGTCTAGGTTTTGGTTTCGATCTCAGCTCGAGTATTTTTATTACTTACAAGAAGTGAACTGTTTAGAAAAAAAGCCTTTGACTCGCATGCACATGTCTCATTTTCTATATAAATTAAAATATAATATTTATGTGTATTTTACGACCGGGCAACGTCGGGCGACCTGCTAGTATATAAATATATTGTTAGGGCGATTAATCAGAATTGGGATGGAGAATTGGAAAAAAGTCAGAACTTTTTGCGGGTATCGGTAAAATTCAAGCGTTTCCAAAACCGATTATTTTTATTTTTGTATTTGTTTAGCACTAATCACTCTGACGAATTTGAGTGACGGTAAGCCTCCCCAAGCTGCCAGTACCTTCCTGCACCCTACAGTGGAAGTCTGATCGGTGCTCTCACTCCTCGATCTCGTCATTCTCCTTGAGTCTTCACGATGGTTTTGTGTAACAAAACTGATGTCATCATATGCGCACGTGTGTGTGTGTGTGTGTGTGTGTGTGTGTGTGTGTGTGTGTGTGTGTGTGTGTGTGTGTGTGTGTGTGTGTGTGAACGTTTGTTTTTGAGGGTGGAGAGCAGTTTATAGAATTTACTGGAGTTTTCATTTCCCTTGTGTTCATGTGTTGCCCTTTGTGTTTTAACTTTTTCTCCTTGCTGAGCATTTCTCTCTCCCTTCCTCCCCCTCTCTCTCCTCCTCACTCTGTCTCTATCTCTCAATCTCTCTCTGTTTCATACACGCACACACGTGATCATTTTTGTTTTTGGCATGACATTGAATGCCGTACACATTATGTGTCTATTTTATTTGTTGACCGTTCTTTCCAGAATTCTTACAAAACTTGCGTAAATCAAATTTTAAGTAAATCAAATTCTTCTAGGTTTTTTTTCAACTTTCTTTTAAAGTTATTTATGCTTGGACCGCTTCTCTTGGTGACTATGGAAACGGACATTTATGGGTGATACATTCTGTGAGAAAGGAATTTGGACGTCCGAAAGAAATAGTTGAAATATTCTATGATGAATTAGCATCTGTAATTCTTGGATTTTGAAATTTGATGTTGGGTGGGTCACACATTCTTAGAACCATCCAAAAGCAGGATATATATATATATATATATATATATATATATATATATATATATATATATATATATATATATATATATATATATATACTAGCATTTCAATCCGGCGTTGCCCGGGTGTTTGGAGGTGTATGTTGAGCAAAACAAAAAAGGTCAATTTTTTTAACTTTGACCTCTATTATGACCCCCTTTAAATTTACTGTTTTGGGCTCAAAACGAGTTATTAAGTTGGATCCATGTCCAAGGAACATACATCTAAAGTTTCAAGTGTTTAGACCAAAAATTGTCGGAGGAGTTTGGTAGAGTTCTCAAAGCTCAAATCGTTTAACTTTGACCCTTTAACAGCCAAATTTCTGGCCGACAACTGATTAAAAATATTTTTGCATATCTCCATACCTTGTATATCAAATTTCGAGTCTGTAGACTAAAAATTGACAGAGGTATTGCGTAGGGAAATGTACACAGACGCATACACACACAGACACACACACAGACACGTTCACTTATATGCATAATACTAGCATGGAGCCCCGGCGTTGCCCGGGTGTTTGGAGGTGTATGCTGAGCAAAAAAAAAAAAAAAAAAAAAAAACGGTAATTTTTTTTAACTTTGACCCCTATTATGACCCCTTAGTATTTATTGTTTTGGGATCAAATCGATTTATTAAGTTATATCCATATCCAAGGAACCTATATCTAAAACTTCAAGTGTTTAGACCCAAAATTGCCAGAGGAGTTTGGTAGAGTTCTCAAAGGTCAAATCGTTGAACTTTGACCCCCTTAACAGCCAAATTTCTGGCCGAAAACTGGTCACATCGATGGTCCCAAATCTCCATACCATGTATATCAAATTTCGAGTCTGTAGACTAAAAGTTGTCAGAGTTATTGCGTAGGGAAATGTACACAGACATACACACAGACAGACAGACAGACAGGTTAACTTATATATATATATATATATATATATATATATATATATATATATATATATAATAGCAAAGAGATCCGACGTTGCCAGGGATCGAATGATGCTTAACAACTGTTTCACACTCCTATATTTTTATTGTCATCGAAATCGACGAAATCGATCATCTTTTTTCAATTAAATCGATTGATTGCCTACTCTAGTTGAGGACACATTGCGGTACACAGGAGGAGCTAAACATACCTCCCTGCAATGACTTAGTCCACAATACACAGAAGATACTTGATTGCACCGTAGAAAACCTACTGTCAATTTTATAAAATTATTTTTTATATAGAGGTTGTCCAAACAGTCACTGAAGGGTTGAAAATCTTTGTCATTTTACCATTGATGATTCTTTTTTTCTATTTCAGATATTTTACAGATAATACGTTGGAAATCCATTGTAGATAATACAGCATTGAACAATGAAGGAAAATTGTGAAATAGTTTTACCAAAATCAGGGGTCAATCGCTTTGACTCAAAGAGCTTATCGACGACATTTTCATGCAAGAGATAGCCCATTCGAAACATTGTGCGCCGATTTGAACCATACTATGTTAACAAACACCGAACCCTGCGGATTGTCAGATTGTGTTAAAATTACAGAAAGGTATCATAAAAAAGTATATATAGTTAAAATTCGGATATAATGCTCCCAAAAGAGTAGTCAATATTAACAGACAATAAAAAGGGTATAAATGATCAGATAGTACGTAGGTGATTTCAGTAATTCCTTACTAGCAATAAGAACTTTAAAGGTAAGGCAGAAGACGGCTATGTACTCTTGACAATAGAACATTGAAACTTATTGTTCAAGAACACCGATATGGGTGTATTAGATAAATATATATGGCACTTGATGTCAGTACTTAAAAAGCGTATAATGACTTGAATAAAATGCAAAATACAAAAGTCAAGTGTCATAATACAATTGTCATCTAAACAAAAACATTCGTGTCGAACCTGTCCCTGACATATCAAAAAACCTATTGTTTGCTTATATGCCTGGTCTTACTGCTTGTGCGGCGATAATGGCTGGGATTTAAGTCTAAAATTAAAAAGTCAAGTATCATGGTGCAAATGTGCATTAAACAGAAACATTCATTTGGAATGCACCCCTGTCATATCAAAGACCGTACTGTGTCGAGCCTTTCCCCTTGTTTGTTAATAAAACTTTTCCAATGAACTTGTGATGTTAGGCTATATAATGTGTTAACTTTGATCAAAATCGCCTGTTCCATCTTTCATTGGATTATTTCGATTATCGATACTTATCGAAAACATTCCGATACAAAACTTTTCTAAAAACACTGTCATATAAAGAGGCATATAAAGTACATTTGGGTGAAATTTCATAAAAACAGGCCCAGCCGTTTTCGAGTCCATAGGGAATGAACTCACACACAGACACACATATAAAGTTCTTTTTATATAAAAGTAGAAGTATATATATATATATATATATATATATATATATATATATATATATATATATATATATATATATATAGAGAGAGAGAGAGAGAGAGAGAGAGAGAGAGAATGGGGAGAAGAAACAGGAAATAGAAGAGGAGCGTGTATGAGAGTTAGAATGTGAGTATAAAAAAATAGAGATAGGGTAGAAAAGATGGTGTTTTTCTTTACAATCATCAGTGTGGCTATATATAATCGTGTTGAACTCTAACTTCGTCTCTCATTCACAACTGACTATTAAAACCCAACATCTTAATTGATGCGCCCACCGAGACACTCGAAGGAATAAAAAGGAAATATATCATATTCATCTTTAAGATATACCAAGTTTGTATAAGGGTAAACTGTCCAGGAAAACAACCTGGCATCATAGCTAAATAGGCACTTTATTTTTCTCAAGGAAATAAATAATTATTATTATTGTTCACAGAAATGCATGTTTCGTCTTTAGTGAGACTTATCAGTGTAACTATGCAAAAAGAAGGCGCGCGAGAGAGAGAGAGAGAGAGAGAATATATATATATATATATATATATATACATATATATATATATATATATATATATATATATATATATATATACATATATATATACATATATATATATATATATATATATATATATATATATATATATATATATATATATATATATATATATATATATATATATATATATACGCATAATATTAAAATCCTACCCATTCGCGGCAAAATCTATAACTGTGCGTGTGGGAAGGTTGGATTATTCAATGTATATATACAGGCTGACACAAAAAAGCGAGCCCCAACTCTAATTAGGCCCCGTTTCTTACTGTTTTGTCCGAATGAAATGAAACTTTGGTCATAACTAGTTTATGATATTCAAAACATCACATCAAAACATTAGGGTCTTTGGCCTTTTTTTCTCCGTTGACTGTAAAATGCTCAGAAAAACAATTGAATGTCGTCTACTTTTTTTTTTGGGGGGGGGGTCACCCTGTATACACTTTAAAAAAAAAACGTTGTTTTAATACACATGTACAAGCACTTTTTTTTCTTCCCTAATCTTATTCATTTTGTTTAAATTATTTAAGGAAAGACGGTTTATGGTCTATGATCGTTTTTTCTTCTGCATTTTTCCTTTTGATATCCTGATGGCCCACTGCAATAGGGATCACCATTTCATAAATTCTTCGAGTTATTTTTCTCAAAACAACACACACACACACACACACACACACACACACACACACACACACACACACACATATATATATATATATATATATATATATATATATATATATATATATTCTGAGTAAATTATGAATCAGTTTCAAAAGGAAAGACAAACAAAATCAACTTAAGTGTACGATCGTTTCGGAAACGATATTCATTTTATTAAAATTGACTCCAGGTCTAATTCCCTCTATTAAATATAATATATATATATATATATATATATATATATATATATATATATATATATATATATATATATATATATATATATATATATAATCCTGATAGCGTTGGTAATATTCTGCTTTGGTCTGCATTGTAAGGATTATTTGCATACACTTTTTGTTTTAAAAGCCCCTAAAGATAAAAATCACATGATGACAAGTCCGGGGGACGCGGCGGCCCTTTGCTTATTGTTCTTTCTTTCAGAAATATGTCATGAACTCGTGTCAGTGCTCTGAGACGTGTGGCATGTAGCGCTATCTTGTTAGAAAAAGAATTGCATTTTATCTTATGGTGTCAGTTGGTCTATAAGAGAAAGATTAGAGAAATCGGGCTACTTTTAAATGGGCAGCTTAATCTGAAAAAAAATTGATTAGAGAAAGATTAGATAGGTCGGGCTACTTTTAAGTATATATATGAACTTTTAAAATATTTGTATAAATAAGACATTTAAATAAATATCTTTTGGCATTTGGGTTGAAAGAAAGAAAGAAAAGGAAAGAAAAAGAAAGAAAAGGGGAGGAAAATGAAAATACACAAAATTAAACGAAAAATGGTCGCTGTAGACTATTTTTTAATGATTACTTCCCTTTCTTCTGAAATAGTTTAATCTCATCATCCCCACAGTAGAATGAAGATTCGGCTGGGAAGAATTTAGTGACATGGTGTTGACATCGCCTTGATAAAACATTAAAAAAATAACAAATATTTTAAAAAGTAGGATGAAAAAATATAAACCAAGATTATTTTTCCAAAAAACATTACTCGTTTAAGAAACGCAGACGAGCTTTTTGTTCTGAGGATCGTGTGGTTTACGGGGAGAAAGAGTTTTGGAATGTGTGTTTTGCATGCGAATTTAAACGGTTTAGATAAATATTCCAGAGTTAAATATAGATCGCCATTTTGTGTCTGCCGTTCAAGTAATTGAATGGAATCTTTATAATTTAATTCGGTATTGATTGCATCGCCTTTTTACTTCCATTTTGCTATTGCGTTTGCTATTTTTTGTAGCAGCTGTCATGTTTTTCGTAGTTATTTATCGGAATCAGGAATCAGAATTATCAGAACGTTTTGGAGTATCGAAATCGAAATTAAAAAAAAAAAATGAACGAAAGTTAACTTAATTCACAATTGCGAAAACGATCAAAAACATTTTTTCAACATTGCTGTTATTAATAATGAAATGGTAAATATTGATTTATCTTAAAATAAGATTAAAATGATATATCATAATAGCATCTAAATACAATAAATAGAGGTGAACCTAGAATGGAAATCAACGAAACCACGTGACTTCCGGAAGAGACCGTTTGCTCCTTTTTATGACGCTTCAGGAATTTTTATCCTTGGCTCCCAAAAACATTCGAGATTAGAGCATCCCTGTTGATTTGGCGGTGGGAGTTTAGTTCTGTGCAGTTCTAGGAGGTCCACCCTCTCAGGCCTCGTCTTCTCTCTTTGAGACAGGGTAATCGCCTGAAGAACCTTTACAGGGGAATGCCTACGGGGCTGCTCAGGTAATTTTTGCAGGTTAGAGTACTCCTCCTCGGGGACACTGACTTCTCAATTCCACTTTCCGACTCTGGTGGTGTCTAAGTTCTTGCACTGGGAAGAAACTAAAACTCACTTCAAGCAGAGAATATATGTTCAGGGAACCAGCTAGGTGTAGCAAAACCAGCTGTCTGTCTGTCTGTCTGTCTGTCTGTCTGTCTCTCTCTCTCTCTCTCTCTCTCTCTCTCTCTCTCTCTTCCACACGTACTCAAGTAACCCATGCTCTTTTTTTTCTGATTCTCTTTATTTTGCTTTTCTCTTTATTAAAAGCTAACGATTCTATCCAGAAACAGGCAAGAACCACAACAACACGAAAACCACAATAACATTCGTTTTAAAATGTATACGTGTTTCTCTCTTTCTCTTTCTCATTTTCTTTCGTTATTCTCTTTTTCTGATCACCCTCTTTCTCTCCCGTTTAAAGAAAGAAGAAGTGTTTTAAACAGAGACGACAAGCAAACAGGACGCGTGCCTCGGCGCTCATAGCAGTTTTGGTCTGGTTGCAGGTGACGACGGGCGTGGGTCTACAATCACCGAATTTAAAATGCTCCTTAAATGTAAAATAAATAATTCAAGTTTTATCAAAAAAATGTATTTGTTCGCTTTTTTGTACAAGCGATCAATTTCAGCAAGCGATGTCTGCTATCAACGACAATAAGATGCTACTCGTTATGATGCCGACCAAAATGACCGAAGGCGAGACTCACCAGCAGTAAGATGTTCTGCAGACAGAAGGATTGAAGAGAAAGACAAAAAAAAAAAAAAAAAAAAAGGGCCGCAATATGCAAATGAGACGCTTCTGGTTCTATATATAAAAAAAGAGCCTGATTTTTTTAGAAGGGTTTGAATTTTGAACTTGACTATTGAAGTGGCGAATTGTGTTAGCTGTGCGCCGTATTTTGCAGTTGGATTTTGGGCTTGACTATCAATAGTGGCGAGTTGTGTCAGCTGTGCGTCGTGTTTTGCAGTTGGAAGGTTCTTGACAGTAGAGTGTTGAAAGTGTGGCATCGTTGCCGCTTGATTTCTTTTATAAGATTTCCTCTTTTTTCTCGTGACGCTCCAAACAAAGAAGACGTGTCCAGGGCGCTAGCTAGGTGTGTTGAGAAAAGCTATCCGTCTATCTATGCGTTTATCTTTCTCTCTGCTATGCATACGCAAATAACCAGCACTCCGACTTTGTTCTATAGTTATTCTTCTCTTTGTAATGGACCTTTATAGAAAAACCAGCGATTCTATCCAAAACAAACAAGAAAACGTTATGGAGAACACGTGTTATTTACCTAGTGTAACAAACAAACGAACACAGCGCAGGTTATAAAAGAAACACTAGCCGAAGAAATTTTAAAGGCGGGTTATAAAAATCCTTCAGTTATTAGAGGCAGGTTTTTTAAACCTGAGCAGAAGTACTGTGTATGTAACGACCCCGGCAGATGTATGTATTAATTTACACCATGTTAACTACTAAATTGAATCATAAAATAAATTTACAATTTTAATATGAACAATCATTAATGGAGAAAAAGAAAATAAATTACGAATTATGGTAGAAAAAGCACGACAATAATGGCACGATAATAATGGCACGGGCAATGGAGAAGCACCTTGATTTGACAAGCTTCTGAAACCGACCTTCACACCTGGACTGAAATGGAAGATTTACATCAAATCTGTTGCCAGGGTCGCTGAAAAAAATGGTTGGATTATCCTATCGTTTGAAAAAGTATCTTATTGCCGACGCAATAACTACTATTTTAAATGTAGTTTAATGTTTAATTCAGCTCCAATTTCTAAGGCATTGTAATTCTCAACTAAATCCTAAGATGGAGTATTGTTGTCACATTTGAAGACGTTTTCATGGTATACAAACACGTAGAAGACTTTTTAATCGGTTTTCATCCCGAAAATGGGCTGCTAGGAGATTAAAATTGAAAATTTTGTACGTGGGGGTCATCAAATTTTTATCTGTTTGCCAACCGTTTCACCAATGCGCATGCGTGAATCGTTCACATGACAGATTTCTTATGTTAAGAATAAATAAAGATAATTTCAAGTTGGCCTTATGGTTATCGTACTTGACTCACTGTCTTTAGGTTTAAGTTTCGATCTCAGCTCAAGTATTTTTTTTACTTACAAGAAGTGAACTATTTAGAAAAAAAAAACATAATACTTGCATGCACATGTCTCAGTTTATGTATGAATTAAAATATAATACTTATGCATATTTTACGACCGGGCAACGCCGAGCGGCCTGCTAATATATCTATATATCTATAAAAGTGAAAGTGTCGGTCTGTGTGTGTGTCTGTGTATGTCTGTCTATGTACATTTGTTACGAGAACAAGTCCCCTGTTCTCGTAAGTAAGTAAAAATGAGATAGGATAGTCCGAGTATTCGAACCTGGGAAGCTAGGTTTGGAATTAAGATTCAGGAGAGTTTAAAATAAATAACAGATATGTTTATTGAAAAGGAATTCGTTGTTTAGAAATGTTATTGAAAGGAATTTGATGATTCGATTCTGTTTATGAAAATGAAATTAAAATAAGGAATTTGGAAACGAACAATAGAAAATGTTAAACATATTGAGAAATAGATTAGACCAAAAATAGATTAAAGAATTCTTGTTGGAGATATGTATGCACGTGAATTCAGGACAGGTGAGTCGGGCACATGCTCGGACATGGAAAGAACGAGACACGAAAGCATGTCCAGGCCATTTGATCGATATGCACGTGCTGGCCATGCAATGACGTCATGGCTAAGAGATGAGTTCTCAATAAAATTGGAGTTTTAGTGAGACAAAAAGATAGCGTAGAGACAGTGCCGGGACAGAGTCGAGAGGGGTCGAAAGAGTCGGACAGACAGAGCTGACATGAGTCAGAAGGAATCTCCCTTTGGAAGCGAAAGGTTAGAAGTTGAAATAATGTAAAACTTTGAATTCATTGATGTGAAATCATTGACCGGTCAAGAAATAAAGGACGTCATCATTTTGTAACAGCGTCTTGTGTTGTGTTATTTTACAAACAAAGGTATTGTGAATCATTTATAAGAACTTTGTGTATAAATCCACCTAAGTAATGTGTCTCTATCATCTTAAGAAATGTGTATCCCTCAGCTATTATAAGTAATGACTGTTCCTTCTTTATGATAAAAGAACTGATAATTATCCTCCCTAAAATATATGTTAAGAAAATATGTTATAGAACATTCACAAACTGTATAAATGTATCTATCTATCTCCCCTTATTGTGTATTACATGTCACCGTCTGTATTAAAAATGTCCCTGTCTCTCTTTATATATACTCGATATATCTCACCAATCGGAACATTTAAATACTCTCTCTCTCTCTCTCTCTCTCTATATATATATATATATATATATATATATATATATATATATCCCCTAATATGAACACCCACTACATAACACATTTTCCTACACAATAACTCTGTCAATTTTCAGTCTACAGACTCAAAATTTGATATACAGGGTTTTCAGATTGCAGAAAATCTATGTGATCGGTTTTCAGCCAGAGATTTCGCTGTTAAGGGGTCAAAGTTCAATGATTTAACCTTTGAGAACTCTACCAAACTCCTCCGCCAATTTTGGGTATAAACACTTGAAGTTTTAGATATAGGTTCCTTGGACATGGATCTAACTTAATAACTTCATTTGAGCCCAAAACAATAAATGTTAAGGAGTCATAATAGGAGTCAAAGTTTTAAAAAAATTTTGACCGCTTTGGTCTCTACCAAATTACTAAAGACAATTTCTGGTCTAAACATTTGAAATTTTACATAAAGAGTATTCAGAGATAGGGCAAGCTTTTTAATCGGTTTGGGTCGAAAATTTTAGTTTCCAATATATAAATGTATGTATGTATGTATGTTTGCATGTCTGCCTGAAACTTTCGACAGAGGCGACAGATTTTCACAAGTTGAGTATTGTTTTGAAGTTCGACTTTTCATACGACAAATATCGAAAAATTGGTTAAAAACATTAATATCTTCACCTTCACCTGGGCACTTTTCTTCATGAAAGTTATATATTTGGATTTTACGGTCACTGGATTTTTATCTTCCACCAGATCTTTGACTTACTTGTTGTTTCATCAAATACTTTTGCATGCAAAATCCGATCCCGCATTTTGCTAATTCCTACCCTCTGATGAGAAGGAAAGTATTTCTTCGAAACTCTGCGGATTAAGGACTATCCGCTTATCTAGTGTTTCCTTTTCAGATTAAATATGTTTTTAACTCATTTCAAAGTGTTTTTTAACATGTTTCATTAACTGTTTGCTCATATATATATATATATATATATATATATATATATATATATATATATATATATATATATATATATAGTTATTCAGGGTTGAGATCTAGCGTAACTGATCAATTCCTTTTACAATTGTATATATATATATATATATATATATATATATATATATATATATATATATATATATATATATATATATATATTAGGCACCGCCAAAAATGGTCGAAAAATCAAGTTGTTGTTGTTTTTTTTAAACGAAATTACATTTATTAAAATCCATTATTTCTGAGTAACTTTTTTTTCCAGAAAGATAAAACTCTGAATTTTATCATATAGAAAGCAGAATAATGTAAAACTTTTTCTACTATTTTTAATTAAATTTTAAATGTTAAATTTTCCCCAAAAGTTAACAATTGGCGTTTTTTGTTTTGCACAAAAAACGTATATAAATAGTTAAAAAAAAAAAAAAAAAAGGTTTTTGAAAGAATTGATTTGTTTATTTCTTGTCTAACTAAGATTTAGGGTGATTTTCTATGAGAATATGCAAAAATATTATAATATAAGTACCTGGATTTCAAATAATTCCACTTATTCATATAGGCAACCAGTTACTTCGAGTCGATTTGATTACTGTTTACATTTGTGCTTGATAAAAGCCAAACTACGGAAGATCAAAAAGCCCAAAAAAAAATCTTATTTTTCAGTGACGAAAATTTCAATGTATTATTAACGTTGAGGCTGGCCAGTACCAGATGGGTGACCATTTGTATGAGTTTGGTTTTTAATGTGTATGTGTGTGGGGGCCAGGCTCTCCAAAATGGGGAGGGGAGGGCAATTTAAAGCAGAATAAAAAAAATTATTTCAGCGCGTTTGGTCCACCGTAGTCGAAAGGCGGCAAACGTTTCCAAACTTGATCGAAAAAATAATTATATTTTGAACACAAAGGGCACAATATTTATCGAATTTTTTTTTTTTTTTGTATCGATTCTTCAAGGCATGCCCTGTTTAATAATGGTCATGCATTATTCGGCTCGCTAAAAAGAAATTGTTAATTCATTTATCAAAGATTTTAAAATGTTTTTTTTTCGTATAAATATTAAAAAAAATTTTTTTTTTGTTTTGCTTAACAAATTAATAATTTTACTTTATTTTAATTAATTATTTTACTTAACATATTCACCGAATTTCACACTTCAAAACTCAAAAGCGGGAGAATTAAACACAATCGAAGTTTTGATATTCAGACATCAAAATAAGGTATGCAAACAAGTTTTTTTTTATCTATAATCCCGTCCCTTACAACAACATAATATGTTTTGTTCAGTTTCAGATGATTATTTTAAGCATATTTGGAACCCCCCTCAAAACAAGGGGGGTTTTGTAAGGAAAAAAATATATATATATATAAATATTGTTTA
Source organism: Euprymna scolopes (assembly GCF_053919585.1). Lineage (NCBI taxonomy): Eukaryota > Metazoa > Mollusca > Cephalopoda > Sepiida > Sepiolidae > Euprymna > Euprymna scolopes. Next base: position 115,666,171 of record NC_136483.1, read on the forward strand.
TGAAAAATAAGTGCACTGTTATAAAGTTCATTCTTCTCTTAATAATCGCTGAAAATTTCGTATTGATTGGATAATTATCTGATTTTTGGTAGATTTTTAAAAAGTACTTACCTGCCCCCCCCCCCCAGTTTTGGCGGTGCCTAATATATACGTTTTGTCATTATATTAATTTTGATGTTCCATCAGTAGATTTGCTTTTACCAAAATACTAACAACTGAACCGCCCATTAAATAAATATGTGTGTGTGTGTTTATGTTTCTCTCTTGTTTCAATTTTCTTATCACTTTACTTTTGATGGGGAGAGGGCATTCTACCGGATGCCAAACATTCTCCCATTAGTTTAGTTACTCCAACCGAGAGATCTTTTTAAGATTCTAACCGTTCCTTTAAGTGCAATTGTTTGCATTACTCAGTCTTGCACTTGATTCAACGAGTATATTCTTTAGATAGTTTTTTTAAATTCTTTTTCATTAGCCCGGTTTCTCCTATGATGACTCGAATGATGGATATCTTTTTAAGATTCCAGTTTCTTTTCATGTTATTTCGTTATTTTCTCCCTCTCAGCTCTGTTAAGGCCAGCATCATTAGGGACGCTTACTTCAACTAGGGTTATGTCTGTGTGTGTATGTGCGATTAGATTCTTAGCATGATTTTTATTTTTTTAAAGCAGGATAAAAGGGAGATAACTCGAAAAGTAAAATTATAAAATAAAAGAAAGACGAGAATGATTGGCTTTTCTTATTCGCCACATTTCACTGTCATACGCTGAGAGATTTTTCTTTTTCGTAAAATTGTAGATTTTTACTTAAAAGACGGACGACTGTAACGTTAATTAATTACCTGCTATTTTAAGGCTATATTTTGCATTCATTTATTTAAAAAAAAAAATAACAAAAAAACTTACTCTTAAAAATATTTCTTTTTCAATTTTATTGTAAAAAAATTAGTGTATTTTCATAAACGGATACGAAATATAATGAATAATAATGCTTTAAAATTGCAAACGATCAATTGGCATCACAGGCGTCCTGAATTTTAGGTGAGAAAAATACAAATTTACCGCTTTTTCCTATTATATTCTGCCTTAAAAGATGCATTCCCAATAATACGTTTTTCTATTTAAAATGCATCCTTCTGTATTTTACTACGTATACACTGGATTGGCTTTTACTGTTGCTGATTTTATAAATTATATGTGTTGTTTATATTCGCAATTAAGAGAGGCAATATATGGGTGACCTTGGTACAAAATGATACAAAATATTGGTAAAGCGATTATTGCTTCATAGCCGTGTTATATATTAAATGTCAATGGAAAATATGTTGCTTTTTTTTATTTTTTCCAAATTTAAATTTTGTAAACACACACACATACATTTCTTTATAAACTGTTATACACTGTTATCAGAAAATAATATGAGTGCTCAATTACTTGTATAAGAGCATATATATATCTAGTTATATATAATATACACTGTGTGCATATGTGTGTAATCGTTTATTCCTATGGACTCTGAAACGGCTGAGCCGATTTTTTAAAATTTTATGTGTCTTGGAGTTTTCTTAGATAGATTTTGTATTAGAATGCATCCGATAAATATCAAGAATCCATAATCGAAAAAAATCTGATTAAAGATGGAACCGTCTGATTTTGACTAAAGTTAACACTCTTATACAGCTTAACATCACAAGTGCATTTGAAAAATTTTATCATGGCACAAGCAGAAGGCCCCGGTGTATAAAATCAACAGCAGGTTCTTTGATAAAACAGAGGCGTGTTCAAAATTAATGTTTCAGTTGTGCTCTTTAGAGCACAACTGAACTATGATACTTGACTTTTGCATTTTAATCTTTAATTCAAACTATTATATAAAAATAATCTTAAAAAACAACAGTAGATTTTCTTTGACGCAATGTAAACTAAAATGTATTGTGGACTGTCATTGCAGGGAGATATGTGAAGCTTCTCCCCAGTGCACTACGATGGGTCCCCGACTAGAACAGGCAATATAGCAATTTGATTGAAAAATTGTTGAGTTCATCGATTTCGGTAGTAATAAAAGTATTGAAAGTGTGGAAAATTCGTTGATCCTCATTCAATCCCGAGCAACATAGGGTCTCCTTGCTTTTTATCTTATTTTTAAACTTTTTAAAAACTTTTTGAACACTTTTCGAATCTCATTTTCTTCATTTTAAGATCATTTGATATATTTTTTCTATTCAAATATGCATTTTCATATCCTTCTTTACAGTTTCTTTCTCCATTTTCTTATCTATCTTCTTTCTCCATTTTCTTATCTATCTTCTTTCTCCATTTTCTCATCTATCTTCTTTCTCCATTTTCTCATCTTTTCCTTTCTTCTTTTATTATTGACTCTTCTTTGATGATCCACACTTCTTCATAGTTTATTCACTGTTGTTTTTCTAAAATTATTTCATAGCCCATATTATTTTACTATTACCTACATATATGCTACCCTTTCGATTTACCCTTATTTGTTTGTACCTACTTTTAATTATTTTTTACCATATTATCCTATTCTTTCGTTCTCATTTCATATCTAAATGTTATTAAGCTATTTTTTTCTATATTTGCTTTTTGTATAATTCTGGCCCTTCTTTTCTGATGAGAAGCATTTAGCTTAGAAATGTCATGGTCTAAAGAGGGTTTTTTTTTTTTTTTACTTTTTCCCTTTACTTTTACTTATTGTTCTGATGATATAATAAAGTTATATATAACTTTTATTCCTCATGCAAAATTTACTGTAAAAAAAAACAAAAAAAAAAACAAGGAATATCACATACAAAATATTATTTTTTATTTAAAAACTTTTTTTTTCTTTAAAGAAAAATAAGTAGCAAAATAAAAGCATAGAATTACCCGTTAGCATAAAAATTGAAAACTTTGAAAATTGTAATTTTCGAAAAAGTGTAAAAGGAAAATGATGTCCAAGAATCCAGGTATACTTGAATAATAAAGTCCATAAGTGATCGAATTAAAATTTCAATAGAGACAATTTTACCGTAAATTGTGACAATTTGAATGGTTTAAAGTTAATTATTAAATTAAGATTGTTTCATTAACTTGAGCAAATATTTACCATTGCAGGCTCTAACATGGCATTTGCCTCAGGAGAAGTCCAATTTTACTGGTTATCATTTTCACGGAAATATATTTAACACTGCAGCTTCAGTTTCTATAATTTTCGTGAGGCCGAAGATACGGATGGATGGAAGATCAAACTAATATATAGTGTCAGTTTAATAAATATGTGTGTACGTGTGTGCGTCGGAATCCTACCAAAATTTGTACATTATTAAACAAAATGTAAGGGAGATAACTCGGAAAGTAAAACTGTAAACGAGAAGAAAGCGATAGTAATTATCACCCTTTCATTTTCCAATTGGCTACCTCTTCAGGCCGTCATTCATCGATAGTTATTCTATGATATTCTAACTATAAATATACATTCTAACTAATATACATGTATTTTTAAAATGTCTCTTACCTATTTGATAATACATATACATTGGATTAGTTTTTATTGCTAATTGTCTAAATCAGGATTTCCCAAGCTTTTCCTCCTCCTTGGATTCTAGAATAAACTGCTAGCGCCCCCTACTCCATAAACACATGTAAGCTTTTTTTTCTTTTTCAAACAACAATATAATAAACAAAATATGTGTTTATGTATTTAAAACAATGATATAGTACACAAGCTCGACTTCGTCGGTTTGTAAACATTTTATATGGTCTTGACAATAACCCTTAATAATCACAAACATATTTTTTGTTCACATTAAAAATAATATTAAACACAAAATTTGCTTTTCAAATTAACAATTAATCTAATTAACAACTTTTTGTCTTCTCAATTACCTTTAATTTACAAATGCGACTTTAAAAAAATTTAAAACAATTATATTAAACACAGAATTTGTTTTCCAAAATTAATCATTTTGTTTTTTAATAAACCACTTTATTTTGTTTCACAATTAATTTCAATAACCACAAAATAGCATTCTTTTTCAAATTGAAAGCAACAATACTAAACACAAAATATATTTTTCAAAATCAAATAAACCATTTTATTTGGTCTTCAAAATTATTCCAATACAAACATGCGAGCATTATATTATCTAATTATTGGAATTCTTTTTTGAGATGAATAATTTGTATATTTTATTTATTTATTTGCAGACTATTATCCTCACCTTTTAAACCTCTATCTTCAGACAATGCTCACCTGGATTACTCTACACTTTCAGGTGAGCATTGTCTGAAGATAGCGGTGTCAATCCTACCCAAAGCCAGGCAGAAGATTAGTTGGATAACAACTATGGAAGGTAGTAATTACTGAAGATACAGTTGAAGATTCAGTATTCATATCCCATCGTGGTTAACAACCTGACAAAGATCAGAGGAATAACTGATCGAACCGTCGTTTAAAAAAAGAAACAACACATATTTTATTTATTTGAGGATAATAGTCCACAAATAAATAAACAAAATATGTGAGCATTACTTTTAAATTGAGAACAACAGCATTAAACACAAAATATGTTTTTCAAAAATAATGTTTAATTTGATAAACAATTTTATTCAATTACCCAAATACCCAGTTACTGCTAATGAGATGGGTGCACTTGGTGTAGGGATATTAGTTTCTCTACATTTGGTTAGAACTCACTAAGAAGAAAACATAGATCCTATGTTCGTGCGAACCGGTGCTTAAAATATTATGAGTTGGGCGAACCGGTTGTTAAAATTACGTTAACATAACAATTTATACACGATCTGTTTTTTTAGAACCTGTTGTTAAAAAATTTGAATCCCACCACTGGTTATCATCTGATATGCTCTTTCCTTTGTCCAATTCACAGAGGCTTGGAAACTAGTAAAGTTCATGACGGCTTAAGTTTCGTTTGAATAACTTACACTTAGACAGGAAGGTGGAGATAGCAGATTTGACTTCGATAAAGTTGACATCATTTCCTTGCAACTGCAAATTAACTTCGTTGAATTTTGTGAATGTATCTGACAAATAAGTGATGACATTCTCATCACAGAGCTCAGTATTAGACTCTTGGAAAAATTCTACAACTGTATCAAACAAAGAATAGAAACGTTTCAAGCAGTTTCCCTTTGATATCCATCCAACTTGTGTGTGTAGCAACAAACGTTCAAACACTTTATCATTATCAATGCAAAGCTATCGATTATATAAACGAAACAGGCATATTAGTGTGAATTCTAAAGGGAAAAACCGAATTAATACAGAAAACCCACAAGAACGGAGTGATCTCAAGCAACTAGAGACCAATAATTGGAATAGCACTTTTAAAAAAAATTAATGGCACAACCGATAGAACAAATCTAAGGAACACATGATCTGCTATACATAAAGCGAAAGATTCTGCTCCTTACCTGAAAGTTTCAAGCTGAACATCTAAATACTTAATGAGGTAGTGAAGCTGTTGTTGTCAAACACAGTCATTTACTGTTAGATTATGCCGGGGCGACGCCGGGTAACCTTGCTGATAGTCGAGTTAGTAAGATCGACTATTATTATTAAAAGTTAAATGTTAGATAAAGAACATTATTATGCATGCAGAATTAGTTTGTGTACAAAGACAAATATGTTTACAGGTTTTTGAAATTTAAAATGGGTCCTGCTGTTGCTTTGTTTCTTTTGCCACAACTTTGTCATCTAGGCAGAGGGGTGTTGGTTTTATATTTTTGCTTTAGTCCTCACACTCATTTTCTCATTTTCTTTTGGAATCATTTTTTTTCTGTTTTTTTATGCATCAGCCCTAGTGCACGTTTCTCAATAAAGAAAAGAACAGGAATGCGACCTTGACTGAATGAATGTTAAAATACTTAAACAAATAGGTTTTAAATAATAAATTGGAATAGAAGAAACGTGATTAAAAAGTCACATGTTAAAAGATGTGAGCTAAATGACGTAATAGCAACCGAGTAGTTAATATATACAGAGTTAGGGAGTTGTTCAGTTGGACAGGGGAGTGATTCTGATCAAGCTTAACGGACGTGGAAGTCCACTAGCGACAGGGCCTATGGCCCTGTATGCTAAGGGAAGCAGAATGTAAGACACGGTTAATCTTCCAATGGGAAGGCTTGTTGGTCATCCCTTGGGATGGAGCTTCATTTCAGCTTTCAGCAGATTCGTCAATCAAGACCACAGATGGACGAAAGTATGTTTTCTTTATTGGCAAGATGCATAACCACCCAGAACTGTGTCCCTTCCCTTTTGTGTTATCTGTATTGTAAATGTTCTGTAACCCATTTTCCCACAAGGAATTATGAACACTAGACGACACAAGGAAACTATTATACACACCTGTTTGTTATATACACTGCTTACACACCTGCTATCTAACAATCAGATAACCTGGCGCTATGTAACATATATTTAATCTGATACAGTGACCAACAGTTCCCTTAAAAGGGAACATAACATATAGTTAATTTAGTGAAAT
>NC_136483.1:115677672-115707672 GCF_053919585.1 Euprymna scolopes
CCGAGCTGATCAATTCAGATCCCCACAGTTCTTGATGCTCTGGTGACCTGCGATGAAGACCAAGAGACAGAGTTTCCAATAGAAGCATGCTGGCTCTCCCAGACCCAAGAAGGCCAGATAGAGCAAATCTACTCAGAAACTTATGATGATCCCTTGTTTTGACAATACAGGCAGGATCTACATGGACTGGGTTCCCACTGGACAGACAGTCAACAAGGAATACTATGTTGAGGTTTTAAGGGAGTTCAAGAACAGATTCCATTGGAAAAGGTCAGTACTCTTCCACCAGAACAGTGCACTAGCTCACAACTCCATTCTTGTCACAGGCTATTTGACCAAGACGGACATCAAGACACTTCCTCACCTTCCCTATAGCCCAGACCTTGCTCCCTGTGATTTTTGGTTATTCCCTAAGCTACAGAAAAACTTTAGGGGCCGTTGTTATGAGACAAATTGGGAGATGAAAGAGGCTATGACAAGAGTCATTGACATGCTCACACAAGAATACTTCCATGGAGCTTTCAAAAAGTAGGAACGATACAACAAATGCATTGCAGCCGGAGAAGATTACTTTGAAGGGGACTAGAGTTTCATGTGTGTACTATCAATAAATGTGTCCATACAAAAAAAAAGTCTGGAAACTTACTTAAGGCACCTCATATCATTTCAGGGGTAGATAACTCTTGTGAGTTATGTCCCTTTAATTGCATCATTGCAAATAAGGGAATAACGCGTATAGAAATATGTCGACAATGTGAAATGCAAAATGTTCATTTCAACTTGCCAGCATATTTTTACTAGTTATATGCATGCACAAATTCAATCCTAGCAAGACGTGGTTCAATTTAAAATCTTTCTTATCTATCTGTCGGGTTAGATCAAATGGTAAGGAGTGCGGCTGGAGCACTAACTGTTTTGGTTTCAATGCTAGTTGATAGCACCCAAGTCATTTTTTTAACTTTTGAAATCAGTAATATATATATATATATATATATATATATATATATATATATATATATATATATATGTATATGTATATATATATGTATATGTATATATATATATGTATATGTATATATATATATATATATATATATATATATATATATATATATTAAATAGAGAATTGGTTTTGTAATAATAAATACGAAAGAAGAAGAAGAAGAAGAAGAACTCAGGAATCTTTCTTTCAAACTCGGAAGTAATTATAGAATTTCGAACAGAACCCTTTATTTAATCTCCAGAAGTAGTATGCTCTCGTGCTGTCAGTCATGACTGGAGAGAGCATGCTACTCCTGGGAATTTAATAAAGGGTTCTTTTGGAAATTCTGTGAAGATTCCCAAGTTCAACAGAAAGATACCTGAGTTTGACAAGATATACCTGAAGAATGTCTGCAGTTATTTCGACTGAAACTTTTTTAAAATCACACTCAAGATGAGAACAGTAGTCTGAATAATCTAGATCTGTAGTTCCCAGCCTTTTTTGGTATGCACCCCCTCAAGAATTTCCTCTAAATCTTGTGCCCCTAAAATTTCTGAACTCGCGATTAAATAGATAGTTGGATTAAATCTATCCAGCCATGTATTTAATGGCCACTTAATTAAAATAAGCATAAAATAAAAACAAGAATTTGGTACATTGCAACAAAAAACAAAAAAACACACAAAAAAAACACAAAAGAGTAACAAATAGCTTCTTTTTTTTTTTATCTAAACCTTTTTTGCACCCGCTGACATATCGTCTACCCCTAATCTTTTTTTTTTATTATTCAATTTTCACCCAAACAAGGCACAGTACCACTTTGAAGTAGGGGGATACTATCGGGGACATAAGCTGCAGGGGTATTATGAAGGGAGATGAGTAGCAAGATGCCTGTTCACATTACACTTGAACTTCTGCATGTCAGTACAGTTGGAAAAGCAGAATCCCGGAAGGGAGTTCCAAAGTCTAGCAGTTCTGTGGAAGAAACTTTCTTACACCTAGAGATCTCTACTGTGAAGGAGTGGGATTTAGCTGCATGTCCGGTTTGTCAGGGGTATTCACGTCGAGGGGGTGCAAGTGCTTGTAGTCCGTCAGAGCAGTCACTATTAAAGTATTTGTAGAACAGGAAGAGAGATGCAATATTTCATCGATGGGACAGAGGCTGAAGACTAGATGACAGTTCAGGACCCCAAACAAGGCACAGTGCCACTTTGAAGTAGGGGGCTACTATCGGAGACATAATTTGCGGGGTGGGGCATTATGAAGGGAGATGAGTAGCAAGATGTTTGTTCACATTACACTTGAACTTCTGCATATCAGTACAGTTGGGAAAGCAGAGTTCCGGAAGGGAGTTCCAAAGACTTGCAGTTCTGGGGAAGAAACTATTGGAGTAAAAGCTTTCTTACACCTAGGTATCTGTACTGTAAAAGGGTGGGACTTAGTTGCTTGCCGAGTTTGTCACGGGTAGTCACGTCAAGGAGACACAAGTGCTTGCAGTTCGTCAGAGCACTCACCATTAAAGTACTTATAGAACAGATGCAACATGTCATCGATGGGACAGAGACTGAAGCGTAGATGACATTTCAGGACCTATCAGGTTGGCGACTCTCTTTTGAACCCTGTTAAGGAGTGAGAGACAAGTAGCAGATGCACCAGCCCAAATGTGACAACAATACTCCATGCATGGGCGAATGGTGGCCTTATAGAGATACAAGGTACTTTCAGGCGTAAGTAGTTTTCTAGCACGGTAGAGAGAGCCCACTTTCTTTGCAGCAGCCTTGGCAATGTTCTCAATGTATCTATTCCAGTTTATGTTCCCTGTAAACGTTAGGCCGAGTTTAAAGGAAGTATTTTCGGGTAATGTGTTCTTGGCCATTGCTATTGGTGGTTGAGAAGGTTTCTTGTAGCTATTGAAGGAAACGAGCTTAGTCTTGGCAGCATTGAGTGAGACTATCCATTTTTGCCCCCATTCCACTACGGGTTGGAGGTCATCCCCTAGTGATCTAAATAATATCAATCAATCCTCATCTAAAAAATTTCAAACCAAAATTGTCATAGTCCATATGTCCATACCGTTTATTACACCAGTCTTCATTCAAGCCGAATTAGATTTCACATTTGCCTTTGTATTGTTCCTCATCAGAACAATATTCGAAAGAATAGAATAAAGACAAGAAAAAAGTTTCATTCTAACATTTAAAAGCCATTTTCTTGGTCATCTTCGTTAGTCAGAATAAGGTGTAAAAAAAACAAACAAAAAAAAAACAGGTTGTATAAAGAAAGGGTTAGACGTTGCGAGTCTTCCTGTGTGGAGATGTAGGTTCAAGATTAGACAGGTCTGTTGAAAGAGAGAAGAGTTCAGTGGATACGTGTTGAAATTAGTAGTAAAAGCGTGCGTCCATGTATGGATGGGGACAAAAGATTAGAGAGTCCTGTGGTAAAAAAGAGAGTACCGCATGTGGAAGTAAGTCCATGTTTGAAGATATCTATGTTGCCGTGTTTGTATTCACGCTAGCCCAAGAACAAAGGGCTCGGGCGAGGTCGAATTCCAACAGAAAAGTACACAGAAGAAAGAGGGAGAGTATATTGCATGTTTTACATTTTATACACTCAGTCACGTGACTGAGAGCTGGCTTCTAATTGGACAAGCCAGAAAGAAAGTAGATTTCAAAGTCTCCAACCGCGAGAATTCGCCCCTGTTTGTGTGTGCTGCAATTTTTTGTCTGCTACAGTAGATTTGCATATCTAAGAAAGTTTCAAACAATTAAAAAATTAGATCGATAGTTATCTATTTAAGTTTCTGTGATACACTCTTAATTGTATGTTACATATATCTTACAATTTCTTTGGATTGGTATAGCTAGTTCCTGTATAATTTATTTTAATCCGGTAGGAATTTTCTTCTTTTTTAATTTTTTTGATTTAATGCGTTTTAGTAATTATGTGTTTTTTTGTTTTTGTTTTTGTTTTTTTCCGGTCTGCCTTTCGTTGCTTTTGGTTGGGTAAGTGGGACAATTATCCCCCTTACCCAACCCCCTTACCCAACCAAAAGCAACGAAAGGCAGACCGGAAAAAAAAACAACAACAACAGCACATAATTACTAAAACGCATTAAATCAAAAAATTAAAAAAGAAGAAAATTCATACCGGATTAAAATAAATTATACAGGAACTAGCTATAGTCTAATAAATAAAAAAAACATACATCATTATATAAACAAACATATACGGACCTGAAAAAAATATGCCCCGGGGCAGAAAACAAGATGGCTGACGAGAGCCGAACATTATTTACGTGTTACCATTAACGGTTTCCCGTTGTGTTTGGGCTTGAAACCGACGGTACCAATGTTTTTCTGAACTTCTGTAAAACTAATATATATATATATATATATATATATATATATATATATATATATATATATATATATATATATATATTCTATAAATTTTTGCATATTTTGCCAATCACAGCAAATTTTATTTGGTAATCTCCAAAAATACCGTTAGGGCTTACAACATGGCCGCCAGAAGAGTCACGTGCTCCGGTTGATCCAAAAAATGAATCGTGCAAATGGAAAACGCAGCCTAAATTATTTATTATTATGATATTGAAAAACTGTTTTTGTACTTAATTATTATGCTTGTTTGTCAAAGTTTGCTTTAAATTTGCGTTTTCCAGTTTCGTAATACGGCGATTCATGTTTTGGATTAACCGGATCACGTGACTCTTCTGGCGGCCATGTTGTAAGCCCTAACGGTATTTTTGGAGATTACCTTTTATTTATACACAAAAAAAGTTAGTTTAATTGATTCGAAAACCTTTAAACAAATATTCATGTTTTATTTACATTTTGCTAAAACTGGGTTAAACGCTTTTTTTTTTCAATTTTAAACATAGAATTCTATTAAAAATTATAGAAAAGTATGTAAGGGACTAGGATATATAAATACCCCAATCCCGTTACAAAAGAATAATGAAACGAATGGGAATTGAAGGAAACAAAGACACAATTAATGGATAAGATAAATGTCGTTTATTTGCTGTTGAAAGAAATGAACGTTTTAGTTATAACATGTCCGCGCGTGGGAAGAGAAATAAATGTTGTAGGAACATTAAGAATGGTAGTCCAGCGTGTAGACAAAGGAGAGGATATCAGAGTTGTCATCAGTTAGTAGTCAGCGACGCGAAGGTGTTCTTAGTGGCCAGTAGTAGGTGGAAAGAGAAAGGGTGAGAATGTATACATACATACAGCCTTTAGCTCGTGCCCCATACATAGTAGGAAGTGGGCGTGAGGTGCGCGTGCGCGCGCGCCGAAACGGCGCGCGGCTTGTTCGCCCAACCTCTCTAGTTGAGAGTTGGTTCCAAAGAGGCTTAGAAACAGCTTATCGCCTTGTTTTTATACTCGTTTCCAGAGTGTATTTTGCGCATGTGTATTTCCTTAGAAAGCGGAAGTGACGTCGTCCATGTGTATACGTAAGCGTGTGTGTATATATACGTGAATGTGAGTAAGTGTACATGTGTGGACGTGGGCGCGTATGTTTGTGTGCGCGTATGTATATGACAGCTTGAAATATGAATGTGTGTTTTGTGTGAGACTTGAAAAAGGCTCGTACAAGTATTATATTATTCTGCTTTTAACATCATGAACTTCAGGGTTTTATCTTTCTGATAAAATCAAAAGTTGTTCGGAAATAATGGATTTTCATCGATTTTAATAAGCTTTAGAAAAAGCAGTTTTTGATTGATTGGCAGTCACTATGTATCAGCAATAAAATACGATTAACGTTTTTATGTGTTTTTTAATGTTGAAAGATCCTCTTCTGGGGCAAAGGTTCCAATACTGTACGATGCTGGTTTTTCACAGGCATAGAGATGCATTTATTTTTTTAGATAAACGCTCAGACATCCGTCGTTTTGATGGTAACTGCGTTGGCGTATCTTCGTCGCTTATTTAAAGAACGAAAACGCGCGAATTTCTCATTAAAAAGTTTGAGAACATTCGAATTGAATGTGTATGAAAGAAATATATAAATCCCTTGAGAAGCGTTGGTAATAATGAATAAATAAGTGAACCATTTATTAGGGATTAACATCGAGAGAAAGCCAAAAACCCACGTTATCCCCGTCAAGGAAGACAACTTTAAGTAGACGATGACTCTATGCCTGTCCTGGTTCACTATTTTGCACTCGTTAGATGTTTTGTATAAGGAGTAAATCGTAATCGACAAAAGAGAAGCGTTAAAGATGATCATTAAAGCTAACGGGAGAATGAAAGCGAGTATCAACTGGAGTCGTTTGCCAAGAAAGCAATTTGGAAGGCCATAGCCAGTGACTGTAACCCCGTACAATACCATGTTTGTAGTTATTGTGCCCACTACAACAGGCAACGGAAACCCGTATGCTATCAAGGCGTATATGGTGATTGTTTTGTTCGTTTTGGTATCTTTGCTGACAAGAAGACGTGTGAAAACGCGGTACATGTGGAAGCTGCAGACGCTCATCCAACCGAATGTCGACAACCAAACAAAATGGCGGATGGCGCCTATGATCATGCACGTCATGTCATCATCGAACGATGTGTTAATACACAACGCCTGCGCTAGGAACAACGTGCAACAGAGAAAGATGTTACATTTGCCCGGCAGCGTCCTCAGCCCAGGGAAAATGGCGTACGTTGTTAAAGTCAGCACTAAACACACAAGCGAAATGCTTATAAATACTTTAGTAAGCACGATTTCTATAAAATCCACAGCAAGTGGTTCAAGGATTGAAAAGGTGCCCGGATAATCGGACAAGCAGATCATAGCGGTGCCGTTCGGATAGAACTCCACACGATTCATTGACACGTTCTTTAGACGAACGTTAATGATAATTTGCGACTTATTTTCGTCGAGGGTAAATTCATCAGTCGATAGCCGTACCTTTGGACATTCGCGGATCTTTGAATATAGTATGGATCGATTGATGGAGGAATGCGGGAGTATTTGCAACAACTCACTTTTATATAAGAACTTATCCGGCAATTTCCCTCGAAAATAATCCTCTGAAATCTTTAAAGATTCAAAATCTTTTATAATGCGGGACCCAGGTGGGAAATGCGTCTTTTTGATTCCAGAAATAAATGACTCGATATTCTTCTCCATTCTGGCGAACGTTTCTGGGCCTGTTCTATTAACGTGAATGTAGAAAAGAACTTTTTCAACTAAAGGCGGTTGATCGGTCTGATTGGTTAGCTGGTATTTGAAGGTGACCAGCGATGGCGTCAATTGGAGCATGCTTTGTCCCGTAAACAAAACGTTATATTTAATCGTTTCAGTGTCTTTTTCGATGTGCTTCATTAGCAGAATAAGGGAGAAGTGTATTTTGTAAGTTATTTGTTTGATCAATATCGGAATCCGGGAACAGGTGGAATTATGGTCCAAGTAGAAACCGAACGAACACTCAATGCGACGGCAGCGTTTCTGAAAATGAAAAAGAGATTTCATTTATTTCAAGAAATGTTTACGCGAAGAACAGAAGTGTTATTTCATGCATTTTTTTCACATCACGTGGTTAGATACATTGTCAAATATCTTGGTAAAATATAAAATTATTTCCATATTAGGCATGTACACACATATATATTTTAACGTGAAAAATGTCAAATCTCACCGAGGTATTTGTAAATGGAACTATTCATGTGATTCTTTTTTAAAGAATGAACACTTTGAAAGATTTTGTCGTCGTTCCTTTCTAGATACATAAGAAATACCGTCGTTGTTTGAATAATTTTTAGGTTACATTGTATCAGGTTGACAAAAAAAAATTCTTGCAATTTTTAATTTTTAATTTCAGACAAACATATCTCGGCTTGAATAAAAATTTATTGATCAAAATAAGCACTATCAGAATCAACACACTTTTGCCAACGCAAAACATGTGTATCATTGCCAGTAACGTAAAAATCTTGCATTCTGGTAGCGGTGTAGTTGCTGAAAGCATTTTTGATATCACTTAGGTTTTTGAAGCATTTCTCACGCAGAAAGTTGTTGAGATGCTTGTAAAAGTGGTAGTCAGTAGGTGAGAGATCTGGAGAGTATGGCGGATGAGGTAGAGTTTTGGAGCCTAATTCGTTCAACTTCTGCAGGATCGGTTTAGCAATGTTCGGTCGGGCATTGTTGTGGAGGAGAATTGGGCCTTTTCTATAGGCTGGGTGTTGTTGTCGAAGTTTCTTATGCATTTCATCCATTTGGTGACAATACTTCCTTCTCGTAATGGTTTCGGATGCATTAAAAACTGTAATGGGTGAGGCCCGTCGTAGACCACCAACCAGTCAGCAAACAACTGAGCTGAGCTTTGCCGGTTGTCGTAAAAAAAAAAAAAAAAAAAAAAAAAAAAACTCTTTTCATCGCAAGTCAAAACCCGGTCGAGAAACGGATCATTTTTGTTGCGTAAAAGAAGAGAAGGTGACACTTCATAACGGCGTTTCTTTTGTCGTTCAATTCGCGAGGCACCGATTTATCAAGTTTTTTTTTTTTTTGTCTTTCCAATCCCTCTCAAGCGGTTGGAAATCGTCGTATAAGTTACGTATAGTGTAAAAGAAAGTTCTCGAACAATTATGCGTGGATTGGCTTCGACTAAGGCTCTTAATTGATCGTTGTCAACATCCGATGGCCGACCATTACGCTCATCATATTCAAAACTCTCATCGCCGCCACGAAATTTCTTAAACTATCATTGTGCTGTGCGTTTATTGTGCTGTGCTGGGCAAAACGCTTCGCTGATATCGCGAGCTGTTTCAGCAACTTTTCGGCCTACCTGGAATTGAAACAAGAAAATTGTGTGAATTTGCTTTTTTCCATCCTATATTCAACGTTCTGAAAAGAAGAAACAATTTTTTTAAAATGATTGTAATTTAAACGATTAGATAGAGCAAAAAAAACGCTATTCCAAATGATGTATATAAAGTAAAAGTATTATAACGAAAACTTACCACACGGTACACCTCTCTTGAGTTGATATTGTTAAATACCAGTGGCAAGTGGAAACAATACCGAGATAAGCGGAAAGCGCATACAACGCCTAGAATTTCCAAATAGTCGCCCATCTGGTACTAGCCAGGCTCATCGTTGATTAACTACGGTGATCTCGTCGGAACCGCTGTGTGTGTGTGTGTGTGTGTGTGTGTGTGTGTGTGGTTAATCGTTGCTTGTGCGTTATAGACATAAGATCGATAAATGTAAAATTCTTCTTCAATAAATCTGAAGACAACTTGAAATTTTCATTCGATCCCCTCTGAAGTCACTAAGAGCAATTTTTGATTAGGTTGATAAAATAACGGAAATATATTAGAGCATCAAAAGAAAAAACGAAATGCATTTTAAATGCATTTTTTCCTTTTTATACAAAAAACTAAATAAATAAAATCGAACAAAGTATATGTCAGTGAAGAATTTATTTAAAATGTTTAAATATTTATATAATTAATTTATTATTATTTTTATGATTGAAAATAATTAAAAATAGCAGAATCCGTGGAAATTTCATGGCAGTTGAATATATATATATATATATATATATATATATATATATATATATATATATATATATATATAATGAAGAAAAAATAAACTGAAACAACGAATTTAAAGCAATTTTTTAGTAAATTCTTTTTTTAAAACCTTAAAAAAGCTAAAAATAAATGATTTGAACATTTAGATTAAGATTCTTTTTCCATAAAAATTCAACACACAACACATTGTTTTGTTTTGTTTTTCTGAATAAGTTTTTATACAAATGTATTGTCAATTCAATTGTACATTTTTTTATTTTTTACTTTTTGGAGAGGAAATGGCTTTAGTCATTTTCAACAGATAAAGAGCGATTATAAAGGGAGGTAATTCGTTTCTCATCTTTGCGATGATGATGATTTTTGTGACACTGAACGGACGGACAAGTAAATTAATATTTCGATTTGCTTTGATTCGTTAACTTAAAGTCATTTCCCGTTTTACATTTGTCTGTCAGCAAGTAGGAGTTTTATACGTACGTGCAAAACTAATGACTGAAAGGGTAGGAGACATGGCTTTGAACGTCAGCTAATCATAATATTTCTTAAAATTTCGGTTACTTTTTGATTATGTTTGAAAGATTACATTCTCTCAAAGAAGAAATAGCGTGTGAAATAAAAAATACATGGAATAATTTTATCTCAAATCTGAAAACCCGACGTTTCTCGTAAAAAATTCATTATGACAAAGATCGTGTTTAGATTTTTCTGACAAGAGAAATATAAGTTTTCTGGAATTATTTCCAAGTGAAATCTTAAGTTAAAGTCATAAGATAATGAATTCATACAATAACTGTACTTAACTTTTGCTAAAAAAAGGTAATAATTATCCAAAAATTTGACAATGGTAACAACAAAGTTTATTTATTGTGTCAAAAAAAAAAAAAAAATAAATAAATAATGGCGGCAAAATTCAAAGAAATATGGATGCGCATAAAAAGCATGATTTATTTCAAGTGTTAAAAGGTCAATTACATTCACTAAGTTACAATGACAATTTATTCATTAAAAAGTTCAATTATTAATAGAATTTAAACTTGAAAGACAAACTGCATAAATGTTAATTAAATTCATTAATTATACTGACAATTAATTCATTGAAAAAAGTTAACACCATTATTTATTGTGTCAAAAATACGCATAGTGTAAAAGAAAGAATTCAAAATATAGAATATACAGAATTCAAAGCGGAAAGAAAACAATTAATAATTATTGAAAAATAACACACTTAAAAAATACAAACGTTTAAGTTTATCGGAATGTGTACGTGAAATTTAAAGTTGACTGACACAAACAGGCGTATCTGAAAGTGACGCCGTGTAGTTGGACGAAGGAGGTGGGTAGGCAAAACGTTTTTCTTTTCAGAACTGTGCATCAGTACTTACCGATATGGAACGTTCGTATAATTTTTACTATTTCTTAATTTAATTATATTTGTATGTTTCTGTTTTTCAATTTATTTTTTTTACTGTATTTTCCAAGATTATATGAAGATTATCTTACATTGATGACTGTACGTTCATGCGCGCAATGAAAATATTAGAATCTTACACATAAAGATTAAGTTAAAAATGTAACCGAAAAAAAGTAGAAATATTTTTTGTAATTATAATTTTTTTGTGTGAAAATATTAAATAAATAATGTTTAATTCAATGATAAAATATCGGTAGTTCGAGAAATTAATTTTTCTTCGAGTTATATCAATTTCATTAATACGAACTTTAGAGGCTTTTTTCCTTATGTTCCTGTAAAAATTAAGTTATTTTTTAAATTGTTTACGATGCTTTATCTTCATGAAAAAAAAAACAAAGATAATTTTTTATAACAGAAAACCATAACTTTAGTGAAGGTACTTTTTAGTTTAAAAAAAAACCCAATACATTTCCACTAAGATTTAAATAAAAAATAATGTGCCCATTATATTCCATGATTATTATTTGATAAATACTGAAAATTTCATTAAAATTGGTTAATTTCTTGATTTTTGGCGAATTTTTAAGTAAAGGGAGGGGGCAAAATGTATAAACATTTTGACCATCGGCATTCATTTTGCACGTACCTAGAGTTTTAAATAAAACACCACCGCGCTAACAGATTCAGTTTATTATTATTTTATCTCATACTAAACATATTACTTTAAAATTTTCTTTCGATGCAAAAATTGTAAACATGACTATATTTCAAATTATTTTCGACGAACAACATATCTCCACGCGTGATAACTACATGTTAGCCTGATGAATCCTGACGATGAAAATTCCGTGTAGCTTAATTGACGTATATATTTTCAGATCCTATATAATAAAAAAAAAAAATCTGTGCGGAATTTCGAACTGAATACTTTATTTAATCAAGGGGAGCATGCTCTCGCTTTGTAAGTTGATGGCTTGAAAGAAATTTTTAAGTAATTCGCAATTGTATTTTGAGTGTTGCCCGCACTGAGGATTAAATCTTCAACCTCCAGAATAATGTAACTGAATTTTACCAAATACTTTATCCACTACACCACGGGTCCTTGTTATCCCCATAGATTAAATAAAGGGTTCTGTTTGAAATTCCATGTAGATGTTCGAGTTCGGCAGCAAGATTCCCGAATCCGACAGAAAGACTCCCGTGTTCAACAAGATGCGTATGAAGAACCTTGGAGGTTACATCGAACGAAACGTTTTTAAAATAACACTTCAGATGAGAACAGTAGTCCAAAGAATTCAAATAATATGAATAATCAATCCTCATCTAAAAAAATTTTAGAAACGAAATTATGTATCATTCGGACTGATTATCATGTATAAACATTTTATTTATATATATACACTAGGCTGTTTGGAGGTGTGTGTTGAGCAAAAAAAAAAAAAAAAAAAAAAAAAAAAAAAAAAAAGGTGGTAGTAGACAAGCCGGCTCGAACCCGTACCGCGAAGGATGAAAAGAACGTGAAAAAAAAAAACAAACAAACAAAAAACGTGACGTCTTTGCCATTGCGTCCATCGCCAAACCGGAGGTTTAAATTAAGGCTAGTCCATCGAAAAGAGGGGATGACTTTCGAAAATATCGGCGAAAAAAGCGACCCCTCCCTGTAGAAAAGTGCCAAGTTGAGGGTGAAGAAATTAATGTTTTTAGCCAATTTTTCGGTATTTGTCGTCTGAAGGGTCGAGCTTCAAAACGATACCGATCTCATGAAAATCAGTCCCCTCGTCGAAAGTTTTAGGCTGGTTGGTTGGTTGGTTGGTTGGTTGTTTTTGTTTTACGGCATATCAACCCTTTTCGGGTTATTTAATGCCGAATCCAAAGATTTTAAAGAACATTTTTTTTTAATAGAATATATTTTTTGTTTTATTTAACCCATAGTTGGGACCCTAACAGGTACTACCACTCCGGGTCAGAGTGGACCTGGGAGCAATGGTAATTAAAGGGTGGCTCCACACTCCCCAAAGCCCACAAGCTGGGGCTTCACCACTGGATATAGTTTAAGGTCATATCCAGGATCCCCATTGAGGGACTTTTACCCTCTGCAGGGGGGCAGTCGGCGTATTCTAATGCCCCACCGACAGGGTCGAAAGTTTTAGGCATATATACATACATACATACATACATACATACATACATACATACATACATACATATAGGTGAGATTTATATTATAAAATAAAATTTATTTATTATTATTTTATTTATTATTATTTTAAAATAATTTCACAACTAGTTATTGAGTTGTCATAGGTGAAAAATCGCTGAAGATCGTAGCTGAAATATGTAAGCACATATGTAGTCAAAAATGTTTATACGAATAAAATAAATTATATTAATGTGTGTGTGTGAAATATGTATGCATGTTTATATAAATAAAAAAAATCAAGACTATATTTCTCTTAGTTCGTCTGTCTGTTTCTCTGTTCGAATTGTTATAGGTAATTATTGAGCCGATCTGACTGAAATTTTGTACGAACATTTGTTACGACGTTGTGCAGCGAACTGAGTATTATGGTATCCATTCGATTGAGAGTTAGGAATGAATAGGGCTTAGTCACCACGATATTATATTTATTCTAGAAGTTTAACATAAAGTATTCATAGCAGTCAACAGACTATAACTTTTACTGGGTTAAAAAGTCTAATATACGTGCCTTTGTGTATACGCACGTATGTGTATGTGTATGTGTGTGTGTGTGTGTGATATCTGTGAAAGGTGTATACAAACTACATATGAATGCAAATAAAGCTTATTTCACATAGCGACACTTTTAAATACAGAGTGAAACGATAAAATTGTCATCATAAAAAAAAATATGATTCCATTTATGTTTTATGAAAACCGGTTTTCTTTTTTTTCTTTTGTTGCAGACCATCCACTAGTTTGTCAATTGTGTACAAGAACCACAGGAGCCTTCTATCATGTCTGAAAGTGACACAATGTTCGATAAGCAAGATCGGAGATGTGCCGCTGTACAACTCATGCTCTCTACCGATCCAAATTATGACAACAGGACCGTTGCCAGCACCCTCAAAATGCATCGCTGGATAGGCACGAATAACAGGCACATGCCCAGGGTGATGAAAACAGTTTCCTGCCACAGTTATGGTCTTTGGTGTGGTTTCAAGTGAGGGCCACATCATGCCACCTCACATCTTCGAAGTCATCTTCAAAGCCAACACTAAAATGTACCTGAATGTGCTGAAGAGTGTGGTGATCCCCTGCTGCAATCACGTGACTGCTGGTAGACCCTGGGTGTGACAGCAGGACTCGAGACCCAGGCTTGGATTCAGAAGGAGTGCTACGACTTTGTACCTTTCTTTCACTGCCCCCTCCTCCTCTTCTGACTTGAACCTACTGCACAACTTCGTTTAGTCATACGTCGAGAACATTACCAACATAACCTCCCACAACACCAAAGCCAGCATGATCGCCGCAATCCGCCGAGTCTTCACAGAGTTCCTCCGGCGCTTGTGAAAAAGGCATACTCCCAGTTCCGGACACGTATCGAGGCTGAAGACGGCTACGTTGAATAGATGTCAGCTCTACTACATAATCAAGTTACCTGAATTGATTTTTTAATAAAAGTTTTAAAATAAAGCTGTAGTTTTTTTTTTTAGGACGACACTTTTATCGTTCCACCCTGTATTAATGGACAAAGAACAAACAACAAAAAAAAAGAGTTGTGCTTTTTTTTAACCTTTGAGTAGTCATAAAATTCTTCAGCTTTGCAAAGGTCTTCATTTAGTTTTTCTATATAACGTTCTTCGTCGTTCTTGAGTGATTTCGCATCCGGCATCACAACCATCGACATGTATTGAGCTAAATTAAGGCACATTCTTTCGTTGCATGATTTGCAGAAAGCATTCCTGTAGTAACCGACCGGGTCGGTGTAGCTCCGACAACCGAATTCTTCCCATGGTTCGATAATAAGTAGTTCCCCTGTACGATTGCATGTATCGATGTACGAGTATTGGATATCGCAACCCCACGGTGCTTTCATGCCAACAGGAACGTTAAAAATAGCATTTCGATTGTACTTCTTCATGAATTCTGTCGCGTCTGATGAATATCGAATCCGTGCTATTTCGTCAAACCAGTTTAAATTATCGATAAAAATCTCCGTTATCCATTCTGTAAAATTCCAGTCGTTATTACATATGGCGCAGTATTTATTTCGATAGAATCGGCCCACCCCGTTCGATATAACGGGCGGATATTTATGACCAGAGTCTTGTTCACATTTTTTTCTTGTGTCCACGTCGCTTTTGAAGTAAGGTAGACATTTTGATACCAAAAGATAATTACCAACCGAAAAAGGGGATTTTTTGATAGGGAGGCACTTGTAAGAATTATAAGTTTTCTCCAGGAAATATTGATTCTTATACGGACAGCAGTCCCCGAAATAAACACATTTGGAGTCATTAAAACAACCTTCTGTGTTTGTGTTGTTTAACTGTTTGTATTTTTTCAGGAACTCTTTCATTGCTAAAGAGTCTGTCTTTGACATTTCCAAATCCAAATTTGTTGCAGAAGTTGAAATGTGATCAGATGTCGAAGAGGTGTTTGTTTTGTTGCTATATTTAGTGGCCAACAGTTTTTCGTCCGGACATTTACGAGTAGAGTGTAGATTATTGTTGGAATCTGCTGAATTCGTGTTTCTATCAGAATGAAAGGCATCATCGTATGTTGAATTTAAATCTGCATAGTTGTCAAACAAAGCGTTATATTCGGTGGAAAAATTAAAAATATCCGCATCTCCTCTACTTAAAGCGAGAATAAAAACAAATAGTAACGCGTCCCTCATCCTCGTATCCGTCAGTGTTTGTTGTAGTTATTTTGGTTTAAGGTTTTCGAAACGTTCATACATTGATTTGCGTCTATGTCCTTAAGCAAAAAAGCTGGGACTATTTTATCAATGCGTGATTTTTTTGTATGTATAAAAATAATAGGAAAAAAGATAATTAAGAATAAATGAAAGCAAAAATTGATATCGTAATTGAATGTGTGTTCCGTCAGCTCTGATTTGTTTTTTCATAATAACGAGGAACCGCCCACCATACCCTTAGAATCGTATTACATCCGGGATTAACTGCTGCCTATAGTCACAGACTATATGGACCAACAAAGAAACTTTACTAAATCAAGTAATTTATTTTTCTTCTTCTTCTTCTTCTTCTTCTTCTTCTTCTTCTTCTTCTTCTTCTTCTTCTTCTTCTTCTCCTTATTATTATTATTATTGTTATTATTATTATTATTATTATTATTATTATTATTATTTTTATTATTATTATTATTTTTATTATTATTATTATTATATCATATAATAATAATAATAATAATAATGATAAACAAACAAACAAACAAACAAACAAATATGAGGAATTTGTCAGAGAACTGAAAAGAATATGAAACTTGAATAAAATCAATATAATACCAATAGTTGTAGGAGCACTAGGAACTGTCCCAAAGAACTTGGGGAAAAAGATTATAGAAACAGGAATCAATGGAAAAACTGGGATTATACAAAAGACAGTAATGCCGAAAGCAGCCTAAATTATCAGGAAAACCCTCGAATGCAGAAACTGATCAACATAAGCTACAAACGCTTCGCGACCACATGAAAACAAGAAAAATAAAACAAAAAGATACGGAACACCATATAGAGCCAAGAAAACTAAAACAGCAAAAGTGTAAATTCTTCGAAAATAAAAGTGTAGAATTGGCATCTACTGGCACCAAAGAAATCGAGTCACTAACTAGATTTCTACTGGATGTGTTCAAGGAGAACTGGGACCTTTGGGAGACTTTTAGTTACTCAGATTCTGGTGAATGGTCATTGCCAGCGAGAAATCAATAGCAAATGACTGTTGCGATGATGCAAATTCATTTGCAAGTGTTATTGGAATAGGTGGAACGTAGTGGAAATTTGCAGACCCCATGGAACACCACCGGTTGCTAACAGTGCATAATCTCAAATGATGACCTATGCAAGAACTCTTTGTGATGAAGATGATGAAGAAAAAGAACAACTATTATTATTATTATTATTATTATTATTATTATTATAAAAAGTATTATGATAATAATAATAATAATAATAATAATAATAATAATATTTACCAACGTCTCCATGAAAAGGAGCATCAAGATCAAGGATATTGGTGGCAGAGGTCTGAAGGCCGACCAAAACATTGAGGATTCGTAGTTTTTTCAAATGTCCTTCCAGACGACTTGATACTACTCCTAGCGTACCAACTATGACCGGGATTATTTGTGTTTTAACCCCGTGTATACGCCTTATCTCCAAGGTCAACGGAGCATAATTGCTCCATTTCTCGTTCTCTTTCTCTCTCACGTTCCTGTACCAGGGTACTGAGAAGTCTACAATTTGCCAGGTTTTTAAGACTTTGTCAATGACAATCAAACCCGGGCGATTATGTTCCAATTACGTGGTCTCTCATGACACTTTTGTCCCACCATACCTCTACTTGCCATCCTCACTTCTTCTCACTTTATCAGGCACTTCCTTGAACCACTTTCCAGCACACTTCACCCTAAGCCTCCCAGTATATCCGGAGCCTCATGCGATCGTGTCTTTTGCAGTACTCTCTCTCGGTCAATCCGCTACACTCTGCTACAAGGTGCGCAATTAACGCTGAAACCTTACCACAAATCCGGGATTCTGCAACAACATTTTCTCCTAGAACTACTTTTTTGAACAGTCGTGTTTCTAATGTCTGCACAAACAAAAACTTCAATACTCTCAGCTCTAAGCCATTGCCATGATCTTTCATCAGCCACATCTGCTACATCCTGGAAGAACTTTCCATGCATTTTCTTCCCAGCCAGTTCCTCTGTCCATACGTTTCACATACTCAGTCTTGGTCTCACATACCTCTACTTCATTGACCACAACCTTGAGCATCCACTACTCACTTCTAATCACATGCTCCTTCAACGACATCTTCTCAGCTCTAACGCAATAAAAAAAAACAAGGAATATCACATACGAAATAGTATTTCTTTATTTAAAAACTTTTTTCTTTAGAGGAAAATGAGTAGCCAAATAAAAGCATAGAATTACCCGTTAGCATAAAAATTGAAAACTTTGAAAATTATAATGTTCGAAAAAGTGTAAAAGGATATTGAAAATGATGTCTAAGAATCCATGTATACTCAAATAATCAAGTCCATAAGTGATCGAATTAAAATTTCAATAGAGACATTTCACCGTAAATTGTGACAGGCCCGGCATTGCCCAGTTCTAAAATACGCTTAAATATGAGGCTCGAACCTGTGACGCGAAGGCGGAAAAGAAAGTGGAATTGTGCGTAAGGGTGTTGGTTAAGCAAAAAAAAAAAAAAAAAAAGATAAAAAAACAGTGGTAGTAGACAGGCAGGCTCGAACCCGCACTGCGAAGGAGGAAAAGAACGTGAAAAAGTAATGTCTTTGCTGTTTCGCTGATCACCAAACCGGAAGTGGCAGAGGTTTAAATTAAAGCTAGTCAATCGAAAAGAGAGGATGACTTTCGAAAATATCGACGAAAAAAGCGTCCTCCCAGTAGAAAAGTCCCCAGTTGAGGGTGAAGGAATTAATGTTTTTAGACAATATTTCGATATTTGTCGTCCTAAAG
The DNA here is from genome assembly GCF_053919585.1 of Euprymna scolopes. NCBI lineage: Eukaryota > Metazoa > Mollusca > Cephalopoda > Sepiida > Sepiolidae > Euprymna > Euprymna scolopes. The sequence goes on from NC_136483.1 coordinate 115,696,312, forward strand.
GTCGTGCTTCAAAACGATATCGATCTCGTGGAAATCCGTGGCCTCTGTCAAAAGTTTTAGGAAGACTGCAAACATACATTTAAACAGACAGGTGAGATTTATATTATAGATTAGCCTGGTTGTCTGGCGTTGCCCGAGTGTTTGGAGGTATGTGTTCAGCGGCAAAAAAGAAAAAAGTTGCAGTAGGCAGGCTCGAACCCGTGACGCGAAGGCGGAAAAGAAAGTGGAGGTGTGAGTAAGAGTGTTGGTTGAGCAAAAAGAAAAAAAAAAGAAGGAAAATTGCGATCGCAAAAAACAAACAAAAAAAAATGGAGTATTAAGCAGGTTTGAACCCGTAACACGCCAGAGGAAAAAAGGGGTGAAAAAAAAAACTATCTTACTGATGTGCCTATCGTGGTTGTGACATCACGGGCGGTCGAAATAATGGCTTTTATACGACGTCGAGGGTTGAATGACTTGCAAAATTTGTCAGCGAAAAAAACAATCCCTCCTTGTAGAAAAGTGCCCAAGTGAAGGAATTAATGTTTTTGGCCAATTTTTCGATATTTGTCGCCCAAAGGATCGAGTTTCAAAATGATATCGATTTCGTGAAAATTCGTCGCCTCTGTCGAGAATTTTTGCGAGGCATACAAACATACATACATTTAAACAGACAGGGGAGATTTATATTATAGATTATATTGGAACCAATATATAGTAATGATTTAAAGTTAAAAAAAAAAGAAGAAATTAATCGTGCACCGCCACCACCGAGGATCGAAACCAAAACGTTTACTTTTTCCTTTGATGTTAATGTCTGTACTTTCAAGACATACTTACTGCCATGCTAAAAATTAAAACATGAATGAAGAGCTCTTGCGTTACGCATGCATATTCGTCATGCTGTCGTTTGACCTAGCAAATTTCATTTTTTTTTTTAATTTTCACATTTTGCACCAATTTTCACGGCTAAAACCCAAATATAACGTTTTGCATGGGTTCGAATACCCTATATATGAAGTTTCATGTCTGTAGACTAAAAAATGACGGAGAAGTTTGGTAGGCAAAAAACTTTTAAACAAAAATATATAGGCATACATAAATATATAGAAAGAAGTTTGTGTTTACTATAACATTTTTACGTTAACTTAAGATGATCATCCCATAAGAAAACCGAAAAACTAATAGGGAATAAATTAAAATGAATGCTTAAAATAATATGCACATTAGCTAGATCTTTTGCTAGTGGATGCAAAAAGACCCAAATTTATAGGAGTATTGATAGAATTCGTGAGAACGAAGATACAGATGGAAGATCAAACTAATATATAGTGTCAGTTTAATAAATATGTGTGTACGTGTGTGGGTCGGAATCCTACCAGAATATTTACTTTATTAAACAAAATGTAAGGGAGATAATTCGGAAAGTAAAACTGCAAACAAGAAGAAAACGATAGTAATTATCACCTTTTCTTTTTTCCAATTCGCTACGCTTCACGCCGTCATCCTCCGATAGTTTTTCTTAAAATATACATTCTAAATAATATTTTTATTTTAAATATGCCCCTTTCCTATTTTATAATACATATACATTGGATTAGATTTTATTGCTAATTGTCTAAATCAGGATTTCCCAAACTTTTCTAGGATGGCGCTCCCTTGGCTTCTAGATAAGCTGCTAGCGCCCCCTACTCCATAAACACATGTAAGCATTTTTTTTTTTCGAAATAAAAACAACAACAAAATATGTATTTAAAAAACATGATATAGCACACAAGCTCGACTATGTCGGTTTGTAAACATTTTATTTGACCTTTAATAATCACAAACATTTTTTTCAAAATGAAAATATTAAACAAAAAATTTGTTTTCAAAAATAGTAATTGATCTAATTAACCGTTTTTTTTCTTGACAATTTACACATACAACTTTTTTTTTAATCGAAAAAAATATTAAACACAAAATTTGTTTTGTCTTCAATTGATTTCCATTAACACAGAACAGCATATTTTTTCAAATTGAAAGCAACAATATTAAACAAAAATATATTTTTCAAAATCAAAAAATCATTTTATTTGATCTTCACAATTACCCCAATACAAACATGCGAGCATTTTTTTTAAATTGAGAACACCATTAAACACAAAATGTGTTTTTCAAAATAATATTGAATTTAATGAACAATTTTATTTAATTACGCAAATACACAATTTCACAATCATGGATGTACTTGGTGTAGGAATATTAGTTTCTCTACATTTGGTTGGAACTCACTAAGAAGAAGACGTTGATCCCCACGTTCGGTAATTCTAAATTTGTTCCTTTGTTTGGAAAGAAGAAATGTAACTGCACCGAATTCTCGTGCTACCAAATATGAAGATGGAAAAGCAATAAAAAATATATCTTCACCTTGTTTCATAATACTAAATAGAAGTCAGGGATCTTCTTTTTTTTTTTTTTTTTTTTTTTGTTGCCAAAAGTCTTGACACGATTTCTTGAACTTCGGACTTTATGTCATTTTGGATTGCAATTAATTCTTCCTCTGTCCCAGTATATTATTTTTATCGACAAAAGATCCTGAAATCTTTCAGACATGTCTCTTTGCAACTCTTCTAGGTGAGCGCAATACACTTGAAAGTTATCATCTGGTATGCTCTTTCCTTTGTCCAATTCACTCAGAGATTTGAAAACTGGTAAAATTCATGACGGCTTAAGTTTCGTTTGAATAACTTACACTTAGACAGGAAGGTGGAGATAGCAGATTTGACTTTGATAAAGTTGACATAATTTCCATGCAACTGCAAATTAACTTCGTTGAATTTTGTGAATATATCTGATGATAAGCCATAATGATATAAGCAACGTCATCCTTGATGTTTATGTCATCACAGAGCTCAGTATTAGACTCTTGGGAAAATTCTACAACTGTATAAAACAAAGGATAGAAACGTTTCAGTTTCTTTTTGATATCCAATTAACTTGTGTAGCAATGAACGTTCAAACTCTGTATCATTATCAATGCAAAGCTGTTGAATGTATAAACGAAACGGACATATCAGAGTGGATCCTTAAGGGAAGAATCACATAGAAAGCCAACAAGAAGTCCCACGCAACTAGACCAATGACAGGAAAAACACTTATTGGAAAATTTGCAACTTTATTCGTCTTTGTCACCGTAGGCTTTCCTATTCTCTTCCACGTGTGAAAATTTATAATCGATAAATCCAACCCTGAATCGAGTTGCAGTTTCACTTCTTTATTTCTGATTCTCACCGTAACATATTTTCTTATGTTCTCTGTTGGTGAATGGTCAATTTTTGCAGTTTTTACATAGCTCTTTTTTGCTACTTTTGCTCTGCAATATGAGGCTTTGTGTCCTGCTCGCTTGCATATATTACATGTTATTTTCCTTTTGGTACTGACATGCATTGTACCCATGAGGTCTTCCACATTTGCTACAAGGGGTCCTAGAATTTTGTCTATCCTGATAATTTTGTGAAGGGTTCTTTTTGCCTCTTGGTTGGTAATTGCTGACTGGCGGGTGTCCTTTTTTTAAGCGTATCTTTTTAATGTGAACGATACCTGCTTCCTCTATGTTTCGGGAATCTTGTTTTACTGCCACGAACCGCTGACAATCTTCAGCCAGTTTCTGAAGCGTCAAATCAAGTTCTAATTCCAATTTATTTAGAGCACGACGTCTTATATCGGTGTCTTTTGTGGCTATTAAACCTTGTGTGAATATTAGGCATTTGAAATTGTCCGCCGTTAATGACGAAACCTTGAAATCGTCACGGTGCTTATTAACTATAGACGCAAAAGTCGTATAGCCCTGACTCTCCTTACGTGTAAAATTAATGCATTTCCATATTTTATGGAAGGTTTCTTTTTGAACAGTATAAGTCCATTAACAGTTTGACTGCCTCGTCAAACGACAATTCGTTGGTTTTTCTTGGTAAAATATAGTCTACGAATTTGTTTTGTTCTGATTCACCCAACTTCCGTTGCAATAAACGAACCTTCTTTTGATCCGTCCATGCACTGCAATCAATCTTGAAAAGGTCTTCAAATCTTCTGAAGTATGCCTCAAACGTTAGGTGATCCTCAGGAGCATAGTGAAATGTATCAATAGCTGATCAGATCGCATTTTGGGAAAATACCGTGTTAGTTTCTTCTCCGCTGTCCTTATTCATTAAAACTTGCGTTATCAAATCCATTTTCTTATCTGAGTGGTTTTGTTGCTCTAACTGTAATTTTTCAATTCCAACATTTGTTCGTTCACTTGTTTCTTTTCTCTTTCCTCGAAGTATTTTATTGAATTTAACTGTTTCTTTTCCATCTGTTTTTTTAATGTCAGTTGCTTCTCATCATTTTGTTTTTGTATTGCCAATTGCTTCTTATCGTTTTGTTTCTGTATTGTCAATAGTTCTCGGAACCTTATTTCAAGTTTCTGATTGTTGGCTTTGTTGGAATTTAACCATTTCCAACATCTGTTTTGCAAAATCGTCCATTTATTTATTTTATTTATTTATTTATTATTTTTTTTTTTTTGGAAGGTTTGGATTTACTTAATTTGACAAAATGAGTTTTTCAGAAACAATACAATTTGTTGATTTACTTTTCCTATAGTACCAACTCTACAGAAAAAAAAACTTTACAAAATTCGTACCTGGTTATTTACGGAATACTTCTTTCATATATTTATTTCCTCGTGTGGCAATTTTCCTGAGAAAATAATTTGGGGTGTGCATTTATACAGAAAGCAGTAGATTGCATTTGCCATTTTTCAATTCTCGTAACGTGTAGGTACTGGGTTCAATTCCTTGTTGATCCTACACATTTTTTCCTTCTTTTTTTTTCTCCTTAACAAGAATGAGTTATTTACCTGTGAAAGAGAGTATAAATTTAATATTGGCTATTCTTTTCAATTTCTGTGCGAAAATGGATATCCTTTTCTCGTTAACACTTTATTTGTGTCGTGATTCGCGAAACCGTTTTTTCTTTCTTTTCTCTCTTCTCAACGCTAATGCCTTTTAACCATAAGGCGTATAAGCGAGACATGCTTTTTAGAACGACATTTGTTTTTAACATTATTGTATTTATACAAGTGTAAAAAAAAAGTTGTTTTTTGTACTTACTAAAAACATGGTATCGTTGATGGAGTAGTAATGATTCTAAACGCAATTGTTTTATGAGTCCTATTTCAATTCGAAGTTACGCTTTTTGTAACTTTTTTAAAGAGCAAGACAAGGCTTTTGACGACGTCTTCGAAAAATCATTTTTTCAGCAAAAATTGTTGTCCTTTTTCGAAGTCTTCTTTATCCCGTGTTTGTGGATTTTTACGATCGAATGTTCCCCCCCCCCAGCGTTCACAAGTATTTTTCCTGTTCTTCAGCGAACTTTGTAAAAGAAATACTTTCGAATTTTCCCCGAATCTAAGAAAAAAATTATTACGAATTTCCGCGTATGTTCTTTTTTCGTCAAATGTTGTTTCCAATGGCTGTTTTTTTTTTGTTTAGTTTTTTAGAGAGAGTACTTTCCCGAATATTCGTCATCCAGTTGTTGTGACCAATTATTGTAGTTTGATCCGAGGAGGGCTTGAATCATCCTCGTCAGCCAGTTGTTGATCACCCGTGCAAGAGGTCACAAATGAAAGAAACCACAAGTAGTGTAAAGTGTATAAATGTATTCATCAAAAAGAATACAGACGAAATTAAAATGGTATGAGAGAAACGTTTGGAAAAATGGTATGAATGTCACAATCTAGTCTCAAAACCAGTGGTATAAATAGTTTGTAGTATAGAGGTGATTCAACTTAGTTAAAAAAAAATAGGGCTGATTTGTACCTCAACAATATATATATATATATATATATATATATATAAATATATATATAAATATATATATAAATATATATATATATATATATATCAGGAGATTTATATATATATATATTTATAAATATATAATATATATATATATTATAAATATATATATATATATCTATCTTCTATCTATCCTATGAATTTGTTAGTTTTCTAGAAACTAGAGCAGGAAATCAATCACTTTGATTGAAAAATGTGCGATTTCACAAATATCGAAGACAATAAAATTATGGGAGTGTGAAATATTTGTGCATCATCATTTAATCCCAGGTAACGTTGGACCTCCCTGCTAGTATATATATATATATATATATATATATATATATATATATATATATATATATATATATATATAGGGTGACCCCCCCCAAAAAAAACAAAAGCTAAAAAAAACAAAAGCAAAAGCTAGAACATACTGTAGAAGGGAGGAAAAAAGGCCAAATACCCTAGTGTTTTGATGTGATGTTTTGAATATAATAAACTAGTTATGACCAAAGTTTCATTTCATTCAGACAAAACACTAAGAAATTGGGCCTAATTAGAGTCGGGCCCGTTTTTTTTGGGGGGGGGGTCACCCTATATATTTATATATATTTATAAATATATAATATATAATATATATATTATAAATATATATATCTTCTATCTATACTCCTATGAATTTGTTTTCTTTTGTGTGTAGTGATATTCATATTAAAAACCCTATTTTCTATTTATTTAAAAAGAAAATACAATTTTCTTATATATGGTTCGTAGAATTACATTCACTAGCAAAAGATCTAGCTAATTTGCATATTTTTTAAACATTCATTTTACTTAATTCCTTATTAGTTTTTTCGGTTTTCTTATGGGATGATCATCTTTAGTTAACTATTACGTGTGATTATATTCATGCAGATATTCTACATGATTTATACTTGCAAAATCTTGCGTAAAGATTTGCGTATCTTGCGTAAAATCTTTACAGTAAACAAAAAATTGTTTTAATATATTTTTCGTTTTTGTTTTGTGTTTGTGTTTTTAACGTACTGTAGGGAGTCATCTGTTTTGAGGTTTATATTGAAGCTTGGAAAGTTGTGAATATTATTCTAGCGGGAATTGTACTGTTACAGTGTTCCACAGGATAATTATTCATGTCGAAATACTTGTCGAAAGGTTGTCAGCTATGGTGTTTATGTTTTTTAATTGGGATCTTTTTTGATGAACGATTTCTTTTCGTTGAAAATCGCCACATTATCATAATATTTAGTTTTTTATTTTAAAAAAAATGCTGCTGCAGCTTCTCTCTTTTAAATGTTTTCATCTAATGAAAATATCGTTGGTTCGTTGGTTTTCAACTTCGTTACATCAAAAAATTCATCGCAGCTTTCTTTTTTAATGTTTTGATTTAAAAAAAAATATCACGGCATTAAGCATCGTAAATCATGTCCGGTATGAATCTCTTAGTAAAAGAGAGTTGTCTCCCCCTGCACAGTGAACGATTGTAAAACTGTGTCAATTATCATAATTCTAGGAAAGTGTAAAACAATTAAAAAATAAATTCATAGTTATTTATTTAAGTTTCTTCCTTGGTAATTATCACTAGAGCTAGGACAACAGCATATTCTTTTCATTGTTTTTACTCTCGAGCATATATACGACACAGTAAGACACAATGAATTCACCGATAACCACATCTCTCTACATAAAACATATATGATATCAATGAATATATACCTGAGAATAAAAACAAGGAAAAGAATATGCTGTTGTCATAGCCCTAATTATCACACTCATAATTGTATTTTACATCTATCTTCGAATTTCTTTGGATTGGTACGTTATGAATTTACTTGTAGATAGTTAAAATAACTTATCTCCCAAACACAATCTTAGTTTACGATTTTACTAATAATTTACATGCATTAGCAGTTGAAGACAATGAACGTTTATAGTTTGTAACACAGCAAATTTATTTCCAACAGTTTACAATATGTTTGTATTAGGCTGTCTTTTATTGATGCTATTGTTTACGCGAACGGTATTATTAAAAAAGCGATTATTTAGTCTGCGGGGCTGGAAATAAGCAAAGAATAACACAATATGAAAAATGAGATTCATACAGAATTCGAAACTGTACATCAAAAAAGGGACTGCCAAAAAAACGGACATCGTTAAAGACCATTGACTAAAGAGCCATGCATCTAAAGAAGTCGGAATTGTGCAAATAACTTATTTTCAAAGGCTTGTGATAAATCTCTGTTTACGTTTTTAAAAACAACGTTACAAAAAGTCATTTCTAAATCAGCAGCAAAATGCAATGGACGTTTTTGATATTGCAAATTTATTTCCAACAGTATACATTGTTATGCATTAAGCTATCTACGATTACTTAGGCCGCGGGGTTAGAAATAAGCAAGGAATAACATATGAGACTCGTACAGGATTTAAACTGTTGCCTCAGAAGAAAGATCACCTAAAATAGGCATTGTATTAACTAACGAGTCATGCATCCAGAAAAAGTCGAAATTTCACAAATAATTAATTCCCTTTGTCTTGCGGTAAATCTTTGTTTAGTGTAAATACGCGTTCTATTTGTATCAGCAATGAAATACGATTTAGGTTTTTATGTGTGTTTTTTTTAATGTTGGATGTTCCTCTTCTGGGGCACAGGTTCGAATCTTGTACGAAGTTTGTTTTTCACAGGCATAGAGATGTATTTATTTTTTTTTAGATAAACACGCAGACGTTCATCCTTTTGATAGTAACTGGATTGGCTTATCTTCGGCGCTTATTTAAAGTATGGAACCGCACGAATTTCTCATTAAAAAGTTTGAGAACATTCGAATTGAATGTGTATGAAAGAAATATATAAATCCCTTGAGAAGCGTTGGTAATAATGAATAAATAAGTGAACCATTTATTAGGGATGGACATCGAGAGAAAGCCAAAAATCCACGTTATCCCCGTCAAGGAAGACAACTTTAAGTAGACGATGACTCTATGTCTGTCCTGGTTCACTATTTTGCACTCGTTAGATGTTTTGTATAAGGAGTAAATCGTAATCGACAAAAGAGAAGTGTTGAAGATGATCATTAAAGCTAATGGAAGGGCGAAGGCGAGGATCAACTGGAGCTGTTTGCTTAGATAACAATTTGGAAGGCCATAGCCAGTGACTATAGCCCCGTACAACACCATGTTTGTACATATTGTGTTCCCCACGAAAAGCAACGGAAACCCGTATGCTATCAAGGCCTATATGGCGATTGTTTTGTTCGTTTTTGTATCTCTGCCGACGAGAAGACGTGTGAAAACGCGGTACATGTGGAAACTGCAGACGCTCATCCAACCGAATGTCGACAGCCAAGCAAAATGGCGGATAGCGCCTATGAATGCGCACGCCGATTTCTATAAAGTCCACAGCAAGTGGTTCAACAACTGAAAAAGTGCCCGGATAATCGGACAAGCAGACAATAGCGGTGCCGTTCGAATAGAACTCTACACGGTCCATTGTTAAGTTCACTCGACGAACATTAAAAATCATTTGGGAGTTATTTTCGTCGATGGTTAACTCATCAGGCGATAGCCGTGGTTTGGACATTCGCGGATCTCTGAATATAGTATGAATCGATGGGTAGAGAAACTTGAGGGCATTCGCAATAACTCACTTTTATATAAGGACTTATCAGGCAATTTCCCTTGAAAATACTCCTCTGAAATCTTTAAAGATTCAAAATCTTTTACAATGCGGGAATCAGGTGAGAAATGTGCCTTGTTGATTTTAGAAATCCATGACTCGATATGCTCCTCTATTGTAGTGAACGTTTCTCTGCCTATACTATGTACGTAAATGTAGAAAAGAACTTTTTGCACTAAAGGCGGTTGATCGGTTCGATTGGTTAGCTGGTATTTTAAGGTGACCAGCGATGGCGTTGATTAGAGCATGCTTTGTCTCATAAAGGAAAACGTTATATTTAATCGTTTCAGTGTCATTTTCGGTGTAGTTCGTTAGCAGAATAAGGGAGAAGTGTATTTTGTAAGTTATTTGTTCGGCCAATATCGGAATCCAGGAACAGGTGGAATTAGGATCCAAGTACAAGCCAAATGAACACTCAATGCGACGGCAGCGTTTCTGAAAATGCAAAAGAGATTTCATTTATTTCAAGAAATGTTCATGCGAAGAACAGAAATGTTATTTCATGCATTTTTTTTCTTCACATCACGAGGTTAGATCCATTTTCAAATAACTAGTAAAATATGAAATTATTACAAAAATAGATCCATTGCGAAATGCCTTGGTAAAAGATAAAATCATTTTCTATATCAGGCATCTACACATATACATTTGACGTGAAAAATAATGTCAAATCTTTCATAGGTATTTGTAAATTGATCTATTCATGTGATTTTTTATTGTTTTTTAAAGAGAATAAACTCAGAGAATTTTGTTATTCTTCTTTTCTAGATATACAAAAAATACCTTCGTTGTTTGAATAATTTTTAGGTTGCATTGTATCAGGTTGAAAAAAAAAATTCTTGCGGTTTTTAACATATCCCGGCTCAAATAAGAATTTAGTGATCAAAATAAGCACCATCAGAATCAACAAAACAAAATTTTTTAAACAAATTTTTTAAGGGGTCATAATAAAGACCAAAGTTAAAAAAGTTGACCGGGCACCCATGCTAGTATATATATATATATATATATATATATATATATATATATATATATATATATATATATATATATATATATATATATAGTAAGTTATAAAATGTATATGGCGATTAAGCTACACTGAATATTCCGCGTTTAACCCACTCTAGGACTCTTCAGGCTTATGTGCATAAGCCTGAAGAGTCCTAGAGTGGATGAAACGCGGAATATTCAGTGTAGCTTAATCGCCATATACATATTATAACTTACTAACTAGCTCTACCTACGTATTGAGCACTCTTTAAGTAATTATTAAAGTTTACGCATAAATCTATACTTTCGTATATTAATTTATGTGAGTAAATTTTATGTGAGTAAATTAAGTAGTTATGCATGTATATATATATATATAGATATATTAATATATATATATTTACATATATATTTATATATATTTATATTTACATATATATATATATTTTTTTTTTATATTCACGTATATATATATTTATATTTACATATATATATACACTTGTGCCCGATATTATTCATACCCCCCCTTGAAAACTGAGTTTATTAGGTGTAACTTTGTAAGAATTTATTGTTTACGTCCATATTGATACATATTCTTAATAAACCTGTTCTGATCATTTTCGTCATTTTAAAATCTCGGGATACTTGTAATAAAAGAAATATACAGCTATTTATAAAATCTGCAATGTTCAAAAATAATCATACCCCCTTATTTTTTCAGTATTAATCGAGTTTCTGACTGTTTGTTTCCTGTTTGATTCTTATTTTAAATGCTTTTATACAACATTTGATTAATTTCATTTCGTTTTTTGCATTTTTCAGAAATTAAAA
>NC_136483.1:115712672-115787672 GCF_053919585.1 Euprymna scolopes
ATCAGGGCAGCTGATACGCTAATCTCTTTTTCGTCCGAGGGTTCTGCCATCTTCTCTGCCAGCGGTTTGCGTGTGTCAAAAATCACGTCGGGGTCACCACTTGTTGCGGGGTTGAATGCCGGTGGCAATCGACCCTACAACTAAAAGATGACACAAGCAAAAAAAAAAAAAAAAAAAAAAAAAAAAGACGAAAAACGACGATGGCAAAAAAGAGATGACAAACGCAGTACCGTCGTGAACAAATATAAATTTGTTCAGGTTTATTTTGCAAAAAGAAACTGAATGGTTGTAGGAGGTCATACGCTTAGGGTTGGAGTCCAACTGGTGTTTGAACTGGTACAGCTTCGAGGTCGTCGGCAGTGGCTACAGGAAAACATGCGTTGACTTGGCACTTTTGCCAACGCAAAACATGTGTAACGTAAAAATCCTGCGTTCTGGTGCCGGTGTGGAAGCTGAAGGAATTTTTGATATCGCCTGTGTTTTTGAAGCATTTTTCACGCAAAAAGATGTTGAGATGCTTGAAAATGTTGTAGCCGGTAGGTGAAAGGTCTAGAGAGTATGACGGACGAGGCATACCTTTGGAGCCCAATTCGTTCAACTTCTGTAGGATCGGTTTTAGCAAATTGCAGTCGGGCATTGTTGCGGAGGAGAACTGGCTTGGTGTTGTCGAAGTTTCTGATGCATTTTATCCATTTGTTGACAGTACTTCCCTATCATAATAGTTTCGCCTGCATTACAAAACTGTAATAAATGAGACCGATCGCAGGCCACTAAACAGTCAGCATGGCCTTCTTCAGTGCAACTCTGGTTTCGGGAAATTTCGTGGAGTTTCGTCAGCGTCTAACCACTGACATGAGCGTCGCTGGTTGTCGTAAAGAGCCCACTTTTCATTGTAAATCAAAACCCGGCCGAGAAACGGGCCGTTCTTGTTGCGTTAAAGAAGGGAATATGACGCTTCATACCAGGTTTTCTTTTGGTTGTCGTTCAATTCGTGAGGCCCCCATTTATTAAGTTAGTTTTTTGTCTTTCCAATACCTCTGAAGTGGTTGGAAATCGTCGTATACGTTACGTCTAATTCAGAAGCAAGTTCTCGAACAGTTTTGCGTGGATTGGCTTCGATTAAGGCGCTTAATTGATCGTTATCCACATCCTATGGCCAACCACTACGTTCATAATATCCAAGACTCTTGTCGCCACCACGAAATTTCTTAAACACCATTGTGCTGTGCGTTCAATAGTGGTTTTTGCGCCAAACGCTTCGTTGATATCGCGAGCTGTTTCATCATCTTTTCGGCCTAACTTGAAAATTGTGCGAATTTGCTTTTTTCATCTTGTATTAAACGTTCTGAAAAGACATAATTGTTTTAAAATTATTACAATTTAAACAATTAGATAGAGCAAAAAACGCTCTTTTAAATGATTTACAAAGTAAAGGTTTTATAACGAAAACTTATTTGAAAAAATATAATTTGAAATCAAAATTAAAAATTCCGCAAGAACTTTTTTGTCAGACTAATATGATCAAAAATAAATATCGACTTGGATCAATTGTAAAAAAAAACTTTAATAACTTGGCGTACGTTCTTTATTTTGGAATATGATTAGAAAATAATTTAAATCGTTAAAATACACACATGTATATATTAAGTTGTATCTCAATAAATATTGATCTGTCGATGTTTGCAGATGGATGGTTAATCTCTATTGCTAACTCAAAAAATGTTTTCTAATATATATATATATATATATATATATATATATATATATATATATATATGTATATATATATATTAAAATAGAGTTTTCTAATTTTGTATTACCCGCCAGCCAATGTATTCGAGGATGCTGAAAACGGTTATATTATCAAGTTACTTGAGTTGATTATTTTCAATAAAAGTTTTAAAATAAAGCTGTAGTTTTTTTAGGGCGACACTTTTATCGTTCCACCCTGTATTAATTGACAAAGAACAAACATAAAAAATAGGGTTTTTTTTTTTTTTTTTTTTTTTTTTTTTTTTTTTTTTACCTTTGAGTAGTCATAAAATTTTTCAGCTTTGCAAAGACCTTTCTTTAGTGTTTCTATATAACGGTCTTCGTCGTTCTTGAATGATTTTCCACCCGGCATCACAGCCACCAGCAATTATCACCGATATAAATCATGACACATTCCTTCGTTGCATGATTTGCAGAAAATATTCCGGTAGTAAACCACCAGGTCGGTGTAGCTCCAACAAGCGAACTCTTTCCAGGGTTCGATAAGTAGTTCGTCTGCACGATTGCATGTATCGATATACGAGTATTGGATATCGCAATCCCACGGTGCTTTCATGCAAACAGGAACGTTAGAATGATATTTCGATAGTACTTCTTCATCAATTCTGCCGCATCTAATGAATTTTGAATGCGTGCTATTTCGTCAAAACAGTTTAAATTATCGATAAAAATCTCTGTTGTCCATTTTCTAAAATTCCAGTCATTATTACATATGGCGTAGAATTCATTTACATAGAATTGGCCCACTCCGTTCGATATAAAAGGTTGATATTTATGGCCTGAGTGTTGTTCACATTTCTCGTTTGTTGACGCGTCGCTTTTGAAGTGAGGTAGACATTTTGTTACCAAAAGATATTTACCAACCGAAAAGGGGAATTTTTTTATAGGAACACACTTGTAAGAATTATAAGTTATCTCTAGCGAATATTGGTTTTTATACGGACAGCAATCTCCAAAATAAACACATTTAGAGTCATTATAGCAGTCTTCATTATTTATGTAGTATAGCTGTTCGTTATATTAGTCTTCACTGTAGACTATGTGTATTAGTCACACCATTCAGATTCTTCTTATTATCATTATTATTATGTTATGCTTATATAGAAGTAAGGAAATTTACTATTTTTCATCTAATTAGAGGTCCGTGCTGAGAAAACGAAGTCGTTTCTTCTCTAAATGCTCACAGAGATATTAATAAATATTAGAGGAGGTTGAAAAAAATACATAGATAAACAAGAAAGAGATGGATGAATTGTTAAGTTAATTAAAAATCATGGCTGACTGGAATAAATAAAACAATATATATATATATATATATATATATATATATATATATATATATATATATATATATAAATAAGGGAGTAGTCACCAACAATGTGTATTTTGTAACATTATTTTATTATTCCGTGTCTTGGTTTTTCATTGAGAATTATGTTTGGATCATTGTAATAATGTTTTTAAGTCATTGAAATCGTTTACGCGCGTTTCAGACGGTCTGTGGAGCGTCCTCGTCAGAAATTATTTTAAAATGTGTAAAAATGGCGATTTTCGTAGTTAATTTGAAGTTTTTCCAAGGGGTGGAAGCTTGTAAGTGTTTGTAAGTATTATTCATTGGTATGATGAATTTTTATTGCTTTCTTATGGGGCTTGTCCAGGGAGACGTTAACCTGGCTTTAGTCGCTATCTTTTTCTGCTAATGTTTTTTTCTTTTCCTTTAGGGTGTGTGTGTGTGTGTGTGTGTTTATGTGTGTGTGTGTGCGCGCGTGTGTGTGCGTGTGTGTGTTTGCTTTTATTGGTTTGGGAATGTGTATAGTTTTATAGTATTTTGGGGTTATTTGCTTCCTTAGGAAGGCGGCTGTGGTCCGAGGTCGTTACTAATGTGTATGTGTGGGGAGGGGGGACTGGCTCTTCTGAAATAAGGGTAGGGGTGCTTTCATTCTATTTTGATATTTATTTTTTGGATTCTTGGATTTTAGTATTGTGATTTTTCGTTTTAGTCTTATATTATGTTTGTTTAGAAAGAGGGGTGTATTTAAAATAAGGGATTTTTTAATGTTTCTATTTATTTGTCTCCCCATGTGGGTATGGCCAGACCCAGGATCGGTTCCTAGTGTGGGGAAGATTTTGTTCCCCATAGGGGGGCATTGGAAGGGGTATAGATATGGGAGGGGGATGATAGAAGGGATGATAGTCGTTTCAGTCATGAGGGGGTTCTCCTCCACTGACTGAGGAGGGAGCGAGGTGTTGGAACAGATATTATACTATGGTTCTAGGTGTCTCCTAGTGTTGTTGGTTTCGAGGTTAAGTCGGGTTGGTATTGTTCAGTGTGTTGTATTAGAGATAGGGGTGTTATGTCTGTGTGTGGTTGTATGCGTGCACGTGTGTGTGTTTTAATGTGTCGGTTCTGATTTATGTGTAGGTGTGTATATGTGTATGTGTATGGGTGTGCATGCGAGTGTACCTTGCATTTCATGTTTTTGTGTGATGGTATTAGGTTCTGTTCAGTTCAGGAGTGAATCTGGTGATGACGTTTTTTTCCTGTGTAAGTAAATAAAAATAATTGTCTGTTTGGAAGATTGGCATTATTTTGAAGCTGTTTCCACTGCATGTATGTACGTGTTTTGAAACATAGAGATGTCTGTTATCTGCAATTTTGATGTTGCTCTTATGCAAGGCCACTCTATTGCTGAAATTTTTGGTGGCGCCTATGTAGGATTTGTTGCATGTTGTGCATCTTAGTGCATATACTACATTTCTGGAGGTGCAATTTAGATCCTTTTTTATTTTGAATGTTTGTGCTCGAAATTAACTACTAAAATCGCCATTTTTACACATTTTAAAATAATTTCTGACGAGGACGCTTCACAGACCGTCTGAAACGCGCGTAAACGATTTCAATGACTTAAAAACATTATTATAATGATCCAAAAAAAATTCTCAATGAAAAGCCAAGACACAGAATAATAAAATAATGTTAAAAAAATACACATTGTTGGTGACTACTCCCTTATTTAAATATACATCTTTCTTTCGTTGGAATTTATTAACTCATTTTATATATATATATATATATATATATATATATATATATATATATATATATATATATATATATATATATATATATGAAACAATAAGAGTGAAAGATGAAGTCACAAAAACTATATATTGGTGAATATAGAATGGTTCATTTATTTAATAAAGGTAAACAAACATGTAGTTGGGGATAGAGGGGATTCTTTATACCAAGGTATTTCGAAGCCTAATGCTTCTCATCAGAAGAGTAGAGAAGATGCTAGGTAACATAATGGGGATGCGACGTCCAGCGTGGGATTCATCAGGAACGAAAGGAATCAATGAAAATATTAACAACACCAATATTTTCTCCTAACCCTCTAAGCGCTATATATATATATATATATATATATATATATATATATATATATATATATATAAGCTGAACGTCTGTGTGTGTATGTGCGTGTGTGTCTAGTCACAAATAGGCTCACATATGGTAGACTATTTTAAAAAACTGATTACATATAATGATAGAAGATGTATCGAGGATCATGAATAGGTATGTTTGATCTGGCAGAACGGTGGTTCATAAAAAATGTGGGGTCTGCGTTCGCGCCTGGCCCTCAAAGTATGGAAATAAAAAATGAAAAAAATGCGTGTACAAGGGTTTTTGATATAGATGTACATAAGAATACTTTGATAAGCATGTTTCAACTTAAATTGAGATGGTATAATAAAATTGTGGGGCCTGCGTTCGCAGCTGTACTCCATATATGGCACAAACTTTAACAAACCTTTTTATATCTATTTGCGTAAGTATACTTTGATAATTATGTTTCTGTTTGAAGAAATATCGTATAATAAAGTGGGTGTTCGTTCGCGCCTGACCTCCATAGAATGTAAATATGGCACAAAGTTTAACAATGTTTTTAAAAGGGGCGAGGATCCACAATAACACCTTAAATGTAATCTTAATTCACGTTAGCTTTTATTTATTTTTTGAGTTGAATCATATTATGTCGAATAAATTCACCTCATAAATCCACGTTCTTATTAAAGTGAAAGCCAAAAAAAAAAAAGTCGCAACTTTAGACAATTCTCGACACAAATTTTGGATAACTGTTTTTTTCCTTCTCCATTTGCACATGGCACTCTTTTAGAAATAGATAAATAGATAGATAATAAAAAATAAGAACGTTACTTGTTATCGTGTCAAAAGAAGGAAAAAATCCTGCTCACGTGATTACGTGTCTTTTTAAAAACATTTACATAACCTTTTTATTTTTATTTATATATCTGTTTAAGCTTTTTTGTCAGTGTACTAGAAGGAATTCAGTTGCGTGTTCTTTACATTACAATAGTACAACCCTGAATCCGACGGCGCAATACTACACCGTTCAATACTGTAAAACTGAAACGAAGCCGTTCTGCTTGAAAAGCGCGCCATTTTCTTCTTATTCATATGTATATCGATTCATTGCTTTAAAAAACTAAAGTAATTACGTGTTTACTTTTTTAATATCCCATTTTGCTGTTTCGGATTATTTTACTAAAGTAAGTAAAGCTTCATTATTTTTCAAAACTGTTTTTGTTTCTTTGTTTTTCGATATTTCGTCGATATTATTTAGTAAGGGTGTTTAGCCGAAAAGTCAACAAACGACTACCCGAAAAAATAAATGTACAAGAAATAAATGTTACCATAGTCAATAAAAGTTCAGTTCATGTTTTTTTTAAAAAATGGTTTTTAATGCTCTTTACTTTGAATAATTTCAGCGAACCGAAATTAAAACGAAATTTGAGGCGATAACTACTTAAATGAATTTTTATATATATACACATGCCAAAATCGAATATTCCTCAAGCACAAAATAAGGAAAAACATTAAAATATGTTTATAAATATTCCTTACGTTGACGGAACTCTCTTAAATTGTAAAAACAGAATGCTCAAGTGCCCCTCCTTCAAATTGAAAACGGGGTTCTCCATTTCAAAGTCGCTGCCATTGATTTTTTTTAAATCGTGAATTGAAAAAAAAATTTTTTACAAACTACTTAAAAATACAAGCCAATAAACTTTTCTACCATAAAAGTAACTTTTATTGAATATGCTAACATTTATTTCTTGTATATTTATATTATTATATATATAACATTTTCTCTTTGTAAGGAAACATCATTTTGTTGGTCACTCTTGGCTACGAATGGCAACAAAGTTGATATAAAAAAATATATTTTCGCGAAAATTATCTTTACTTTCATCATATTTTGCTTAGGGTAAAATTTTTGAGTATCAAAACCTATCCCCCTCCTTTTCATAACCTATCATAGTTTCACCAATCACAGTCCATTTTCTGTAGGCTGTTTTTGAACCCAGTCAACGATGGGTACTTCTGCTAGTATATATATATATACATGTATGTATATATTATATATATATATATCGGTTAATCATTTACTTGAAACGTTACTCAGTTTACAGATACGTACGTAATGGATAAAAATAAGTCTCTTAAATAAAGTTTTATATTAAAAAATTTCTTTATAAATTTTGAAAGTATCCAAATCTAAGGAATGGCTTTTTATTGGGTTCCGTATATAAGATGTAAGAGTATTGGATATCGCAACACCACAGTTTATCTATGTCATCGGGAACTTTGAAAATGGTATTTCGGTTGTACTTCTTCATCAATTCTGCGACATCTGATGAATTTTGTACCCGTTCTACCTTGTCAAAGCAGGTGAAATTATCGATAAAAATCTCTGTTGTCCATTTTGTAAAATTCCAGTCATCATTAAATATGGCACAGAATTCATTTCGATATTATCGGCCCACCCTGTTCGATATAACGGGTGGATATTTGTGACCAGAGTCTTGTTCACATTTCTTTCTTGTGTTCGTGTCGCTTTTGAAGTAAGGTAGACATTTTGATACCAAAAGATAATTGCCAACCGAAAAAGGGGGTTCTTGGATAGGGACACACTTGTAAGAATTATAAGTTTTCTCTAATAAATATTGGTTCTCATACCGACAGCAGTCCTCGAAATAAACACATTTGGAATCATTAAAACAACCTTCTGTGTTTGTGTTGTTTAACTGTTTGTATCTTTTCAGGAACTCTCTCATTGCTAAAGAGTCTGTCTTTGACATTTCCAAATCCAAATCTGTTGCAGAAGTTGAAATGTGATCAGATGTCGAAGAGGTGTTTGTTTTGTTGCTGTATTTAGTGGCCAACAGTTTTTCGTCCGGACATTTACGAGTAGAGTGTAGATTGTTGTTGGAATCTGCTGAATTCGTGTTTCTGTCGCTGGAAGAAATTAAAATACCCGCATCTTTGCTTAAAACGAGAATAAAAACGAAAAATAACGCCTCCCTCATCCTCGTATCCGTAAAAATGTTGTAGTTATTTGGTTTGAGGTTTTCGAAACGTTGATACTTCGATTTGCGTCTATGTCGTTAGGCGAAAAAACTTGGACTGTTTTATCAAGTGCGTGATTTTTTTTTGTTGTGTGTGTGTGTGTGTGTGCGCGCGCGTGCGCACACACATGGTAGGAAGAAGATAATTAGGAATAAATGAAAGCAAAAATTGATATCACAATTGACAGTGTGTTCTGTCAGCTCTGATTTGTTTTTCATACTAATAAGGAACCGCCCAACATATCTTCAGAACCGTATTATATCCGGGATTAACTATTGCCGACTATATGGGCTAATAAACAGACTTTACTAAACCAAGTAATTTGTTTTTCTCTATTATTATTATTATTAATATTATAGGTTGACGCAAAAAAAAAATGTCGTTTTTGACGTCCAACTTCAAAGATCATAACTCTTTTCATAATAAACTTTATTAATCGAATAAAAATCATTAGAATCGTCACATTTTTACCAACGAGAAACACGTTTATTCATCCAATTAGCATAGAAATCCAGTATGACGAACGACTGCTGAGTGGGCGACCTCGAGTTTAAGAGCAACTTCTCGTGCGACTTTGCGAGGATCGGCTTCAATTAAGGCTTTCAAATGTTCGCGACCGTCTTCAACTTCGAGGCTCCTGTCACCATTACGAAATTCCTTGAACCGCCGTCGTGCCACACGTTCATTAGCTGTGCCAAACGCATCGTTAATATCACGACCTCGCTCAGCAGCTTTTCGGCCTAGTTTGAACTAGAACAAGAAAATCGTGCAGATTTGAATTTTGTCCATATTGTCGAAAAGCCTGAATATATATATATATATATATATATATATATATATATATATATAACACTAACACACACACACATATATATCAATGAATTTATTATGAAATCATATATAGATGTAACATGTAAGAAAACGACATTATTTTTGCATCAACCTAATAATAATAAACGAAACAAATATGCGGAACTTGTCAGAGAACTGAAAGAAATATTGAACATGAATAAAATTAATCTAATACCAATAATTTTAGGAGCACTAGGAAAAGTGCCAAAATCTATGAAAAAAAGATTAGGAGAAACATGAATTAATGGGAAGACTGAGAATATACAACAGACACTAATGCCGAAAAAAGCGTAAATTTTAAGGAAAACCCTCGAATGCAGAAACTAATCCCCATAAGCTACAAACGCTTCTCGACCATATGAAAACAAGAAAAATAAAACAAAAAGATACGGAACACCATATAGAGCCAAGAAAACTAAAACAGCAAAAGTGTAAATTCTTCGAAAATAAAAGTGTAGAATTGGCACCTACTGGCACCAAAGAAATCGAGAAGAGAAGTCACTAACCAGATTTCTACTGGATGTGTGCAAGGAGAACTGGGACCTTGGGGAGAATTTTAGTTACTCAGATTCTAGTGAATGGTCATTGCCAGCGATAAGTCAATGGCAAGCGACTATCGCGATGATGCAAATTCTTTTTGAAAGAGGCGGAGAGTCATGAAAATTTATTTCCACTCAGACTCCAGGGAATATTGCCGGTTACTATCAGTGCATAATCTCTAATGATGGCCTGTGCAAGAACTCTTTGTTATGAAGAAGAAGAAAAAGAATCATCGCGGACGACTTGCTGCAAAAAAGAGGAAAACATGATCTACTATACATAAACCACAGATTCTAAATTAAAAAGTAGAAAAAAGAATATAGCCATGGCATCGATTGAATATAAGAAAGCGTAGCATAGAATTCATACAGCATTGATAATAGAATATCTGAGAATGTACAAAATACCAGACAATATTATCAATTTCATTGAAAATGCAATGAGAACAAAGAGACTTGAACTGACAGCTAATGGATAATACATACCTGAGATAAAAAAAAAAAAAAATTATAAAGACGTATCTTCCAAGGAGACTCCCTATCACCATTACTGTTCATCATAGCTATGATGCCACTTAGCAATATACCAACAAAGTACCAAGTCGAATACAAGTTCACTAATACAGATAAAAGAATGAATCACCTAATGTATATGGACGATTTGAAACTTTTTGTAAGAACCAAGAAGGAACTAGAGACGCTAATAAACCCACTAGAATCCTCAGCTAAGATATCCGATTGGAATTCGATATGGAAAATTGCGCAGTTATAAGAAGAGGAAAGCTGGGTGCAATGGAAGTATGGAACTACTCAACAAAGCAGAAATGAGAGCATTAGATTAATACGACACCTACAAATATCTGGGAGTTTTAGAAGTGTTCCAAAATGACGTATATGTTGACTAGTGAGGTTTATATTTTATCTGTATATGCATGTACGTGTAAATGCGTGTATGTATATACGTCGTATAATTTAGTTGATCGTCTAATGTGCATATTTTAACATTTATGCAACAGTTCTAGCAGGAAACGAGTGATGTGAACGTATCGAAACAGTTGTAGACAAACAGTTCTTTTTAACAGGTGTAAATAACACAACACATACCTGCATTATATACGAACATTTATTTTCATGATTCCGGTCGGCATCTTCAGAGATTACAACGTCTTCATATTTTGGCTGCCTGAGGAAACGCTGCTCCCTGCGTCATGGAGAGACCAACCTCCCCTTAAGTCGTCCATTCTCTTTGATATTCAGCTGACGACTGACTAGAATCTCCGCAAATCTACATCTCATCACGTGTCCAAGACCCCAACCATTGATGTAACATAAATCTTATTTGTTTATCCAAACCAAAAATTGTCTCCATGTATTTTCTAACATCACATTCTTTTTGTAGTTTATTATTTCAGCTGTCACTCATCTCTTCTTAATCTAAATGTTTATTTTTCTAATTATAATAATCGATCTCTCTCTCTCTCTATATATATATATATATATATATATATATATATATATATATATATATATATATATATATATATATATATATATATATATATACAGTGTCCCAATAAAATGTATACAGCCTTTAAATAACCATAAAGCCAAGTTTTTTTTATAAGAAAGAACAGTTTCATACATCAAAATACTGTGAACAAATATAGAAACCAGTTAATTATCGAAAGTGTAAAATTATTGGCCATTGTGGTGCATGAACACCTGATTCGAAAACATTCCTAATCAGTTCAATTTGTATGTTGACACATATTCTTTCAATGGTTTCTTTCAACTCATTCATTTTAGCTCGTTTTGTGGTGTAAACCTTGTGTTTAGCATACTCCGCCTAAAAAAAGAGAAAAAAATCCGGGGGTTGGCCAAATTCGGTGAGCGTGGACAGTACTCGATACTTCCTCTTCGTCCTAACTATCTGTTTCGCAGATAACTATCAATATATGCTCTTACGTCATGATGATAGTGGAGAAGTGCTCCATCCTGCTGGAAGTGCCATTCTTTATTCCTAAATATTTATTGGGAACGTGGCATAGCGTATTCATGTAGCAAGTTGAGATAATTTAAAGAGCGTATACATTTTATTGAGACACCCTAATACCAGGTTCAAGATATTCAAGATTCATAACTAATGTATTTAACGATGTTATTAAGAGTGCTTAATAAAAGAAGACATGCCCTCTTTCAGTTTAAGGAATAAAAAATATGAGGAAGAAAATAGGACATAAGTCGTGTTACACCGGTAGTAAGAATGCCACTTAGTTGGATAGTGAAATTGACGTCATTACCATAAAATAATGATAGAATTATAAAATTGAAATTATTGTAAAAGAATTTAATTACTAAGTATTTAATAATTAAAATATTAGTATAAAAATTAAAAATTATTGTAAAAGAATTTTTAAACAGCATAAGGCATATTTAAGTAACACAATTTGATTGTCCATTTATAGCGAACTATTTTACTTTTTCCGCGTATATTATTATACGTCAGGAAAATATCGTTTCTTTTTATCATTTCTAATTATCTTTGTTTGTAAAAAAAAAATCTGCTTTCTACTATTGTCAATTTCATTACCGTTTCATTAATATATCTAATTATCTTTATTTGCTCGTCAAAAATAAAATTCTGTTTTCTAATATTGTCACTTTGAATATCGTTTCTTTTTATCATTTCTAATTATTTTTATTTGTTTACCATTTATTTATAAAATTACGCGGGAGTGATTCAATATTAAAAAAAATCTAAACTGCTAAAAATCATTTTTATTATTATTATTATTATTATTAAATTTCTGTATTTAATTAAAAAGCGTTTAATAAAAAAATATTCTGTTTTCTAATATTGTCAATTTCAATATTTCATTTTATTAATAAAATGACGTCAAATCCCTATCCAATCAAGTGGTATTCTTACTATCGGTGTAACACGCCCCAAGTCTCATTTTCTTCCGTAAATTTTTGTTTCCTTAAACTGCAAGAGGGCCAGAAGACATTAATTTATAACAAAGAATAAGCTATTATATAAAGAACTACAGTTCTTAAGACAATTTTTCATTTGTTAATATAATAAGTAAATAAATAAATAAAACGGAAAAAAATGCAACGCCAATATGTCGAATAAAGCAATTCTGCATTCCTGAGTAATTTGAAATAATTAACTTATGTTTGTTGCTTTTATTATTAACTAGCAATTAACAGGCAATTAACTAGCAAAATCTACCCGCTGCAATTACGCAGGGTGTAACCCTTTGTTTTCCCAGAAAACAAAGAAACACTTCTCATTTCATATTATTGTCGTGTTTTTATTTCATACTAGCAGTTCAGCCCGGCTTTTCTCGGGCCCTATGCACTGTTAATAACTTTACATGCATACGTATATTATTTAAAAGTGTGCATATGTATGGCAATGCCTTTCTATATAATAGGCTTCCTTAACTACCATAGAGAACAGTTGCTAGAGACCGCAGAGATGATTTTCTTTTACTCTGACCCTAATTTTGACCCCCTAACATTTATTGTTTTGGGCTCAAATCAAATTAAAATGTCTGCCCCATATCCAAGTAACCTACATATAAAATGTCAAGTGTTTAGACCAAAAACTAGCGGAAAAGTTTGGTAGAATCTGCAAAGGTCAACTCTTTCAACTTTGACCTCTTGGCAGACAAATTTTCGCCCTAAAACTAAAGTCAGTATTTCAAGTTTTAAAATGTGAAAGAATTTAACGGTGTAATTTTAGAGTATTCTAAGCACCAACAAAATTAACATCTATTTTTGAAGTCAGAACAAGTGGCATACTAGAATCAAAAACTTTTACAGAAAAATTTGAGTTACGAAAGGAACAGCTTGCACAAAATTAATTATTCGAATCAGAACAGAAAGAACAGAAGAAATTAGAATTATAAAATGATGACTAAATGTAGATACATGCAAAATTAATGGCCAATTCATAAATGTATAAACATTTTGATCCATTTCATCAAAATTTTAGTATTTATTAATTCGTGAACGCAGAAGATAATGAACCCTTTATTCTCTAAAAATGTAAGTGAAATCTTGTGTAAACAAAAGAAAGCATATTTAATAAAATTATAGTTTTAAGTACTAAAAACTCATGAATTTATTTATGTTTTTTTAATGAAAGTAAATCATCGTCGATGATAACAATTAAAAACGTTTCTTAATAAAAGTCCTTAAAGTATGTATTAATCGATATAACTTTAAGGAAAATTATAATAATTTAATTGCAAAAACTATTTCATGTGATTTTAATAACAAGTTTCGGGGAAATTCTAAATGTAATATTATAACATTTCCCTTGTACGAATGAACGTTAAAACATCAGCGTAAGAACATCTTTATAATCTTGAAAGAAAACTTAAAGAACTGGCATCACGGTAACTAAGAAAAAGTAATTTTTAAAAAATGGGAAAATTTCTACTTACGTTTTATTTAGAGAAGTATAGGCGGATAAAACAACGTAAAATCAAATGTAAATTCATATTAGTAGTTTAGTAAATAATGATTTTCTTTCAAATTTAAATTTTATTTGATCATTAATAAAGAATTGTTTTGGCTTATTTTTTTATATGAATAATAACGTTTAAGAATAAATTGAGTAAATGTAATTGCTGAAATAAATTAAGTATTAAACTAAAAAATACTTTAAATACTATCGCTTGGGCATAAAAGCACGTGTTGCTGAACAAAAGCTAAAACACGAGATCAGATTAAATTGAAAAATGTTAGAACGTTTGCTCAAGTTATGTTTGAATTCTTGTACCAACAATGGTGCGTCCCTCCCCCCGTTTACATTTATTATATTTTGTCTGGTTCTTGTATTCGATTTTTTGTATTTCGTATCTTTTTTGATTCTTAGTTTCGTACATTTTGGGTTTGTACGAAACTCCCTTTAATTTGGAGAAAATTCTAGCTCCGTGATGACGTCACGAGCTCAGCGCAAGATTCGCCCTCTCTTTTGATTTCCACGACGTGGATATTAGACGTGTTCATTGCCCGCCGCTGACAAGGAATTTTGGAGCCTCCTTCAAAGAAGAAACCCCGGCAAGAATACCCCGGGCATGCGACGAGGCATGCTTCTGAAATCCACCTGTGTGTCTACGGCTTGCACGCAAATATAAAGGAGAGAAATTTCTAAAAGGACTTTAAACGAGAGAAAAAAAAGGCACGTGCCTGACTGGCTTTCAATTTGTGAGTACGCTCCTAAAATCTATTACATATGAGAGTGAGATTAGGAACTACTATTTTGAATTTTATTACTGTATTCGTTCATGGATACGACATCTTCATTATAAGAACCAGTGTTGTTGTTTTTTTTTTTTTCATTATATGTTACCTTGGCGGTTTTTGAATTTAATGCCCGCAAAGGGAAAAATTTGCAACTAATTTTATTGTGAATAAAATCTCTTCTTCGTTTCAAAGCAGGACCTTTATATTTTATTCTCAACCCCCTCCCTCTTTTATTTCATGTTGTCATTTTTTATTATTTTCAGGTTAGAATTTATCTGGAAGCAAGATAAATTTCCGACAGTTAACATATTTAATAAAATTTGGAAACCAACTTTATTGATGACTGACAAAATAAAATATAAAAAAAAGCTAACCAAAATCAAATTCAAAGGCGAGCGACAGTCACACTTCAAAACACCAAAACTAAAACTATTTGTAATGAATAGTTCGAAAAATTTACTTGGGATAGATGGGATGCAGTAAATTAATCTGTCGGATTTCCCGATGAATTTTTTTTTTTTTTTTTTGGCACAATGTGAAAAACTAAGCATTCGGGGAATTAATTAAAAAAAAAATGAATTATGCACACGTTTTTATTGATAGTTTTAAACGAAATAAAATGATTGCGAAACTTGAATAGAAACCGGATACACAGTTAGTTTTCAAAAATAAACGAAATATTCATGTTCAAAATAGATCAACTTAAAATGAGATAAGCCCGGGAGTGCTAACCAGAGTTGAACATAGCGAACTGACTTCGCCAACAGTAAAGAAAAGGGAGCAATTTGCTGATACGTTTAAAAGAGTGTCAAAAAGCGAAGAGCGAATGAATGCTACGTTCGCAAGAAGTACCAAGACGAGTTTCGATAAACTGTTACCGATTCATCGAATGTTTAAATATTCGAAGTCATTTGTAGACTTTCATTGTTTTTGAATGATTTCCTCCGTTTATTCTAGAATCACGAGTAAAAGGAAAATGCATCCGGGAACGATTTGACGACACGTTGATAAAACGAAAAAAAAAAAAAAAATTTTTTTAAGTGGGACGAGAAAAAACAAAACTATTTAAAAAGAAAAAAAGAAAAGAAAAAAGAAAGGAAAAGAAAGAAAAAAAAGAAAAAAAAAGAAAAGAAAAAAAGAAAAGAAAAAAAGAAAAAAAAAAGAAAAAAGAAAAGAAAAGAAAAGAAAAAAAGAAAAGAAAAGAAAAAAGAAAAGAAAAAAGAAAAGAAAAAAAGAAAAGAAAAGAAAAAAAGAAAAAACATGGCGCGTTAAAAAAAAAAATGCTGACGAGCGTCGTATTCTGTGGATCGTGTGATAACCAGGGTTGCGGAATCGGATGGTGAAAGTCCGACTCCGACTCCTTTGATATCTTAGATTCCGACTCCGACTCCCGACTCCTTGACCCCTATGTAGGAATCTATATATCAGCCTCCCACACCTATTCAGCATTTTATAAATACTTTTCATGTATATCATTTTTTATGTTTAACATTTACTTGTATGATAAATATACTCACATATAAACTCTACCAGCTTTATTTATTTATTTAACGTTAACTTCTAACAAGGCATATCATCACTTGGACGAAAAAGGCTACTTTTTGGGACCATGTCTAGGAAAGATTAGCAAGATGTCGGTTTATTTTACATTTAAACTTTTGCGTATCAGTACGATCAGGAAAGCAGGTAGCAGGAAGGGGATTCCAAAGTCTAGTTGTTCAATGGAAGAGACTATTAGAATAGAAAGCTTTCTGACATCTAGGGACCGCAACAGTGAAGGGATGAGATCTTATTGTTAAACAGGTTTGTCGGAAATATGTACGGGGTACAAGTGCAACGAGGTCATCAGAACACATTCTATTAAAACAGGCACAGAGATGCAACATTGTGACGATGGGAGCTTAGTTGATAAAGTGGGACAGATTAGATTGACAACTCTTTTTTGGAACCTATCCAAGACGGAGAGGCTAATGATAGACACACCAGCCCAGATGTGGCAACAATACTTCGTGCATGAGCAATTGGTGACCTTGTAGAGATACGGGATACTCTCAGGTGTGAGTAGTTGTCTAGCTCGATAGATGGAACCCACCATCTTTGCAGCAGTCTTTGCAATGTCCTCTATGTATTTGTTCCAGTTCATATTGGCCACAAAGTAAAATATGGTAAAATAGTCTCAAAAAAAGGTGTTTCAAGGTAGAATTCTCAGGTAGGGTGTTATTTTTCATTGATATAGGTGGTTCGGGAGGCATCTTGTAATTGTTAAAGAAGAGCAGTTTAGTTTTACTAGCATTAAATGTTACCATCCATTCACGTCCCCATTCAACTACGATCTGGGTGTAATTCTTTAATGATTCTGCCATTGTCTTAGATTTATGTACATCTGTTTTTCCCTAATTCATGTTATAGAGAATTGTATCATCAGACAAATATACCAATCTCAGACACAATATTATCAAGGAGGTCATTTTTGAATATCAGAGATAATAATGGTCCAAGGATCTACCCCTGAGACACTCCCGCATAAATGTTATGCTGGTTGGATGTATGTCTATCAATGACAACCTGTATGCTTCTATTGTTTAAGATGGATCTAATTATATTTATTATATGTCCAGTTATAACATACGATTTAATTTTCATTAGCAGTCCTTTGTGCCAGACTTTGTCAAAGGCCTTGGATGTATCAAGGGCTACAGCTGTGGCTCCACCCACTTTATCCAGTACATGGTAAATGCATTCACAGATAAATGTTAAAATATATGCAGTAGAACGACATTGCCTGAATCTATACTGTTTGTCGGAGAGAAGATTTGCTTTTGCGAGGTGGCGAATTAGTGCTTGATTATTAAGGTCTCACAGATTTTAATGAAGAAAGGGAAGAGATTAATGGGGCGATAATTGAGAGGGTCTGTTCTTTCATCAGAATTCCTGTATATTGGTACCACAGAGGCCATCTTCCAGCTATTAGGGAAGCAAGATTAAGCAAAGCATTTATTGTAGAGCTTGGAAAGTATGGGGGCTAGCTCAGTTAAACATTTCTTAATTAGTATAGCAGAGATGAGATCAGGCCCACACGCCTTTGAGATGTCTAAGTTTTTTATGGTGTCGCAGACATGAGAAGGGGTGATTTTTACATCATCTTATGTGGCTTTAGTCTGCATAGGAAAATTTGGGAGGGAGTTGCTTGTTTGCTCTAAGGTGGAGTTAGAGGCCTTCTAAGTTACTGTGCATGCAACCTTCTGGTTGTTGCTCAGTGGAGGAATTACTGATTGTCCTTTATTCACAACACTAGTATAGATTTTTCAGAAATCGCGAGTTCCTATCTTTTGCAATTCTATGCATTCCCTGATTATTTTAGCATGCTTTCTTTTGGCTGCCATTATTTCTCTCTTACTATGATTTCTAGCATCTAGAAATTTTTGCCTATTTGTATTTGACTTATGACATACAAACTGATAGAATGCATGCTGTCTTTGTGCCATAGCAGCTGCACAATCTGTAGTGAACCATGGAGGGGTGAGTGGGGTGTGTCATAGTACTTCCATGTGGGAACATGTGCTTCAATTCCCGCTTTGCACAATTTAGTTGTCTCATTGACACACTGTTCAGCAGGAACAGAGAAGATATCGGTCCATGGGGCATCTCGGATGTGTTCTCTAATGGTTTCCCAGTAAGTCCTGCTGTAGTATCTTGTGGTTTTGAGCAATGATTCCTCACCTTGAGGTTGGGATTTAAATGTGATGTCAACTGATACCACTAGGTGGTCTGCGTTTCCAAGTGGACAGTGGCATTAGTCATACAATCCTCAGGTACTGTGGTGAGGAATAGGTATAAAAGTGAAGCTTGCTGAGGTTCACTATCTGGTAGGTGAGTTGGAAACATTACTGTTTGTGTGAGGGAATGGGCTATAGAGAAGCTATAAGTAGAGCGTCCAGCTGCATCTGTGTAACCTGAGAAACCAAGCCAATTTTTATGGCGGACATTAAAGTCACCAAACACATGTATTTGGGCGTTACTATCCAAGGAGAGTGCTGCATCTATACTATCAGTGATATGACCGATTAGAGTACCATCCTGACTTGAGGAAAAACGGCAGAGAAAATATAAGTAACTAACACAGTCATGAAATGTTAGTTGAAAGAACATAAAAGCCTGGTCGATTCAAGATTTTTCTCTCTAGTTTAAGGGAGGGTGCTACGAATATAAACTTTAAGCGCATGCATACATCTGAGTCCTTACGGCAAAGAGGGAGGTATCCTGTAATGTTAAAGTAGTTGGAGGGGGTTGAAGAGTGTAAGTTTGTTTCACTTAATGCTAAGATATCCGGGGAGTTTACTAAAAGGTAAGACTCTACATCATCTATATTACCTCTAAGCCCACGGATATTTGTGAAATCAAGCCTTAAGATGGAGGCAAATTGGTTTTGTTTGGGTGGTTGTCTGGTTTTATTGTGATATTTGTTTGAGTTGTCATTTAATTATGTTTTTGTTTAATGTTAGGTTAGGGGAAGAGTGTTGAGCAAAGTGGGCCTGTTTTGATGCCAATATAACAGAGTTCAGTCTAGAATGTGTAGTTTTATGAAAGCCAACCAGATATAGCAGCAGGGTCCCTTTCCATGCATGACATGGCACTACAACTATATATTATACATCTGATGATAGAGCAGCCAGTCTAAGCGTTACCAAAGAGTTAGAGCTCCTGTACTGTCAGTCGGAAACAGCAGCAACACAAACTGTCAATCAGTTACCCTCAACCTCTCAGTCAAGACTGCCCTAAACAAAGTGAGCACAATCAACATGCAAGCAACTTCTCGGCTGGAAAAATGGTGAGACCCTTCTAACACTCCAGTAGATATCTCACCAATATATCACAGTGACCCGACAGACAGAAATATTTTGATGAAGTGGAAGCATTACAGTACAGTACAAAATATGAGATATCTCCAAAAATAAAAACTAAACCATACAAAAACTGCTAAATTGTACAAACCACTTCTTATGAAGCAATTAAGTTATTGCTTATTCACCAAACCTGTTTTTCTGCTCTTATTTACTTATACTGCTTCCCTCTTTTTGGAAATCATAATTTCTCATTCTATGACTAAGTGTAACGTTTAAATTATAGGCCTATACCGGCCACATGTGTATTGTTACTGATGTATGTTACTAAAATAACTGGCACAAATGTTATTTCTAAATGTCTGCTTTAAAAGTATAATGCTTTGCCTCCAAGACGCCTTCCTATCTGTTTTGCATGATAAACATTAAAAATCCTTATACTCTTAAATCCTCCCTAAATCCCTTTATATCTTTACTAGCATTTCTGCTCGGCGTTGCCTGGGTGTTTGGATGTGTCTGTTGAGCAAAAAAAAAAAAAAGTGGTAGTAGGAAGGCAGGCTCGAACCCATACCGTGAAGGAGGAAAAAAACGGGGAAAAACCTGGCGTCTTTGCTGTTACGCCCACCACCAAACCGAAAGTGATGTAGGTTTTAATTAAGGCTAGACAATCGAAAGGAAAGGATGACTTTAAAAAATATCGGCGAAAAAGCGACCCCCCCCTGTAGCAAGATGCCCAGTTGAAGGTGAAGATATTAATATTTTTAGCCACTTTTACGATATTTGTCGTCTGAAAGGTCGAACATCAAAACGATACCGATCTTGTGAGAATCTGTCGCCTCTGTCGAAAGTTTTAGGCAGACATGCAAACATACATACATACATACATTTATATATTGGTAACTAAAAGTTTTCGACCCAAACCAATTAAAAAGCTTGCCCTATCTCTGAATATCATTTATGTAAAATTTCAAACGCTTAGACCAGAAATTGCCTGAGTAATTTGGTAGAGACTGCAGAGGTAAATTTTTTTTAATTTGACCTCTATTATGAGCTCAAATCAAGTTATTAAATCCAAGGAACCTATATCTAACATTTTTTTTTTTTTTTTTTTTTTTACACAGTGGTCACCACTTATCAAGGCCCGGAAGCCACTCAGGGATAAGGGCTATTGCAAGTACATTACGTTAGTGTGGAGATTTGATGAAGTGTTTACTTAAGGGGGCGGTTCATTAGGAATTTGTTAACGTTGGACTTGAACACATTCAAGTTGTAGTCAGGTGGGAAGCAGGCAGACAGAATAGAGTTCCACAGGCGTGCAGTTCTAAGAAAGAAGCTTTGTTCATGGAATCCACGTTTTGTTTTAGGCACAGATAAAGAGTGGGGGAAATTTTTCACAGTGGATTCGGCCAGACGAGTGTTTTTCGTGAAAGATTGGCGAGGGGGAACCAGAGATTGGAGTTCAGACGAGCACCTGCCTTGGAAATAACGATAAAACAAGGATAGGCTCGCAAGTCTCTTCTGTGGGAGAGAGGTTGCAGGGTAGAGAAAAGGGCATCCCCCACTAAGCTACGAAGTCTATTTTGTACTCTGTCAAGGCAGGATAGGCTGTTTTTAGCAGCTCCTGCCCAGATATGGCAGCAGTATTCCATCCTTGGACGTACTTGGCTTTTGTATAGATAGAGAATTGCATCAGTAGTGAGATATCTTCTGGAGCGGTAGAAGGATCCCACCATCATTTCAAGTGTTTATACTCAAAATTGTCGGAGGAGTTTGGTAGAGTTCTAGAAGGTCAAATCATAGAACTTTGACTCCTTAACAGTCAAATTCCTGGCGAAAACCAATCACAAACATTTTCCCAAATCTCAGTACCCTGTATATCAAATTTCGAGTGTAGGCTAAAATTTGACAGAGTTATTGCGTATGGAAATGTACACACACAGACACACACACACAGACACTTTCACTTTTATAGATATATGAATAGATTGTATATTAATGCTGTATTCTTGTAAGTTATATAATCTCTCCTGTTTCAACTGGACAAAACCCCAATTGCTCTTCTCCCCAAGCTGATCTAAAATCACATACTTTGCACATACCTTGGGAGGAGGGTTTAGCTTCTGGTCCTAAATTTTATTAGGCTGACCTTTTCAAAATCGATAAATACTGAATATCTATAGATTTCTATTGCTAAGGGTTGTATTAGCTTAACTTATATTTATACTGTATAGAATATCTATAAAATAGATAACTAATAGCCAAAGTTTGTACCCAGATTATAAATGATCTATATTAACTAGAAACTATATATTTCTTTCATTAGATGGGATAAAGTACTGATGATTAATCTGCACCCCACACTCATACATACCTCCTTTAAAAACGTAACCAATCTTAATCCTATTCTGAGGAGTTTAATTCAAAGCAGATACTAATTCTTTGATACTAACTCCATCGATCCTAACTATCCATGCGGAGCATAGAAATACCTGGCTTTGAAACCAGGTGCAGGGAAAACCCTCAGTGCTGATGGACCAGTAGATTTGGTTAGGTCATCCATTTAAGATAAGGAAAACTCTGATTTTAAACCTGTGCCACTGATCTCATACGTCTTGGCACGAAATAGGGGAGGCCTCCTCATTCCTGGATGACAACCTCCCTAGAGCTGGTGACTTGATCAAATCACCGGCTTGCAAACCTAAACTGCTTAAGGAGTAATAAGGCTCTGCCTATCTATACTCCATACTCCTTCTTTGCATATTAGCCAGGAGCAGAGGTGCGGCCACAAGGACTCATCAGAGACGACAAGTGCTTAACCTTGGTTCCTGACTAGGGCAATGAATGCCGTCCCCCACATTTGCCTTATTCCCTGGGCATCTTGGAGGTGGTTATTTACTGTATATGCTAACATTATTAAACTGGGCCACTCCTGTTGGACAGGTTTGAGGGTACCGGTTTGACAGTTACTGGTTACTGTTTTCAACTGACAGTACATGGGCCCTAACTCTTTGATAGCGCTTAGAGCAGCTGTTCTATCATCAGTTGTGTAATATCGGGATAATTATAGTGCCATGTCGGGCATGGAAAGGCACCCTGCACTCATCTCTGGTGGAAATTCCCGATGCCACATTCCTGTGGATGAGGAACCGACTGATGGTCTACTCGTGTTGCATGATGGTGGCTATGCACATCCGTTTTGTCTAGCACCTCGATCTAGATCTGAAACTACGAAATAGAATGAAATGACAGCTCAATCCAAAAACATGTTAAAACCAGACACACTCACGCCTCCTCCCTTGAGGCTTGCATTTACACATATCCGAGGACTTAGAACTAACTTAGATGATGTAGAATCATTTCTCCTAGCAAACTCCTCGGATATCTTAGCA
Organism: Euprymna scolopes; assembly: GCF_053919585.1. Classification (NCBI taxonomy): domain Eukaryota; kingdom Metazoa; phylum Mollusca; class Cephalopoda; order Sepiida; family Sepiolidae; genus Euprymna; species Euprymna scolopes. The sequence goes on from NC_136483.1 coordinate 115,735,765, forward strand.
CTAAGCGAAACTAACTTGCACTCCTCCATCCCCTCTAACATCTTTTACATGTCTGGTAATCTTCCACTTTGTCGTAAGGACTTTAACAGGAACGGACTTGGAGTCTTTGTAACACCCTCCCCATGTCTAGAGAATCTAAACTAGAATCAGGTGATTAGGCCTTCACGTGCTTTAAACTAAATTTACAACATAGCGTTAACTACCTGTATTTTCTTTATTGCTCTCCATCAACCCAGGACTGTACTATAATCAATCATGTCTCTGACAGCATAGATGTAGCACTCTCCCTTGACACTAGCGCCCAAATACATGTATTTAGTGATTCTGACGGCCACCAGAGAAATTTGCTTGGCTTCTCAAACTACACAGACACAGCTAGTCGCATCATTCATAACTTTTCTATATCCCATTCCTTGACACAGACAGTAAGATTCCTGACCCATCTCCCAGATCGCCAGGACCAGCAAACCTCACTTCTGGATCTATTCCTGCGAGATCCTGAGGATTGTGGAACATATGCTGATTGGCCACTTAGGAATGCTGATCATGCTGTGATAATGATAGAATCACTCTAAACTCTCGACACCAAGTTGAAGAGACATTGCTCAAAACGACAACGTACTGAAATAAGGCTGACTGGGATGCCATTAGAGATCACATCAGAGACGCCCCATGGGGAAATATATTTTCTCTTCCTGCAGAATAGTGCGCAAATGAGACTATTGAATGATTCAAAGTAGCAATTGAAGCACATGTTCCTACACGGAAGGTCTATAGCAAACCCCACCCTACCCAATGGTTTACTTCTACTTGTGCAGCTGCCATTGCTCAGGGGCAACATGCATACCGTAGATTTATTCAGCATAAGTCCTGTACAAACAGGCAAAGTTTATAGAAGCTAGAAGTAATTGTAAGAAAGAAGTAGCAACAGTTAAGAGTGAATATACTGAAACCACCAGGAAACACATTGAAGCACAGAAATTAGGAACTCATGATTTCTGGAAAATCTACAATAGTGTAGTAGATAATGGGCAATCAATAATTCCCCCACTATCCAACAATCATAAGGTTGTTTGCACAGCAATTGAGAAAGCTAACAAGTTTGCCCGTTATTTTCTTTGGACAATTCTCCTCCTTGATTTTCCTCTGTGAACAGAAACCACACTAGATGATCTGAAAATCGCCCCTTCTCAAGTACATAATATCATAAAAAACCTAGACACCTCAAAAGCATGTCGACCTGATCTCATCCCGGCTGTGCTATTAAAAAAATGCCCCGCTGAGGTTACTCCCATTCTCTCTAAACTCTTTAACAAATGTCGTAACGAATCTTGCTTTCCTGACAGCTGCAAAAGAGCTTCAGTGGTACCAGTTTAAAAAAGCTCTGGCGAACCAACTGACCCATTAAATTATTCCTCAATTTACTTCCTCCCGCTTTTCGCCAAAATATTTGAGTCTTTAATTAATCAAGCTCTAGTCCACCACCTTATAGCTGCTAAACTTCTGTTTGGCCATCAATATGGATTTAGGCAAGCACTGGATAAGGCAGGGGAGAGGAGGGCAGTAGCCCTATATATATATATATATATATATATATATATATATATATATATATATATATAAGGCTTTTGACAGGGTATGGCACGATGGTCTCCTCATGAAAATAAAATCTAAGGTATTACTGGATGAATGCTTAACATAATTAAATCCTTAAATGAGAGAAGAATCCAGGTTGTCCTCGATGGGTGTATATCCAAACAATATGATATAAATGCAGGTGTACCTCAGGGATCGATCCTTACCTGATAAAATTGTCTCTGACATGAGTATATTTGCCGATGACACCATGCAGACACGTGGGGAAAACTAATGAGCACATATCGAAGGCAATGGTGGAAACCTTAGAGGAAGACCTTTAGGCTGTATTGGAATGGAGTCAAAAATGAATGGTAACGTTCAAAACTGCCAAGACAAAGCTTGTTTCATTTAATAATTACATGAATCCTTACCAACCAACAATAGCTATGGCTAAAGATACATTACCTGAAAGTACTTCGTTCAAACTCCTTGGCTTAACGTTCACAGGTAACATGAGTTGGAATAGATACATTGAGATCATGCCAAGGCTGCTGCAAAGAAGGTATGCTCTCTTTACCGTGCTAGAAAGTTACTTACGCCTGAAAGTATCCTGTTAAGGTATAACAACAGAACATATTATAATGATAAGACAAGATGGCGACCCATTGGAGATGGGCCGATGTGAGTCGCTTTGGTTCTTTCTAAATTTTATTATTACATCGTTGTGTATTTTTTCTATTTGAGAACTTTTTAGTTTTTCTAAGTCCGCGTAGAAAATATTCAATATTCACATACATATGGATTGTTTCTTGTGAACGAAACAGTTCTGTAAAATGTCCCGAAGTTTGTATCTTGGAAAAAATGATTAACTAAGATGAATAAAACTGTGGACTTTGGAATATAGCAAAACTAATATATATGTAATATATATATATGTAATTATATATATATATATATATATATATATATATATGAGAGAGACAGAGAGAGGGGGGGGAGAAAGTGATGAAATCTGTTGGAAATTTAGATTGCCTGTGTAACCTTTTTTGTTGTTACGCAACAAAATATTTCGAACTAAAATTGACAGTCGTTTCTACTTAAAAATCTGGGGCAGTTATTGAATATATTGAGAAAGTGGAATTAGTGTGCGACGCATAAAGCAGCTTGATCATGCCATCTCATTTCGGCTAACAGTTTAACAACAACTAAATAAAGAAGAAAACTCCGATACAGTACGACTTAAGCACTATTTACTTTATTTTCAAGACACGTGCTGCATCCGGACGATACCGTAGATGTGGGTTTGGCAGATTTGCGGAATCTGCCAGTCCTATTTTTAGGCATACTAAATCATGTGATGGTGCGTATTATGGTACAGGGCCTTCCTGCCCCTGTGTAAAGGCTGTTGCGGTCCTTCCCCATAATGAATTATCTGATGTTACAAGAGCCGTTGTCTTTAGCGCGAGTATCGATGACAGACAATGTTAAAGTTGAGGAACAAGTCATCACTGCGGCATAACCTATTTTAATCACTCGACCACTTGTATGGACAGGAACGATCTGATTATAAATATTATGAATGCAATGACCCTAATCATTTCGCGAAAAACTGCGTACAGATGAGGAAGGCCACTCGTCAACGCTATTATCAGTTAGTGATGAGACAACAGCATCAGTCTATTCTCCAGTCAGGAAGTTAACTCTGCGTTACCTATTACTACCATCTATATTGATCATGCATTATGCTTTGCTTTCCTCGACACTGGCTACTCACGTTCCATTTTCAGCGCAAATTTTTCTTGATCAAAGCAGTTAACGGTAAACACAGAGACCGATGCTACATCAGACTGCTGGGGAAATTGCATTGTACTGAAATTGGTAACGCTCGCACAATCAACGTGTTCCTGATTCAAGAGAAAGCTTGATTTTAATATACTACTTAGCATTGACTCCATTAAGGCACTCATAGGTCTTCGCATCGCGCAGTCCAGAAATGGTTAGCGGGTCGTGCACTAGAAAAGTTTGGACCTGTATCAACAACGGCATATAATGGTGAGAATTTTGTTCCATCCAAGGAATTAATATAAATGATGATTGAACTGCAGATCAATAAAAAAAAATAAAGATATGGTAATAGTTAGTTCCTTTGCACACGAGAATTTCTCACATACAAAACTGCGATAACGAAAAAATACTCACCGGTCAAATATTTATTATCTCAAAATACTTAATTAAAGACTAATTGTTGTAGCAATGAAAATAATAGGTCGTTTGAAAAATACGTCTTAAAACTATATTTAGGATGCTATTTTCTCAATTTTTTTAATAAAATGTTGCTTGTTTAATAATTCATTTACTTTAATTTGATTTAAAAAAAAACAAAAAAAAACAGAGGCTCTTAACTACAAAAGACTTTCCAAACGTGAGAATTCATATTACAAAGAATGCATTAAGCTCCACAATCTTTTTCAATTAGTTTATTAGAATATACATATGAAAACGTCCCCTACCTTTATATGAGAATCAAACTTTATACAGTTTTTAAAAGATATAAGCTCTTAATAACGAAAATGAAAAAAAAAAAATGTTCATGCTTTTTTCCAAGAATTTGAACTCTGTTATAATGCTTCCCAAACCCACCAAAGGGAGTATGGGGAAAAGGGTCCATAGATGATCGGACAACACGAAAATGCTTTCAGAAAGTCTGTAACGGTAATGGACAGATTTGAAGATGAAGTAAGATACGATAAATGGAATGCAGACGGGGAAGAGGAAAAGCGAGTAATTCACGCACATAAATACGGGATTGAGTAAAAGTATTCTTTTGCCGATTAAAAGCAAGCAATATGTAAAAATTTATTTTAAGTAAAGTCGGATTTCCATGGTTTCATTAGGTGATATAGCTCTACAAATAAAAGCTTCATATAGAATCCTGCTGCGTGTGTGCTTTAGTCGCTTATTGAGACGTTTTTCCTATTAAAAAGTAGTTTCATACAAATTCGCCAATTTTAATATTTTATCCGTGTAGATTTTTTTTTTTAATTAATAATTTCAGCGCATGAGTAGGAGTAACTAAGTAATAAGTGTAAATCTTTTAAAACAAAATAGCCTAAGAAAAATACGATAGAAACCCAATTTTGGTCACATTTTTGTATAACAACATCCGCGCACTCACTTCATATTATTCATGCGGACACTGGGAAATTACACGGCTATTACAAAAGACTTTCCAAACTATCGTTTTCGTATGACAAAAAATGCGCAAACTTCCATAATCTCCTTTCCAATGACGGTCTTACAATATGCATAATAAAACGTCCCCTGTATTTCGTTTTTAGACTTAAATTTAAAAGATTACCTACTATGCTTTCCCATAATTTCAACGCTCCAGTGTTCAACTGTTTTGTTTACTTAATGAAAGGAGATATATATATATATATATATATATATATATATATATATATATATATATATATATATATATTCATCATGGTAAGAGGTTTCTTAAATGTTTGATAGCGCTAGTGAAAAACCAGTTCTCGCTAATGAGAAATATAATCTAGCATAACCATGGCGTCGGTCAATTACCATAGAAACTTTTTTTTTTTTTTTTTACATTTTCACCCCAAACAAGGCACATTGCCACTTTGGTGTAGGGGGCTACTATCAGGGGAGACAGCTACTGGGACACTATGTAGGGATTTGGGCAGCAAGATGTTGGTTCACGTTGCACTTGAACTTCTACATGTCAGTACAGTTGGGGAAGCAGTGACCTGGAATGGAATTCCAAAGTCTAGCGGTTCTGGGGAAGAAACTACTGGAGTAGAAAGATCTTTTACATCTAGGGATCTCTACAGTGTGGGGGTGGGATTTTGCAGCTTGTCGGGTCTGTCGAGGGTGTTCACGTCGTGGGAGCACAAGTGCTTGCAGTTCGTCAGAGCATTCACCATTAAAATACTTGTAGAACAGGCAGAGGGATGCAACGTTTCGTCGATGGGACAGAGGCTGAAGCTTAGATGCCAGTTTAGGGTCTATCAGATTTGCGACTCTCTTTTGAACCCTGTCAAGGAGCGAGAGACTAGTAGCCGATGCACCAGCCCAAATATGACAGCAATACTCCATACATGGGCGAATGGTTGCCTTATAGAGGTACAGGATACTTTCGGGTGTTAGTAGTTTTCTAGCACGGTAGAGGGAGCCCACCTTTCTTGCAGCGGCCCTGGCAATGCCCTCGATGTAATTGTTCCAACTCATGTTTCCTGTGAACGTTAAGCCAAGGAGCTTGAAAGACGTACTCTCAGATAAAGAGTCGTTGGCCATTGCTATTGGTGGTAGAGAAGGTTTCTTGCAATTATTGAATGAAACCAGTTTAATCTTGGCGGCATTGAACGTGACCATCCATTTTTGTCCCCATTCTACTACTGATTGGAGGTCATCCTCTAGTGTTTCTGCCATTTCTTTAGATATATGTTCATTTTCATTCTAAAGCTTTTTCTTTATGAATAGGACTTGGACAAATTACTTCATTAAAAAATGCATATAATTATATAAAAAGTACATTTCTTTCCAGTGTTCGTTTAAAGGAATTATTTAACCCCCCATCAAATAGAATAAGAAAAACGCAAACAAAAAAAAAAATTGTACGCCCATAAAATGATCGCTGCTCTTAGTTATACAATAATAGGACCATTTCAATTTTTAATTCATTTTTGATATTTTTATTTTCTGTTTTTAATGTTAAATCTAATTTAGCTTTTGTCTATAATTTAAATTCAGAACCGGTTTTTACACAAAATATTCCCTTACTGTTATGGTGTGTCCACCCTACGGATAATACTCTTCCACTTATTATAAAGACTTGAAGAATATGTCCGTCGTTAGCAGCTGCGTAATGGTTGAGTCTTGCATTCGTGGCAGTCGGGCGGACGTATACACACATTTTATTGTATCTGTTTTTCTGTTCAATATAATTCGTTTCCAATAATTATCGAGTTGTGTCTTCCTTTAGGGTCCTTACGGGACCACAACACTTAAACATTTTTTAATTAAACCCTGAATTCCTTCAAAAATAATTTTTTAAAATCTATGTATTTGCAAATCGTCTTATTCGTATCAAATATAAACTTCCTTCCAGTGTTTGTGTATAGGCACTATTACAATTTTCACTCCCCTGGATGATTTTTTTAAATTACAAAATAATAGGCATTTAAAACTTCAGTATTATTTATGAATTTAATCATTACACAAAAATACAGTTAATACTTAAAGATAGCTTTAAAAAATCAGATGAAAATATTTATATGGGCACATGACGTTCTTAGGCTTTTCAATTTTCCAGAGAAACATTAATGCAACCCCCCCCTACTAATACTTATAAGATTATTAAATGAAATAATATTAACCTACTTTCTTTAAATCTTATTATTTGTTACTGCCGGTTCCCATGTACAGTGAATCCTAATAATATCTATTTTAAGATAATAAATGTATTTCGAGATCAGTACTATTAACATGACTCTTCTTTCGTAAGATAATTATCATTGCTATTGAAATATTCTTTGAATAAATAAAATTATTTATTTGTTTATAATTGTAGCATTTTGATTCTTCTTTAAACAATATATTCTGTTTTGTCATTAAAATATTCTTCAAATCAATAAAATTGAATGCCATTTGTTGACAAATGTGTTTATTTAAAATTGTACTGTTTTAGTCAATGAGACGACAGTTTGATGTGACGACGATTTTTTTTTTAAATGGATAAAATCGGGATTGTTTACGTTGACGACGTCAGATTAATCACCGATGAATATCTTTACTGATCGGAGGATAGTATTGTGTGGGAAAAGTTATAACATACGTACGAACATGAAATGTCGTCCTCTGTTGTTCCACAGAAGATTAGTGAACTGATTATTAACGGCTGAGTTGAAAAGATAATTTAAATTGAATGATGTCCAAGGAAGCATAACAAACAAACAACAACAAACAACAACAAAAAAGAAGAAAATAAGACGAAGAACAAGAACAAGAAAAACAATATGAAGGATTTAAGGGGATTAAACTTCAATGGAAAGAAAGCAGTACATATATTTATACCGGAGGCCATAAGTGGTGACTCCTTTGTAAAAACAAGAAAAAAAAAACAGGAGAAAAGCTGATCATCAAGAGATACAGGTAAGATCGAAACTAAAAATAAAAAGATGACAAGGTGGGAAGAGTAGAAACTACATGGACGTTTTATGAGATTGACCAAAGATTCCGTTTATCTCTTTAGGTGTAATTTTCGTAGTCATGTTCACACGAAAAACTTAGGCATGACTACAAAAAGGAAACCTGACCAGAGAAACGGAATCACTATTCAAAGCCCAAAATAGAAAAAAAACAGAAAAACAATAAGTGTAGAACGTGTACAAAGAGGTGAAACGATAAATCCCATAAATGAATGTAGCATCAAACAGACACGAAAATATGGCAAATATATTCCACTTGCAACCATGTAAACGTCTGCATTTTGAACATGGCAACTGATGGTGTGGACACAAACCGATGACATTACTATAACATGAAAGACAAAATATTCTTAGACGTACAAACAGAAAAACTTATCCTAGCAAAGAGACTTGAGAGTGTATATATATATATATATATATATATATATATATATTATTCCTTAATTGGAATTCATTTTTGAAATGAGCATTATATATTAATTTATTTTTATTTCGGACTATTATTCCCATCTTTATTAGTTGTTGTTTTTGATCTTTTATTGGTTTTGTTTATTCACAACGTTTCGGCCAACTATTCCTCTGGCCTGCGTCAGGTGGTAACCGCGATGGATAGGAACTTCGAATCTCCTAACTGCATTCTCAGCCATCACTGCCATCCGTAGTTGTTGTCGTCTCACCACATTTTGGCCAATTAACCTCTGGCACGCTTTGGGTGGGAATGAAACCGCTATCTTCAGACAATGTCTGAAGATAGCGGTTTCAATCCCACCCACAGGAGATTCGAAGTTCCTATCCGTCGCGGTTACCACTTGACGAAGGCCAGAGGAATAGTTGGCCGAAACGTTGTGAATAAACAAAACCCATAAAAGATCAAAAACTACAACTAATAAAGATGAGAATAATAGTCCGAAATAAAATAAATTAGTAGACTTGAGTAGTTAACAAGGAGGAAAAACCCTGACAAATTGCAGATTTTATCATCCCTGCTGTCCACAAAGTGAAAATCAAAGAGGCATAAAAATGAAGTCATTACATAGACCTTGCCTTAGAAGTTTAAAGAATGTAAAGCATAAAGAAATCACTAATATGGATAATTATAAGAACACTAGGTACATTCCTGAAAATCTAGAAAAAAGATTTCGAAAAATTATAATTAAAAGGGAATATGGACATTATACAATGCACGGCAATAGTGAAAAAAAAATGAAATCAAATACTCGATTATGGAAATCAATTCGCACATAAAATTGTCGTGAAGTGTCAGGAGGATGAAAAGGCTGAGGAGGGTGAGCATAAACAAGATCTTCACTAGAAAAAAATATAGTGAATGCTGCACATTGAAGATATTTCACTCAAATTTTAGAAACATTATCAGAACACAGAAAGATTGATCACCGCTGCAGAAATACCACCAAGCTGAACAATAGAGGCAATGAAACCAGAAACAAAAAGACAAGAAAATAAAACTAGAAAGAAAAAGAGTTATATGAACGATTCATAAGAATAACAAGAGAATCACAAACATCTGAAGATAGCTAAGAAAAGGACACATGAAGAGAGAAACGAAATCCCTGTTGACAGTTGCACAGAATCATGCGATTAGAACTAAACACATTAAAGTTAAAATCGATAAAACTCAGTAAAATCACAAAAGGTAGACTGTGGACAAAGAGACGAAACGATAATCCATATAAGTGAATACAGCAAACTAGTCCCCCAAAAGATTACAAGAACAAATACGACTGCGTGTGAAAAGCAAACGACTACACTTTGAATATGCAGACGAATACACAAACCGGACACGGTATTGAAAAACGAAAAAGACAACATACTTTGTAACATGGAGGTACAAACAGATAAACTCAAAGTAAGGTGATCGGGCGCCATAAGAATTAACAAGGAGGAAAGTAACCGCCAAATTATAGATTGTGCCGTTCCAGCAGTTCATGGCGTGAGGATCAAAAAGCTGGAAAAAAAAACAAAGCAAACATATGAGAAAACGGTAAAGAATATGTGTGGCACTATATCTCAGTGCCACGGTTGCTAACACACACTCTACAGCATGGCCAGGTGGTGATTTGGCCATAAGCGTAGAGATACACAGAAGTGCAATCCCAGAATTCCCTTTCTAGATCGATCTCTTTCTCGTCCGGACAACATGGGGTGAGCACGCGTGGTTCTGTCTCTCCGTGAACGAGAGGAGGATACCCCTACCCCTCGGCACTAGTTAAGCATAGTTTAATAATTGTAGGATATGTAAAGTGTAAATTATTTTTGTAAAATAAATAGTAAATTATGTTTCATAAATATTACGATTGTGTCGTGTTGTGTGTTTTATTGAGTCTGCCATGAATGCCTCCATCAAACAACGAAGCGGTCCGGAGGACGAAGAAAGAAAATTTCAACCAGAATGCCACCAGGGTGAAGAGGTCATCTTGAGAAAATAAAGGAACCACACCCACATCCAACATCTCAGGTATGATTTTCTTCTTGATACACCGACCCTAATTACTGGCCATCTTCACATCTTCCAGAGACCGTTTCTAAGACAATTAGTGTAACACGTGAAGCCAGTCACACGCCAGTGACCGGATGATCGTGTTATATATGGAACATGAAGAAAGTCAAACAATACCAAGAATTGTAGGAGCACTAGGAACAGTCCCCCAAAACTTGGGAAAATGATTAGTAAAAATTGGAATCAAGGGAAGATTGAGACTATGCAATCGACGGTAATGCTGAAAAGGGCTGAAATTTTAAGGAAGCCCCTAAAAGTAGAAAACAAATAGCATAGACTACAGACACTAACCAGACAGGTGGAAAGAAAAACAAAGATGGAATGAACACTGCATGAATTTTAGAAAACAGAAATTGAAAGAAATCTTGTAAACTGTGCCCCATCCAAAAACACGCAAAAACGCATCAGCCTCGATTGATACCACACATAAGCGTGACAGTCAAGGAGTATAGAAATATCAAAGAGAGAAAGCACTAACCAGACCTCCACTGGATGAATGTAAAAAGTACTTGGACCTTGGAATTTCAAATTCCAGTGAAGATCAATGGTTGTTGCCAGCGAGAGTCAATGGCAAGCGACTGTTGCGATAATGCAAAGTTATTTTCAAAGATTATTAAAAGAGGTGAGAAGTACTGCAAATCTGGATAAATTTGTTGTCACCCAAACTCCAGGGAACAACACCGGTTGTTGCCAGTGAGTAATCTCTGATGATGACCGATGTGAGAACTCTTAGTGAATACAAATAATATTCAAGCACTAAAATTAATAACGTATTATCAAAGAATTAAATGTTGTAACAAATGTTTATTTTCAAGAAATTTTTTCTAATGAATTCAATTTTAATTAATAAAAATTGTCAAACATTAACAAATTAAATAATTAAATATTATAAAAATGTTCAGTTTCAAGAAATGTTATTTCAGTTTAACAACCAATTAAAAGTTGGCAAACATTAAATTAACAAATTAAGTATTAAAGAATACAATATCACAATAATATTAATTTTCACAATCACATATAGTTTTCTTTTATATTTAAAATCAAAATATAAAAAATCATGATTAACACTTCATAATCAGCTAAATACGTACAGTGCTATAATAAAACCAACTTCTTGTTGGAAAATATTCCATCCTATTCATCCACATGCTTGGGAACAAACTCTCCGTTCAAAAGACGGCTTTTCAGTTGTGTCACCACGTGTTCTTTGGTAGGTGGTACTGAAACACTTGCCAACTCATCTTCCAGACTGTATATATTTGCAAGAAAGTGTCACCGTCCTCCCATATACAGCGCCTGATATTTTCAAATGGTCATCCGTTTGGAACTGACCGAGCTCAAAATCGCTTAACTTCGATGGTCTAACGAAAACCAGCGTGTAAACGTATGTATATAAAATATTACTAAATATCAATCTAATAACTGAACAAAACAATTGACCAACTTACTAAAAATAATTGTTAGTCGTGGGAAAATTTCTATCTCCCCCCTCGCTCTCTATCCATCTTTCTACTTATATATATATATATATATATATATATATGCTTTGCATATTTGCGTGTGTGATTTCGTTACCTATAGACTTCGAAACGACTAGGCCGATTATTTTTTAAATTTCACAGAAATGCACTTTGTGTGTCTGGGAGTGTGATTAGATAGGTTTGTATCGGAATGCTTCGGATAAGTATCGAAAATCGATAATCGAAAAAGTCCGATAAAATAAGAAACAGTTCGATTTTGACCAAAGTAAACACCTTATACAGCCTAATATTAGAAGTGCACTTAAGATTTATCACCGCACAAGCGGAAGAGCCCGGCGGATAAAATCAACAGTAAGTTCTTTGATAAGACAGGAGCGCATTCAAAATGAATTTGTCTGTTTAGAATACTATTCAACCATGATACTTGATTTTTTGATTCAAGCCATCATATAAAAATGAAAGAGATCCCCGACTAGAGCAGGCAATCAATCGATTTGGTTGAAAAAAGAAAAACAACTTTTTCATCGATTGCGATGACAAAAGTATTGGAAGTGTGGAACATTCGTTGATCCTCATTCTATTCCGGGCAACATCGGGTCTTCCTGCTAGTTAAAAATAAAAAGAGAAACTATTGAAGGCTAACAAACGCAGCTTAGAAAACTATAAATATTTCTAAATTATTAAATAAAAACATGTTTTCAATGAATATTTTAAAAAATGGGTGCTAATGCAGAGAGTGATCCGCGCTATTTTTTTTAAATCGTATTTCCACGTTTAATTAAAGTTTTTTTTTTTTTATTCAACTGTAAGGTTAAAGTACAGAATAGGTACAAAATACGCTCCCCTCCCCATATTAAGAATGGCTTTTTTAAATAATGACATTTCAGTACGGATCACACTCTGCACGAGTACCAAAAATGTATATAATATTTAATTACCAATGTAATCATTTTCGTATAGTTTGTAAATTTCAGACTTCTGTTTTATTTGATTTTGTTCGATTTCTGATTATCAATAAAGCTATGTCATACTATAGTTAAAAAACATGTTTATTTATATTGGTGATCTTTTAAACCAACACATTTCAGGTGAAACCATTATTATGCACTTACGTGTCTTATGGAAATTAGTATAAATTGTAAAAATTACGAAAAATGATAGAGTAGAAAAATAATTTACAAGTAAAATTAGAATTTATAGAATTATCGAGTGTTATCGTAGGTTTTTGTGTGGAAGAGTTATGCGACAAATTCTGTATTAAAAACTGACTTATCTCCCTTGAGGATCCGCCATTTTTAACATAATTTCTTAGAACGTAATTGTACATGATATATATATATATATATATATATATATATATATATATATATATATATATTCTACCGAATCATTTTTCGTCATTTTGGAGATTTATACGGATTTCGACATAATGCGTAAGTAAACAATGTTTACACCTGAAATACGTTGATTTAAAAGATAACCATTCTATACAAGCTCCATAAATAAATATATTCGACCTCTGAACAGAAATGTTTTTAGTTTAAATGTTATAAAATTGAATTAATTTTTAACGACAAAATCAAGTAAGAAAAAAAAAACTTAAAAACTACAACATATATCTTATGTATTTTTAATAAAACACTTAATGATACACGCATAGTTTTTAAACAAACTGAACTTTAGCACGTAAATAAAATTGCGAAAATAAAAGAATGTAGATAAAAGTGTTATTTGAAACATTCTTTTGATTCCTACGACAATAACTGTCGAATAATTTAACGTTAAAATGATTGCATAACGAATGTTAATAACTTACCAGATGCTCAAGTGCCATACTGCCTAATCTTGTTCCGCCATGTTAAGTCTGAAAATGACGCATGCTCAACCTTATTCGGCTTATACGCAGACCGCAGTTTGCAATTGACATCGGTATTCATTTTTTTTTTTTTTTTTTTTTTACTTTCGAGATCAGTCTTGTCTTCTATAACTATATTCCTCTTTTTTAATTTTTAATTTATTTTGCAGAATAATTGTTTTTTTTTTTAATTTAAACATTCATATTTGTGGAAGAGAGACAGAGAGTTCTCGTTGGCATCAAGACTGGAAGGATAAATAAAGGAATGTTAGACTTCCTCGGCGCCAGCCAGAGGATGGTAAAACAGGTCAGAAAAGAATTTGAAAGATAACGAGGCGACCTTAGAGAGAAAAGACATAATCAATGATCTGGCAACCTCAAAAGTTCGTTGCTAAAACTAATGAATTAGCTCCAGAGCCTCTGAGGACGGAAGTCGAGAAGCCGTCTTGAGATTATCATTAAAGCCAAGGGCAAGTTCATCTTTTTTTTTCTTTTTTTTTTCTTTTTATACTTAAGAATTAAAAATATACTCAGTGGTAAAGCGTCCATTTTGCTTGGGAAACGATCAACGTTCAAATCTCTGTATTGTCTCTTACACCAATGTTCATTCAAGCTAAATTAAATTTAATCTTTTCCATTTTATTGTTTTTTATATAAACAATATTTTAAAATAAATTTTCAGATTTGCAGAAAGTTTAAAACAATGGAAAAAAATTGATACTTGATATATTTTTTAAAATCTTTTTTAAGTATTAGCAGTTCAGCCAGCTTTGCTCGGACCCTATATACTGTTCATAACTTGTATATATATTAAAAAGTTTGACTCATGTCCAGGTAACCTACATCTAAAATTTCAAGTGTTTAGACCCAAAATTAGCGGAAGATTTTGGTAGAGTCTGTAAAGGTCAACTCTTTAAACTTTGACCTCTTGGAAGCCAAATTTTCCCCAAAAAACTGATTACAAAGCTTGCTGCATGTCTGAATACACTTTATGTAAAATTTCAAACGTTTAGACCAAAAATTTGCTGAGTAATTTGGTAGAGACCGCAGAGGTCAAATTCTTTTAAAACTTTGACCACAAATTTGACCCCCTATACATTTATTGTTTTGGGCTCAAATCAAATTAAGAAGTTTGATCCATGTCCAAGTAACCTACAGGTAAAATTTCAAGTTTTTAGAGGAGTTTGGTAGAGTTTTCAAAGGTCAAATCTTTGACTTTGACTCCTTGACAACCAAAAACCGATTAAAAAGTTTTTCCCAAATCTCAATATCCCTTATGACAAATCTCTAGCCTGTAGACTGTAAATTGACAGAGTAGTTTGGTAGGGAAATGTACACACACAGACAATTTCACTTTTATAGATATATAAATTCAAGTTTCGTCCTTGACTGTATTTTACCTTTCAATTTTTGAGGGATTCGTATGTTTATAAATATAGTCAGATATTGTAAAAATAACTAATTTTCTAAGCTTTGTTGTAAATCTTTTTTAAGATGTTATTAACAATATCTCCTTGCTCTTTCTGCAGCAAAATAAAATGAACATTTTATATATTTTTTCTGCTTGTGAAATTTGTTTAGATGAGGATTGATTATTCGTATTATTTGGATACTTTGGACTACTACTCTCATCTAAAGTATTATTTTCACAAAATTTCGGTCGATAGAACCTCCGACCTTCTAATGCATCTTCTCGAATTCAATAATCTTTCTGTCGAACTCGGAAATGACAACTTGCATCTGAATTTATTCACTACACCATGGATCCTTGCGTAGTGTAATGGATAAAGTCGTCATCATCATCCAGCGTGGCCGCAGCCAAGATTGAACTCACTACACGTGTTTATAGTGTAATTCAAATCTTGTCGGTAGCTAAATACTTAATGCTTTGCCAGGGCTATCAAAGGTATATTTTATCGTGACGCCATCACTTGATGGAGTGTCTACCACGGCTTAAAAGAGTCCCATCTATCCTCGAGAGAAGGATAGACCGCGCCAATTTCTCAACCTGGTATTTTACTTCACGGTACATATAGCGCCTCGCCTTCCCAAATGGTCACCCATCTGGTACTGGTCAGGGTCAACGTTGCTTAACTTTGGTGATCTGGCGAAAACCGGTGTGTCAACGTGACTGTGCCGTATATGTGGATAAAGTACTTGGTGAAATTCCATTTATTCACTACGCCATGGGTCCTTGTGTAGTGTAGTGGATTAAGTATTTGGTGAAATTCAGTTAAAGTCACACTTTTGTACGGGCGACACTCAAAATACAGTCGTGAATTACTTAGGATTCTAAACAGTCATGGCTGGCAAAACGAGTGCATGCTACTCTTGTGGATTATACAAAAGATTCCGTTCATCTGGAAAAGGTCAGAAGTTATATCGACCAAAACGTTATGAAAATAACACTCAAAATGAAAATAGTAGTCCGAAAAATCCAAATATGGATATATTTTTAATACAGGGTATTATTTATTAAGATGAGCTTTTGTTTTATTATATTGTTTGTGCGGATAATATTACTAAAAAAAAGCGATCATTTAGTCCGCGGGACTAGAAATAAGCCTTACAATGTGAAAAATAAAACTAATAAAGGATTCGAAATTGTGCCTTAGAAGAGGGGGTGCCAAAAATGAGCGTCGTCAAATGAAAATACCGTACAACCAGAGAAAGCTGAAATTGTAAAAAATAATCTCCAAAACCTTGTCGTAAATCTCTGCTCACGAGTTTAGTAACAATGTAACCATATCTACTTTCTGCATTAGCAATGAAATGCGGTGAACATTTTTATATGTAGTTTTTTAATGCATGAAAGTCCTTCTTCTGGGAATGAAGGTTCGAATCCTGTACAAGTCTTACTTTTTACACATTCATATGTATCTATTTTTAGTTATAAGCTCAAACATTGGTCGTTTGGGTGGTAAATACGTCGGTGTATTTTTGTTGCTTACTTGAAGAACGAAAACGGGCGAATTTCTCATTAAAAAGTTTAAGAACATTCGAATTGAATGTGTATGAAAGAAATATATAAATCCCTTGAGAAGCGTTGGTAATAATGAATAAATAAGTGAACCATTTATTAGGGATGGACATCGAGAGAAAGCCAAAAACCCACGTTATCCCCGTCAAGGAAGACAACTTTAAGTAGACGATGACTCTATGTCTGTCCTGGTTCACTATTTTGCACTCGTTAGATGTTTTGTATAAGGAGTAAATCGTAATCGACAAAAGAGAAGTGTTGAAGATGATCATTAAAGCTAATGGAAGGGCGAAGGCGAGGATCAACTGGAGATGTTTGCTTAGATAACAATTTGGAAGGCCATAGCCAGTGACTATAACCCCGTACAACACCATGTTTGCACATATTGTGCTTCCAACGGCAAGCAACGGTAGTCCGTATGCTATCAGGGCGTATATGATAATTGTTTTGTTCGTTTTTGTATCTCTGCCGACGAGAAGACGTGTGAAAACGCGGTACATGTGGAAGCTGCAGACGCTCATCCAACCGAATGTCGACAGCCAAGCAAAATGGCGGATGGCGCCTATGACCGCGCACGCCGTGTCATCATCGAACGATTTGACAAGAAACAACGCCTGCGCAACGAACAACGTGCAACAGAGAAAGATGTTACATTTGCCCGGCAGCGTCCTCAGCTTAGAGAAAATGGCGTACGTTGTTAAAGTCAGCACCAGACACACAAGGGAAATACTTATAAACACTTTAGTAAGCACGATTTCTATAAAATCCACAGCAAGCGGTTCAACAACTGAAAAAGTGCCCGGATAATCGGACAAGCAGATCATAGCGGTGCCGTTCGAATAGAACTCTACACGGTCCATTGTTAAGTTCACTCGACGAACGTTAAAAATAATTTGGGAGTTATTTTCGTCGAGGGTAAATTCATCAGTCGATAGCCGTACCTTTGGACATTCGCGGATCTCTGAATATAGTATTGATCGATGGATAGAGAAACTTGGGAGTATTTGCAATAACTCACTATTATATAAGGACCTATCCGGAAATTTCCCTCGAAAATAATCCTCTGAAATCTTTAAAGATTCAAAATCTTTTACAATGTGGAAGAAGGTCGAGAGAACCATCTTTTTTATTTCAGAAATCAATGAATCGATATCCTTCTCCATTTTGGCGAACGTCTCAGCACCCGTTCCTTCGAAGTAGATGTAGAAGAGAATTTTTTCTACTAAAGGGGGTTGATCAGTCCGATTATTTAGCCGGTATTTGAAGGTGATCAACGGTTGCATCGAGCGGTGATGTTTGTATGTCGTATCCCAAAAGATCTTTTTGAACAGGTCAGCCTCTTTTTCAGTGAGGTCCTGCAGCGGAATGAGGGAGAAGTGAATTTTGTAAGGTATTTTGTAGGCTGACGTAAGGATCTGGGAACAGGTGGAATTAGGGTCCATGTAAAAACCGAATGAACACTCAATGCGACGGCAGCGTTTCTGAAAAAAAAAAAAAAAAAAAAAGATTTCATGTCAAGAATTTTGTATGTTCGTGTGAAATACAGATAGGTTATTTTATGCCTTTTTTTCTTCTTCTCAGGAAAATAGATCCACTGTGAAATACCCTGGTAAAATATGAACTTATTTTCACATCACACATGCACATATGCATTTTGATGTAAATTTAAAATTTAAAAAAATAAAAAAATAATAATTTCACCGAAATATTTGAAAACGGATCTATTCAAGTGAATTTTGTGTTTTTTGAGGAAAATAAAGATCTAGCGAGGGGGACTTTGTTGTCTTTATTTGTTGATACATAAAATACGAAATATCGTTTTGAGGATGTTTAAATAATTTTATGTTGCATTGTACGAGCATAAAATGAATATCGACCATAAACAACTGTAAATACGTTTAGTACATTCTTTATTTGGAATATGATTTGAAAATAATTTAAATCGTTGAGCTGTCTGTGTTTGCGATATATATAATTATTTACTATAATAATTATTAAAATCCTACATACACTAGTGTTTCATCCTTTCGGGAATCATCAGTGCAGAGTGTGACGATTAACAACGATAGACAAAATTGTCTTCTGAGCATGCGAACATATCGACGAAGGCTGAAACACTAAATAACTACTATGGCTGGAGCGTTCATAGCGCTGAAGTTATTTTTGTAACTGTTTAAATCATTACTATATATTGGGAACAGTATAATAATGTAAACAATGCAATAATAGAGAATTTGCTATATAATGATCAATACGAAATCTTTAATTCATAATACAGTTTATTTTTCATTTTTAATATTTAATCACTTCATATGCGTGTCACGATGGTACAGTGGTAACATCACTAGCTTTGAATGCTGCAGTTTCGGTTTCGATTCTAGCTGGTGGCGGCTAAATACTTTTTTTTATTTTTTAAATCACAACTCAATAATAATATATACGAAATCTGGACAATTTAAAATATCATATTTAAGCGTATTATACGACCGGGCAGCCCTCCTCCGTTAGTATATATATATATATATATATATATATATATATATATATATATATACTTGGGCGGTCGGGTTTCGATCCTGCCTTGAGACAGTTGCTTGTCTAGCTGCACTGATGAGCTGTGAAACAGCGAAACAGTACTGTATGTGGATGACTACATATATATATGTGTGTGTGTGTGTGTGTGTGTGTGTGTGTGTGTGTGTGTGTCAATAAAGAGAGAAAATGAAGGTATATAAAACTATATACTGATATATATAGATTTATTTAATAAGGGTATACATTAATTAGGGGTGTTGGATAAGTGAGGACTCTTTATACCATAGTATTCTGAAGCATAATGCTTCTCATCACAAGAGTAGAGTAACATAATAGGGATAAATAAATTATTGAGGCTGTTTAGGAGAACTATAATTATCTTTGTGATATATGATATAGTTTGTATTATGTAATGAATGTAGGCATATAGCAAAGTAGGTTTAATGTATGTTGACTGTTTGCGTCTGAACTCTCAGGGGGATATAAGGTAGGTTGGTTGAAAGAAGTTGCTTGATTAAACATGTATACATGAAATAGAGAGTTTATGCTATGTCGGTATATTTTTTTAGAAGGGGTGCATTGTAAAAAGATTTTAATTGAGTAAGCTAGACGATAACAGATGGTAGAGTAAGAGGATAAAATATCAATGGGTATGGGGTAGTTGGTTGTAAAAATATAAGAATTATAAAGTAATAATAGAAACTAATAGTTTTATTAAATATAGGAGAGTAAGAAATAAAGAATAGGGAAATATAGTGGATATAAAAAGAAAGAAAAAAGTAAAATAAAATAATAAAAAAATATAAAATAAAATGTAATGAAAGGTCGATAAACGAGCAAACATCCAGTGGGAGAAATTTCTTTAAGGCAACGGTAGAGGTGGTGTAATAGCAAGCCTTTAAAATAAGCTCGTCGAAATGTGTGTGTGTGTGTGTATATATATATATATATATATAGTTATCCTCACACAGACTATTCGGCACTTCTAACCTCCGACCCATCAGATCACTGCCCGTAAACGACCTCATCAAATGCCATTTATATAGATACTTGCCTACCGCTTTTACAGTGCTCGCTCTGCTTGTTTTTTTTTTTTTTGTTTTTTTGTTTGTTTACAAACAAACAAACAGAGAACTTCGCATAACGCAAATTAAGCAGCTGGTGAAATCATTTTGCGACAGTGCTCTATGCAAGAAGTAGGGGTGGCTAAGAAGATCGTTCCAAAAATAAGGCCTCCTATTTATTTCATCAAAAAGTAGAAGAGATACGAAGACGGAAGTTGCACCATTAAAACGAACTACCTTTTGTGCACCAAAATTTATTTTTCTACATAGTCATTACTATTCTAAATAAACTTTTGCCAGGAATTCAATGATGCCTCTCCACTTCTGACGCACTCCCAAATACAAGGATTGTTTTCTTAAAGTCTCACACTGCCAATATCTGCAACAGAGAGATGAATTTTCAGGTCATGAACGCATAACTTTCGTTATCATACCAATTTATTTTAATTCGGGCGGAATAAAAATAGAAGGTATTACTTTTTAAATGATCCGCGTATATATATATATATATATATATATATATATATATATATATATATATATATATATATATATATAGAGAGAGAGAGAGAGAGAGAGAGAGAGAGAGAGAATAAGTTAAAGCGTAAAGTCATATAGAAATTTTATTATATTATCAAGTCAATAAGACTTACAGAGAGGAATAAAGAAGAAATCGCTTTAGACCATGCTATTTCGAAGCTAAATGCTTCTCGCCAGAAGAGGAGAAAAAGCCGGCATTATACAAAAGTAAAGGTTTAAAAGAGACAACACTGACTTTGAAAACATACAGATTAGAAATTTTTAAAAATTTGAAATTAGAACTTGAAAAAATTATTTTAGAGGACGGGGGGGGGGCGATATGATATAAATGCTAAATAAATGTACAAAAATATATATAAGAAAATGAAATACTAAGAAAAAAATTTTTAATTCATAAAAGTTTTTAATTTCAAAAAGCATTAAAAAATATTTTTAATTTTAAAAAATTTCCCAAATTTCCAAAAACTTACTAAATTCTGACAAAAAAAATAAATTATAAAATATAAATAAAGCAAATTAAGGTCAAATTAAGAACAAGAAGTAAGAAAAGGAAAAAGTAAAATAAGGATGTTAAAAAGTAAATCAACTCAAGTTCTTGGAAGGGAGTCCATCGGTAATTAGGTGTACTCCAGGATAAAATGAGACGTAAGTTAATATCTAGTGTACTATATATATATATATATATATATATATATATATATATATATATATATATATATATATATATATATATATATATATATATATATGGGGGGGCTAGACTTATTGGCGATCCCTTTGATCCCAATGACTATTATTTATTCTAATTAAAATTGCATTCGAAAATTCACAACCTGTGACATATTTTTTAAGCCATTCTTCTTGCAGAACTGAATATAATAAATATTTTACTCTTATATTACTTTTTCTTCTTCTTCTTCTTCTTCTTCTTCTTCTTCTTCTTCTTATTATTATTATTATTATTATTATTATTATTATTATTATTATTATTATTATTATTATTATTATTATTATTATTATATTCTGCTTCTTCTTCATCTTTTCTTCTTCTTCTTCTTCTTATTATTATTATTATTATTATTATTCTGCTTCTTCTTCTGCTTCTTCTTCTTCTTCTTCTTCTTATTATTATTATTATTATTATTATTATTATTATTATTATTATTACTATTATTCACAAGGAGTTTTATTTTCAAAGATTTATTTTCGAGAACAAGTTGTGGTGTGCCTGGAGTCTAAGTGAGACAAGTCTCCCCATATTTCCAGTACTGCTTACATTTTCTGATAATTTCTGTAAATTAATTTGCCTTATCACAACAACGGCTTGCCATTGATTTCTCATTGGTAGCGATCACTAGTATTCATTGTGTATTAGTTTTACCATTCAGATTATTATTATTATTATTATTATTATTATTATTATTATTATTATTATTATTATTATTATTATTATTATTATTATAATATAGAAGTAATGAAACTTATTATTGTCCATCTAATTAGAATTAGCTGAGGAAACTCAGTCATTTCTTCTCTAAATGCTCACAGAGACATTAATAAATATTAGAGAAGGATGAAAAAAATACATAGATAACCATGAAAGAGATGTATGAACTGTTAAGTTAATTATAAATTATGGCTGATTGGAACAAATAAAACAAAATATTTTTCCAAACATAATAAACGTTAATTAACTCACATTTACTGATATATATATATATATATATATATATATATATATATATATATATATATATATATATATATATATATATACTAGTCTACCCGTGACCCGTTGGGTCAGTATGCTATATTATATGACCTATGGAATTAATGTATGAGCGTGACACTTGTGACGTAAAGAAAATAGTTTTTTGTGGCATAACAGAAACATTTCTATGAAAGTATATTGAAATGAAAAAAGAATGTGGACAGATTTCTATTCGTCGTTATGTTTATAATTATTTATTTTTGAAAAAAAAAAAAAACTTACAGCCATTGAATTATAAGTGGTTTGCCATACTTATAGATAAATGTGCACTGAACAGATACCATAATACTTAAAATTAAATTCAAATTTTGATATATCTTTTAATTTTAACGCGAAAAAAAAAAAACAACTGGGACGCTGAAGACGTAAACAGTAAAACAATACATTGTAAAATGTTCTTATGGGTGTCAACGGGTTAAAGTAGATTATTTGTGAGAAAATTGCGTTAAAATAACTTAAACGTAATACGGAAATGAACCATGTAAAAAAAAAATGCAGAAAGTATTAACAGTTGTTTATTTGGAAAATTTAAATGCGAAAAAACAAAACAAAATAAACAAACAATTGGGACGCTGAAAACGTAAACAGTAAAACAATACGTTGTAAAATTCTCTTATGGTTGTGAACGGGTTTTAGTAAATTTATTTGTAAGAAAATTGCGTTAAAATAACTTAAACGCAATGCGGAAAAGGACGACGTAAAAAAAAACAAGAAGTATTAACAATTGTTTATTTTGATAATTAAACGCGAAAAAAATGGGACGCTGAAAACGTACATAGTAAAACAATACGTTGTCAACAGGTCAAAGTTGATTTATTTGTAAGAAAATTACGACAGTATAGTTGTAATACAGAATAGTTGCAAAACATCCCCAGTCTTCCCATGTTAAATAATAACTTCTAAATAATAACTTTAATATTTCAGAGCACATGTCAACTTCTGCAAAAGTCGCGATTTGCGTTTATTTGTTTACGCTGTTATAGGTTTAAGTCTATATACGCATGCACAATCGGAAGTCGTAAACCGGATGTTGGGTTACAACGCCCGTTACAAGGTCATTTGAGTTTTATAATTATATATATATATATATATATATATATATATATATATATATATATATATATATATATATATATATACTGGGCAAAGCAGAAATAATAATAATAATAATAATAATAATAATAATAATAATAATAAACCAACCTCGGACAAGAACAACCATACCATAAATAAAAATACTAATAATGAACAAGATAAATGCAACTGCAGACACCGCACACTTTGCCCACTTCAAAATCATTGTCTAACCAAAAGCGTAGTTTACCAGGCCACAATATTTGCGAAAGAAACCCCGAATAACAAGAAATATTACGTAGGTATGACTTCCTTAGATTTCAAAACTCGATACTATGACCACAAAGTACATTCAACAATAAAAAACACCGTATGAAAACAACACTAGCGAATAAATACTGGGAACTCAAAGAAAGCGGACATTCGCCGGTAGTCGAATTGAAAATAATAAGACAAGCTACCACGTGTAGGGACCTAGACGACCCATGTAGATTATGCCTTCATGAAAAATTTGCTAACCTGTACTTTAAAGAACCCCAACATCTATTAAACTGTAGAAGAGAAATAGCAAACAACTGTGTTCACAAGATAAAATTTACTCTAGGATAGCGATACAAAATAGTTTTAAAACTAACAAAAACAATAGGAAATAAACAAATAAATAAATTAAATAAACATAAATATACATAAACGATCACACATGTATGCATGTATGTATATATATATGTATATATATACATATGTGCATATATGTATGTACACATATATATATTTATATATAAACTAACATTTAAAAAAAAACTAAAGCAAACACTAACCTAGTTTTAAAACAGATCAAGAAACTAAATATCCAGGTTAAATAGAGCACACACAAAGGAACAGGTCAACCAGAGGCCAAATAGGCTTTTGTCCGATAAATGCATGTTCATTGGCTGATAGGAAGGGCGCGGTGGATACTAGAAAGCTGATTGGCTAACTAAAATCTCAATAGAAGATGCGCATATAAAAACGACAAACAACCACAGAATTCGCGCATAAGCCTGAAGAGTCCTAGAGTGGATGAAACGCGGAATATTCAGTGTAGCTTTATCGCCATATATATTTTATAAATTACTAACTAGCTCTATCTACATATTGAGCGCTTTTGAAGTAAATACTTATAGTTTACGCATAAATCTATACTTTCGTATATCAATTTTATTTGAGTAAATTAAGTAGTTATATATATATATATATATATATATATATATATATATATATATATATATATATATATATATATATATATACTACCCGTCGTTGACTGGGTTCAAAAACAGCCTACAGAAAATGGAATTTGATTTATGAAAGTATGATAGGTTATGAAAAGGAAGGGTTGTAAAGAGATAGCTTCGAATTTGGAGGTATCAAAACCACAACAAAATATGATGAAAGTAAAAATAAAATAGATAAACCCCATAATTTATTATACCATACCTGTTCACGCTGAAACACTTATCACACTATTTTGTGGATCTATATATAAAAAAAAAAACTTGTTAAACTTTGTGACATATTTCCATTCTATGGAGGTCAGGCGCGAACGAGCATAATTTTATTATACCATATTTCTTCAAACTGAAA
The DNA here is from genome assembly GCF_053919585.1 of Euprymna scolopes. Lineage (NCBI taxonomy): Eukaryota > Metazoa > Mollusca > Cephalopoda > Sepiida > Sepiolidae > Euprymna > Euprymna scolopes. The sequence goes on from NC_136483.1 coordinate 115,761,017, forward strand.
CATAATTATCAAAGTATACTTACGCAGATAGATATGAAAAGTTTTGTAAATATATTTTAAAAAAATATTAAAGTGTGTACCTATTTCCATTCTATAGAGGCCAGGCGCGAATGCAGACCCCACAATATTATTATTCTATACCTATTTAAGTTAAAACATACTTATCAAAGTATTATTGTATACATCTATATCAAAAACACTTGTAAACGTTTTTTTTTCCATACTATGTGGACCAGGCGCGTACGCAGACCCCACAATTTTAATGAATCATCATTATGTCAGACCAAACATACCCATTTCTGTGTCTCGATACATCTTTTATCATTATATGTGATCAGTTTTCTATAATAGTAAACCATACAGGAGCCTATTCGTGACCAGACACACACACAGACGTTCAGCTTTATATATATATATATATATATATATATATATATATATATATATATATATATATATATATATATATATATACTTGAAACGCTACCCAGTTTGCATATACGAATCGTGATGGATTAAAAAATTCGGATGAAGTTAAGATTAGATACCCCGTAGCAGAAGACGAATATTGGCACACATTTCAAGTGACACCGGTTGTTAAACCTTGACATTGGCGTTGATTGTTTGTAAACACGTCAAATAGCAGACATGATCGAATGATCGCGAGAAGATTTTTTTAAAAATATATTTACAAAACTTTATAAGATTTAAAAGAAAAAATATATATTTACAAAATATATATTTTTTTAATATTAAATATTTACAAAACTTTTAAGGATTAAAAAAAACATTTTTTTCTATTTACACAAAACTTTTTAATGTAAGTAACAAAACGAACGTAATTTATATATATATATATATATATATATATATATATATATATATATATATATATATATATATATATATATATATATAAATCGGTGTCTTTCTGAGTGCATTTTTTTAATATATATTTACAGTACTTTATAATAATAATAATAATAATAATAATAATAATAATAATAATAATAATAATAATAGTAATTACTATTCTTCTTAATAGGGGATGGAAAGCGAGCAGTATAAATAAGGAATTTGTAAATTGTTTTTTTTTTTTTTCGAGTATTCAGTCAAATAATAAATTTGATTGTAAATTTCAACTTACAGTTTTAATTCTCTCTCTCCCCCCTCCCTCTCTCTCTCTCTCTCTCTCTCTCTCTCTCTCTCTCTTACAATCCGCTCTACTCTCTATTATGTGTTTTGAGCTTTTTTATTTAGGTGGAATTAAAATATCTATATATAAATATTTACGTAATTTTTGTTATTGATTTGTTTTATTAAACGATATTAAGCTTAGCGTTTCCACCTTGGAGATTGGGTGTTTTTTTTATTTTAGAAAGTCACCCATTTTTTATTTGGACGTAGATTACTGTTTTTAAAAATATATATCTAAATATTGGCATTTAAATTAGATTGAAGTTTAACATCGCTTATATCAGGTAAACACTGCATCATTTTTTATGCGATCCTGATCTGTGCTGACGACAGCTAAAAGCCAGAAACACGCGTGCCCATAGATATACTTTTATGCACGTAAAATAATATTTAATAATATAAATAAATAAAATCGTCCCATGAAAATAAGGGCGATCAATTCATATAGATATATGAATAATAATAAGAATATTTTTCAAAATAACAGCGTTTCGAAGTTGTTAACACACACACACACACACACACACACACACACACACACTCACACACACACACATGCATATATATATATATATATATATATATATATATATATATATATATATATATATATATATATATATATATACCACCGAGTTAATTGTTGTTTTAGGGTTATAGAAATCGCTATATTAAACAGGACACTGAAATGAGTTTCAATAAGGGGTAATTTTTTTAAGATATCTAAAGACTTAAAAAAAAAAACTTGTCGTTCGGTATCATCTGGAGTCACTAGGGACAATTATCGTTAAGTTCATAAAATAACTGAAATATTGTAGAACATAAAACAAATAAATTCATTTTTAATAGATTTTCTTAGTTTCATATAACATAAATGAAATTAGACAAATAATATCACAGTTAAGAATTCAGTTTTAAAAAGATTTTAAATCATTTGAATTCGGTTCGATTACTTAAAATCATTTGCTGTTTTACAGCTGTGAAGTTATCTTTTGCAAAACACAACTGCGTTAAATAGTTTGTGTGTGTGTGTGTGTGTGCGCGCGCGCGCGTGTGTTTGAAAACAAAATGTCATATCTTCTATCTATACTATAAATTGGTTTTTCTTTTGTGTGTAGTGATATTCATATTAAAACCCCTCTTTTCTATTTATTTAAAAAGAAAATACAATTTTCTTATATATGGGTGGTGGAAATGCATTCATTAGCAAAAGATCTAGCTAATTTGCATATTTTTTTAAAGATTCATTTTAATTAATTCCCTATTAGTTTTTTCGGTTTTCTTATGGGATGATAATCTAGAGTTAACTATTACGTGTAATTATACTCATGCAGATTTCTACATGATTTATACTTGCATAATATTTGCGTAAAATCTTTACAGTAAACAAAAAATTGTTTCCATATATATTTATGTATACGTATATATTTTTGTTTAATCTATTAGTCAATCTATCTATATATCTATAAAAGTGAAAGTGTCTGTGTGTCTGTGTGTGTACATTTTTCTAAGGATTTGACCTTTGGGAACTCTACCAAACTCCTCCGACAATTTTCGGTCTCAACACTTGAAATTTTAGATATAGGTTCCTTAATAACTTGATTTAAGCCCAAAACAATACATTTTAAGTGGTCATAATAAGGGTCAAAGTTTAAAAAATTGACCGCTTTTTTTTCCTCAACATACACCTCCAAATACCCGGGCAACGCCGGGCACCCATGCTAGTATATCTATAAAAGTGAACGTGTCTGTCTGTGTGTCTGTCTGTGTATATTTCCCTACGCAATAACTCTGTCAATTTTTAGTCTACAGACTCAAAATTTGATACACAGTGTACTGAGATTTGGGAAAATCGTTGTGATCGGTTTTCGACCAGAAATTTGGCGATTAAGGAGTCAATGCTCAACGATTTGACCTTTGAGAACTCTACCACACTCGTCCGGCAATTTTGAGTCTAAACATTTGAAATTTTAGATATAGGTTCCTTGGATATGGATCTAACTTAATAACTAGATTTGAGCCCTAAACAATAAATTTTATGGAGTCATAATAGGAGTCAAATTTTAAAAAAATTGACCGTTTATTTTGTTTTTTATATTTGTTTTTTGTTTTTGTTTTTTGGCTCAGCATACACCTCCAAACACCCGGGCAACGCGGGGCACCCATGCTAGTATATCTATAAAAGTGAAAGTGTCTGTGTGTGTCTGTGGATGTACATTTCCCTACGCAATAACTCTGTCAATTTTCTGTCTAAAGACTCGAAATTTGATATACAGGGTAGCGAGATTTGAGAAAATTTATGTGATCGGTTTTCGGCCAGAAATTTGGCTGTTAAAGGGTCAAAGTTTAACGATTTGACCTTTGAGAACTCTACCAAACTCCTCCGACAATTTTGGGTCTAAACACTTGAAATTTTAGATATAGGTTCCTTGGGCATGGATCTAACTTAATAACTTGATTTGAGCCGAAAACAATGAATTTTAAGGGGGCATAATAGGGGTCAAAGTTTTTAAAAATTGACGGCTCTTTTTATGCTCAACATACACCTCCAAACACCCGGGCAACGCCGGGCTGAAATGCTAGTTGTATAATATAAATGATACACATATTTCCAGTAAATTCGTCAGGCCTTAACAGGTTTGATGAAGTTACTGGATCGTTGATACGATTCGGTAACCGAAACATGCGTAACTAAGCAGATAAAACGGTAATAAAAAATATATATTTGCTGCGCAATTGTATTGAGCACTTTCTTCAGGTTTTTATTAATTACTATTTTATATATATATATATATATATATATATATATATATATATATATATATATATATATATATATATATATATATATATATCATGAAAATATATGGCAATTAAGCTACACGGGTTTAATCCTCGTAAGGACTCGCCAAGTAAATGCAGAAAATTCTGTGTAGCTTAATTGCCATAAATATATATTTACAACTTACTATCTCGCTTTATTCACATATTTAGCATCGTTGAATACATACTGAATACCGACACATAAAATATCGTACCTCGTTATAAAATTTTATGTACATACACGCCGTAATGATTATATATATATATATATATATATATATATATATATATATATATATATATATATATATCACTAGCAGAGCACCTGGCATTGCCCGGTCGTAAAATACGCTTAAATATGATATTTTGATTAATGCAGATTTCGAATTTATTATCATATTGAACCCAATATATAGTAATAATTTAAAAAGTTAAAAAAAGGACTTGTGCGCAACCACCGAGAATCGAAACCAAAATGCTTAGCTTACAATTTATTTTTTTTCCTCTGACGTTAATGCCTAACCTATGAAGACATGCTACACCGTTATTTGTTTATGTTTTAATTTTTAGCCTTGCAGCAGCAAGGCTAAAAATTAAAACATAAACAAATAACTACTACGTTACGCATGCATATTCGTAATGCCGTCGTTCAACCTTCACCTGGCAAATTTCATTTTATATATATATATATATATATATATATATATATATATATATATATATATATTTACACCTTGGTACCGATTTTCCCCGGCTAAACCCAAATATAAAGTTTCGCATGAGTTAAAATTCTTTATATATTAAGTTTAAGGTCTGTAGATCAAAAACTGAACGAAGAGTTTGGTAGGCAAATTTTTTAAACAAAAATATATACGCATATATATGGAACGAGATTTGAGTTTACTATAACCATTTGACGCAAATACAAATGTATTACGCAAATATAAATCATGTAGAATATCTGCATGAATATAATTACACGTAATAGTTTCCTACAGATGACCTACAATTAAACCGAAAAAAACTAATAAGGAATTAATTAAAATGAACGCTTAAAAAATATGCAAATTAGCTAGATCTTTTGCCAGTGAATACACAAAAAATCAAATGTATAGGAATATAGAAGACATATATATATATATATATATATATATATGTGTGTGTGTGTGTGTGTGTGTGTGTGTGTGTGTGTGTGTGTGTGTGCACATAAGATCTTGGACTGAAATAATATTTAGTTATGGAAAATAAACAAAATAAATTCATTTTCTTACGTTTGTGTAATCATAAAATTCGTCAGATTGACAAAGTTTTTTCTTTTCTTTTTCTCTCAAATTATTTTCATATTTCCTAAGTGATCCCAGATCCATCAACGCACCGAACGACACATCTAGACGTCCTGAAACATGGGGCTCCTTTTTACAAACTCCCTCGTTGCATATTTTGCAGAAAACATTCCTGTAGTAACCAACCGGGTCGGTGTAGCTCCGACAACCGAACTCTTCCCATGGTTCGATAATAAGTAGTTCCCCTGTACGATTGCATGTATCGATGTATGAGTATTGGATATCGCAACACCACGGTTCATCTATGCCATCGGGAACTTTGAAAATGGTATTTCGGTTGTACTTCTCCATGAATTCTTCAGCATCTGATAAATTTTTAATCCGTGCTATTTCGTCAAACCAGTGTAAATTATCGATAAAAATTTCCGTTGTCCATTTTGTAAAATTCCAGTCATCGTTACATATGGCGCAGAATTCATTTCGATAGAATCGGCCAATTCTGTTCGATATAACGGGTGGATATTTATGACCCGAGTTTTGTTCACATTTCTCTTTTGTTGTCGCGTCGCTTTTGAAGTGAGGTATACATTTTGTTACCAAAAGATACTTACCGACTGAAAAAGGGGATTTTTTGATAGGGACGCACTTGTAAGAATTATAAGTTTTCTTCAGTATATATTGGTTCTTATACGGACAGCAGTCCCCGAAATAAACACATTTGGAATCATTAAAACAACCTTCCGTGTTTGTGTAGTTTAACTGTTTGTATTTTTTCAGGAACTCTTTCATTGCTAACGAGTCTGACTTTGACATTTCCAAATCCAATGTTGCAGAAGTTGAAATGTGATCAGATGTCGAAGAGGTGTTTGTTTTGTTGCTGTATTTAGTGGCCAACCGTTTTTCGTCCGGACATTTACGAATAGCGTCTAAATTGATGCGGAAATCCGGCCTCAGGTTTATATGAGAATGAACGCCATCATTTAATGGAACCAATAGATTTACCTCTACCTGCTTGTGGATAGGATTGTTCATATCGGTCGGGAAAGTGGAAATATCCACATCTCCTTTGGTTAAAGCGATAATAAAAACAGTAAGTAACGTCTCCCTCATCTTCGCATCCGTCGAAGTGTTGTAGTTATTTCGTTTGAAGCTTTCACAAAAGCGACACTTGTATTTGCGTCTAGGTCGTTAGACGAAAAAAGCTGGGAATGTTTTTATCAAGTGCGTGGGTTTTTGTGTCACTAGAAATGATTGGAAGTGGGAGGGTGGTAATTAGAAATAAAATGTTTTATATAAATATACAAATTTAGACTAAATGAAACAAATGACGTCATAGTTGAATGGACTTTTACTCAGCTCGTGTTTGTTTTTCATCACAACGAGGAACAGCCTAACCCCACCTTACCGTTTCACATCCGTGATTAGTTTAATAGCTATATGGTCACAGTCTGTATAAACTAATAAAGAGATTTTAATCAATTGAGTACTTTGTGTAGCTATTCAACAACAACAGCAACAACATTATTATTATTAATATTATCATTATTATTAATATTATTAATGTTATTATTATTATTGGTGGTGGTGGTGGTGGTCCCCCCCCTCCCTGACAAAAGGAAATTCACTCTTGTTTGTTCGTCTGTCCGCACTTTTCTCAATAACTACGCCTTGGAATTTTGGGAAATTTTGCATAAACATTTAACATGATATGAGTAAAAAAGTAACAGAACGGAGTTTTCGGGAAAACTTCGGTTGTCCCCCTAGGGGTGCCTTTCGGGTTAAAATAGCTAAAATTGACACTTTTGTGCTTATTAAAAAATTGATGCTTTGGATTTTTATAAAACTTTCTGAAAAGTTGTAACTAACTGACTTCTATATAATTTTGTTTGTCTATACTTTGTGATAACTCTTGAATGTGCCCAGGGGCTCTTTTATGGCTAATAAAAACACTCCATTTTGGGCACTATTTTACCATATTTGTCCAAACTTTTCTGTGTATGTCTATTTGGCAGTTTTGCATGGTGCTGAACGCAAATTTAAATATGTTAAGGCCTGGGGGACTTTTGGGGCTAAATGGGTGGGTGGCAAATGATGGACTTAGTCGTTTTATTTATTTATTTTTTGCATGGTGCAGAACTCAAATTTACATATGTTAAGACCTAAAACTGTACTGTTTGTTCATTTTCACCAGGATTTGACGTCTCCTGGAGACTTTTGGGCCTGAATGGGCGGGGATACTGAACTTAGTCATTTTTTTATGGCTCGTTCATGGTGCACTCACGGGGGACCATGCATGCTTCACTTGTTATTATTATTATTATTATTATTATTATTATTATTATTATTATTATTATTATTATTGTTGTTGTTGTTGTTGTTGTTGTTGTTGTTGTTGTTGTTATAAATTCGCACGGTGCCAGCCAAAAGGAACATGTCTACACAAATTCTCTTCATAGACTAAAACACCTAAAATAGATAAATCATAGTTTAAAGAGCAAGTGCAAACTCCGTGGACAAAAAGACGAAAGAGTAAACCATATAACAAGTTAATTCAGCAAACTAGCCGAAAAAGATTACACGAACAGACACGACCGTGTCGGGAATGCAGTACACTGAGAACTCTGCAAATGTTTGTACTTCAAAGATGCAGACAAATGGTACAGGCACAAACTGAAACCAGTAGTGGAAAATAAACACCACGAACTATTTTGGTACAAACAGATAAAATCATCCAAGCAAGGACGTCATAATAATAAACAAGAAGGAAAGAAACTTCTAAATTGTAGATTTTGTTGTCCCAGCAGAACACAGGGTGAAGATCAAAGAGATGAAAAAAAAATGAAACAAATACGCAGAACTTTACAGAAAGCTGAAAAGAATATGGAGCATGAAGGAAATCAATATAATCCCAATAATTGTAGGAGCACTAGGATGAATCCCAAACAACTTGAAAAAGGACTAGGAGGAATCCGAATCAAGGGAAAAACTGAGACTATACAACAGACGGTAATGTTGAAAACAACTGAACTATTAAGGAAAATCCTCGAATGCGAAAACTAACCCACATGTGAAAGACGTTAACCAGTCATATAGAAAATGGAATCGAAGTATAACGAAAATATAGAAGAAAACCATATGGAATTAATAAAACTGAAATCACAAAATTGTAAGCTAATTATATCACCCCTCCCATCCACAAAATATGTAGTATCGACATCGACTGAAATGATACCAAATAGTCGTGAAAGGTCAAGGAGGATGGAAAGACTGGGAAAAGAGATGAGTACGTAAAGGACTGGGATCTTGAGGAGGGTTGCTGTCATCTAAATTCCAGTGTAAACTAATCATCGTTGCCGGTGAGATGACAAATGGCTGCTGCGATTACACAAATTCATTTGCAAACGTTATCGAAAGACATGTAGGATTCTTGAAATTTGGGGAGACTTGTCATCCAGACTCCAAAGAACACCATCGCTTGTTATCAGGGAGTAATTTTGATGATGAACTGTATGAGAACTCTTAATGAGCACACACACACACACATACACACACACACACACACACAATAATAATAATAATAATAATAATAATAATAATAACTAGCAGACCCTGTGGAAATTTCACAGGGGACTCATTCATATGTAATATATTGATGTTGGCAAATGGAGACGCTCTGATATTATTGTAGCTTTTTTGTTAAAACTGCAAAAGTATTTATCTAAGCTAACACGAACACCCGGCAAGGCCCAGTCATAAAGTACACTTAAATATGATATTTTAATTCCTGCAGAATTCGTATATATTATCATAGAGTTAATGTTCTATGGATTTTTATATATTATAAAGTTGCGATTTCAAAAATAAAAATATATACATCCATATAACTTGGGTGCATTAGCTTGAATCGAAATCGAAATAAAAACTTATGGAAAAAAAAAAAAAAAAAAAATATATATATATATATATATATATATATATATATATATATATATATATATATATATATATATATATAACTTGAGTTCCTTCAGCCATAATCGAAACCGAAACCAAGACTTATGAAGAATTCTTAATAAAATTATTTATAAAAAAAAAAATAGATTACTCGAGTGCCATCAGTTATAATCGAAACCGAAACCAAAATTTATGAAAAATTCTTGGTAAAGCTATTTATGACAAGAAATGGAAGTACATAACAATTAAACGACTCGAATATAAGTGTGACACAGAAAATAACATACACGCTATCGTATTAATACATAGACAATAATAATATGAAGTTTAAAGCAGAAAAAAGACAGGGAAAGAGAATGAACTAACAAAACCTAGATGGGAAGTGAGGCTGGAAACCCAGATGAACAAACTTTAAAAAGAAGTAAAAGGCGATAAACAAGACAAAAGTAACCAGACGAGGATGGAAAGTAGAAATGTGACGAGCAGGGAGAGGCTTAACAAGAAACAGGAAGAATTAAAGCAAAAACATAGCAGCAAAAGATGATACAAATATAAATATGACCAGTGCATGCAAAACAGGACCTTTGAAACAATGAAAGCCAATTTTACCAGAATCTAAATGGAGGAAAAACAAAAACAGGACAACTGGACCTGAGAGAAACAAACACTACTGGAGCTAGATATGGAAAGAGCGCTAGGATCATAATAGAAATGCCGGATGGCTGAAAGATATGAAAGAAGAGTCACAGTAAATCGAAGAAAAAAATGAAGTCAGCAAGGAAACCCTCACGACCACCCTACAAAAAAAAAATGGCAAATTAGAAATCATCAAGTCACGATGGAATACATACATATTGGTTTAAAAAATTTATAACAGAACATGAAATGTTGATACAGAACCTGAAAAGATGTATCCACTAAACACACATGCCAGAATGGATAACCAAAAGTAAAACCACACTAGTGCAAAAAGACACAGAAAAAGGAATCATCCCCAGCAACTATAGGCCTATAACATGACTAAATACAATGTGGAAAATACTAACAGCACAACTGAGGGAACAAATGTGTCATTTAATTCATAATCACGAACTACTTCGTGAGAAACAGAAAGGATGCCATAAAAGGTAATAGAGGAGCACATAACCTATTATACATAGACCAAAGGATCCTGAAGGAGGTAAAAATAGAAAAAAGAACAGCCATGTCACGGATCAACTATAAGAATGCGTATGACAGAATCCTGTAAGCATGGATAACAGATAAAAGATCATCAAGTTAAGAGAAAATGCAATGAGAACATGAAAACTTGAATTAACAGCTGACGGATTGAGATTAAAATACAAAGGGGTATCTTCCAAGGTGATTCCTTATCACCACTACTGTTCATCATAGCCATTATGTCTCTATTTTTTTTTTTCACATGGGGGTCACCACTTACCAAGGCCCGGAGGCCACTCAGGGATAAGGGTTATTGCGTGTACAGTAATCAATGAGATAGTATTGTAGTAATCATTAGTATTGGAAATTTGATAGAGTGTCTTACTTAAGGGGGCGGTTTGTCAGGAATTTGTTTATGTTGGATTTGAAGACGTCCAAGTTGTAGTCAGGTGGGAAACAGGCGAACGGAAGAGAGTTCCGCAGTCTCTTAACAATATACTAAGAAAATGCCAAGCCAGATACAAATTCACTCATTCAGATGAAAGAATAAACCACCTAATGTATAGGATGATCTAAAACTGTTTGCAAAAACCAAAAAGAAACTATTGACGCTAATAAACACAACCAAAATCTTCAACCAGGATATCCGAATGGAATTAAGTATGGAAAAGTGCGCATTGCTGTATTACGGCATAATCACGTTGACACACCGGTTCCCATTAGATAATCAAAGTTAAGCAATGTTGAGCCTGGTTATTACTAAAATGGGTGAACAATTTGTGAATTCCAGGTGCGTGGGAGGATGTCAACACCTCTCTACAAGAGTTGCAAAAACCTAACATCGTCATCTCCCATAACGAGGATGTACATGTGATTGGGGACCACTTGTGAATTTCATACTCCCATGAAACTTCCTCCTTTGGAGGAAGCTAGTTAAACCAGAATAGGGTTAGTGCCAACCGACACTGCTGATTATGAGAAGAGAAAAACTTGTGACAATGAAAGGTATGATACTACCTAACTAAATCGAGGTGAGGGCACTGGGCGAGCATGGTAGCTACTATGGAAGTTCTGGAAGCACACACCATTAAAGCAACAGAAATGAAAGAGAAAATTGGCAGCAAATAATTCAGAACAAGAAAACATCTTGAAGCTAAACTATATAGTAGAAACCTAACTAAAAGTAGAAACACATGGGCATTATCACTAGTAAGATACTCTGGACCGTTTATAGGTTGGACCAAAAAAGAACTGACGCATCTAAACCAGAAGACCAGGAAACTCATGACAATGCACAATGCACTACATCCAAAGGATCATACTGACCCCCCAAAAAACTAGAAGAATACATAATGCAAAAAAATATAAAAATGAAAGAATAATCATTGCAGCAAAAAACAAACAACAGAAAAAGGAAAGACAAGGGATAAAACGAGAAAAGAAAAATTGGAAAAGAAACAGTTAAACGGACGATTCATAAGAATGACAAAAGATGAGACTAATGAAACACTTGGAAACGGCTGTAAAAAGGAAACTCAAACAAAAATACTGAATCCCTAATAACAGTCGCACAAGATAACGCAATTAGAATCAACCACATCAAAGCAAGACATAAGACAACAGCAAATGCAGACTCTGTAGACAAAGAGACGAAACAATAAACGACATAATAAGCGAATGCAGCAAAATAACCTAAAAAGGATATAAAAATAGATATGATCAAGTGGGGAAGGCATTATACTGCCAATTATGCAAACAACTGCATCTTAAACAATACTTGAAAATGAAAGTCACAAAATCCTATGGAACATGGATATACAAATGGATCAACCCATCCAAGCAAGAAGACCGGATGTCATAATAGTTAACAAGAAGGAAAAGTTCTGCCAAATGGATATTTTGCAGTTACAGTATACCACAAAATGAAGATCAAGGAGAAGTGAAGCAAATGCAGGGAATGGTCAGAGAGCTGAAAGGGATATGGAACATGAAGAAAGTCAAGGTAATACCACTAATAGTAGGAGCACTAGGAACAATACCGAAAAACTTTGGAAAAAGGAATGGGAGAGATTGGAATCAGAGGGATGGCTGAGAATATACAACAGATAACAATAATGAAAACGGCTGAAATATTAAGGGAACCCCTTGAATGTGGAGACTAACACACATGAGCTACAGATACAAACTGGACATACACAGAAACTGCTACAGATGTAAAACGCAAACGAACATCACATGGAATCATGAAAACTGAAACTCTATAATTATAAGTTATTCTGCCCCCTCTTTTTTGTGTCACTATAAACTGGCGCCACATCAAATAAATGAAGAGGGTCAAGTAGGATGGAAAGACCGAAGAGAGAAAACACTAGCCAGACCTCCACTGGATAAGTGCAAAGAGGACTGGGACCTTGGGGGAGATTTTTGCCATCCAAATTCCAGTGAAGACTAATGGTTGCTATCAATGAGAAATCAGTGGTAACCGGCTGTTGTGATAACACAAATTCATTTAAATAGTTATCAAAGAGATGTATACTTTTAGTTCTTTTTTTTTTGTGTCATTTTCACATAGAGTCGGTTAGTATCATCCTTTGGATGTAATGCATTGTGTATTGCCATGAGCTTACTGGAAATCTGGGGAGACTTGTTGTCACCCAGGCTCCAGAAAATGTCACAAATTGTTTTTAAAACGAAATCTTTGATGATGGCCTGTGTGACTACTCTCAGTGAAGAAGAAGAAGAAGAATAATAATAATAATAATAATAACAACAACAACAACAACAACAACAACAACAACAACAATAATAATAATAATAATAATAATAATAATAATAGCAACAGCTGCATCATAAACATCCAAATAAATAGTACAAGCAGAGAGAAGAAGAACGATAACCATAAAATCCTATGGAGCATAGATGTACAAACAGATAAACTCATTCATGTTAGCGAGGTAGAAAAGTCCTGTTAGATCACAGATTTCGCCGTTCCAGCAAACTGCGGGGTGAATATCAAGGAGACAGAGAAGTGACGGAAATATACAGAATTGCCCAGAGAGATGAAATGAATATGGAAGGTGAAAAAGTCAAGATAACACCAATAATAGTAGTAGCATTAGGGACAATCCTGAAAAACTTTGAAAAAAAGAATGGGAGAGATCGGTATTAGTGAAATGACTGAGAATATATAACGGATAAGAATATAAAAAAACAGATGAAATATTAAGGAAAATCTTGGAATACAAATGAACTACAAACACTAACCCGGCATATAGAAATCGCAACATAAAAAAACAAAAACATAGAACAAAAGCAAAAAAATATACAATAATACAAAAAGATAGAACACCATAAGGAATCAAGAAAACTGTAACCGTATGTTAAGTTAACAGCTTTAAAAAATTGTAGGGTCGGCATTAACTGGCATCACACCAAATAGTCTTGAAGGGTCAAGAAGGATAGAAAAACCGAGGAGAGAAAGCACTAATCAGATCTCCACTGGATGAGTGCAAAGAGGACTGGGACTTTGGGGAGGTTTATTGCCACCCAAATTCCATTGAAAGCCTATGCTCGTTGCCAGTGAGAAATCAATGGCAAGCAGCTATTGCAATAATGCAAATTCATTTGCAAAGCTTATCGAACGAGGTGAAGATTACTGGAAATCTGTGAAAACTTGTTGCCACCTAGATTCCAGGTTGTTCACAGAGAGGAATCTGTAGCAGTCGAACCTTGCTACAATCACAGGCAGGGGCTAACTCTCGCGGCTCAAGATTTGAAATCCATTTCTCCCTGGCTTATTCAATAACAAGCCAGCTCTCAATCACATGACCGAGTACATGAAAGGTAAAACGAAGAATGTTCTCCCTCTTACTCTTTCTCCCTGACTTCAGCTGACAGCAGAAATTCGCCTGGGCCTTATGCCCCAGGCCGAACGTGAGTAAAACAAGCCAACATGGCGACCGTCAAACTCCAACTTGCTTCCACATGCGCTTCACACACGTACTCTTTTCTACCACAAGACACTAACCCTTTGTCCCGTCTCTACTATCGGACGCACGCTCCTACAAAGGTAAACACATTTAACACTTTTCTCTTTCTCTTTCAACAGGCCTGACATATATCTAACTTTTGGATATCTAATCTATATCCCACATCAGAAACTTTTTCCATGACTACTACTATAAATACAAGTGCGCATGAACACTGAACTCTCCTACTAGCCCGTTTCTCTCTTGTACACGCTACTAACGAAGATGACAAATAAAGTTGCTTTTTAATATAGAACGAAACTCAATTTCATTGTCTCTTATTCTGTAAATCTTTGATGGTGGCCTGTGTGAAAATACCTAGTGAGTACAAATGATAATAATAACACTATGTAAACACATCTAAAACTTATAATAATAAAAACCTTAGACGAAACCAAAGGAATTGAACTGCCAGAATATGTAAGAAAAATCCCATAATCTGAGATTTCCATCAACATCGGTTGATACCACATAAACTGACCATGAAAGGTCTCGAAGGATGGAAAGGAGTGAGAACACCATTCAGAACTTACATCACTGCCCCTGCTTTACAAGTACTTTAATAGAATGTGCTATAATGAACTCATAGTACTTGTGTCACCACTCGAGGTACATACTCCTGACTAACCAAAATCCCCCTCCTTCACTGTTTAAGTCTCTAGATAACGGAAGCCTTCTACTCTAATAGTTTCTTCCCTCAGACAGCTCGACTTTCGAATTCCCTTCCTGTTTCGTGCTTCCTTGACGGTATTAACCAGCAGAAGTTTAAATGTAATGTGAACAGACTTCTCTGTGCTCAACTCCCTTCAGTCCCCTGCTAGACACGATCTCAGATTGTAAACCTTTACGTTTCATTTCGCAATTGTTTGGAGTGAAAAAGAGAAAACATCCCACCAGAAGAACATGAGATGACTTATTGTCATTCAAATTCAATTTTTCTTCGTATTATTTAAATTCATTGGACTACTGTTCTCATCTTGAGTGTGATCTTCACAACGTTTCGGTCGGTGTAACCTCCGACCTTCTTCAGGTGTATCTTGTCGAACTCGGAAATGTTTCTGTCGAACTTGGGAATCTGGACGGAATTTCGAACGGAACACTTTATTTACTTCACGAGGATAGTATGCTCTTGTTCCATCAGCCATGATTGAATAGAGGTCCGAAGTAATTCGCAATGGTATTTTTGGCTGCCTACACTGAGGATTGAACCTTCAACCTTCAGAAGAAGGTCACTTTTACAATTGATTTTTCCAAGTAGTCTAATCACTGCATCACGGGTCCTTGTGGGTCCTTCAGTCATGGCTGATGGAACAAGAGCATGCTACCCCTGTGAAGTAAATAAAGAGTTCCGCTCGAAATTCCATCTGAATTCCCAAGTTTGACAGAAACATTCCCAAGTTCGTCAAGATACACCTGAAGAAGGTCGGAGGTTACATCGACCGAAACGTTGTGAAAATCACACTCAAGATGAGAACAATAGTCCGATGAATCCAAATAATACGAATAACCAATCCTTATCTCAAAAATTCAGAAACGTCATATCAACTTTTCTTGTTTATAAAAGTAGTAGAGTATTTAGCATGAAGAAAATTAGTGTGAGGAGCACACTTCCGGTTGAAAAGTTAGTAGAGAACGAAGAGACGGTGTGAAGAAAAATAAAGTAGGACAAAGTAAAATGGGAGGAAGGTGTGTAGAACTGAAAATCACGAACTCATCTATTGTTAATGTAGAGTTAGTAACTATCTGTCGCCTATACAACTACTTCTCTTAATGTTCACTTCATGAAAAAGGTAGTGTAGTACCTGTTTTGCTGTCATGATACAATCCCCTCCAGCATTACATCTTCCTTAGGGGAAGTAGTGTATCATGAGGTCATCCTACCAAGCAGTATCTCCCACTTGCAATTAATGTAGCATCTGTTCTGCTAATATGTAAACATACAAGTATTACCCCTTCCTTTGAGAGTAGTGTAGTATATGTTTAAGTTCGTTGTAAAAGAATTTCATCCTCCTTATGAAGGGGTAGACTACATCACTAAAAGATTTCTACAATCGTCTGTACATTAGGAAATCGAACACTCACATTATACTAGCACACTAGCACACATATGCAAACGGGGAGTATACATATTTTCGATAGCATTATAAATTCACATTTAATAATATAAATTAATAATATTAGCAAAAATATGTATACTCCTCGTTTGCATATTGTGCGTTTGTATATATAATGTAAGTGTTCGCTTTGTGCGGCCGACGAGATATTTCAAGCGAGGGAAACTTTTCTCTTAACAGAAATAAAAATCTCTCTCGGTTGAAATATCTCAAACATGCAACGCATCAACAGATTTCTATATCATTTTAAAATCATTTTCTTTATTAAATATTCCTAGCGCATATTTATTTTATGGAACAGTGATCAACATTAACATTGAATTGTAAACTGACCTTAATTTCACAAAATCCTATCTATCTTGTTTTTCAATTCGACCGAGAAACTCTTTTCTTCTTTTATTAAATAAAACTCAATTTTCAAATATTGTATGATATTCATGCGCCCAGCATGTTGATATACTAACTACAGTACATATATATATATATATATATATATGTGTGTGTGTGTGTGTGTGTGTTTATTTGTTTTTGTTAGCAATACTTTCTTAAATGAATCCAAGTATTTATACGAAAGTGCATTTTTACCTAAATGCGTGTTGGGAATAATTTTCCCTTTGACCAATTTGGTACCCCCTAAATGGGAAGCAGCAAAATACAATTGGTCAAGGGAAAAATTATTCCCAACAAGCATTTAGGTAAAAATGCACTTTCGTAAAAATACTTGAATTCATTCAAGAAAGTATCGCTTACAAAAACAAATAAAAACATCTACATAAAAGTGAGTCCTGCGATGTTAGCCGCGTGGTAGAGATTTAGGTTTCTTATCACGAGGTGCCGATTTCGAATCTCGCTAGATTCAGCCACTCTGATAAGTTGTGGACGACGAAACACGTGTCAGTGGATAATTGTATTTTAAAAAAATATATATATATATCTATAATACAAAGCTGAACGTCTGTGTGTGTCTGGTCACGAATAGGCTCCTACATGGTTGACTATTATAGAAAATTGATCACATATAATGATAGAAGATGTATAGAGACAAAGGAATGGGTATGTTTGATCTGGCATAATGATGATTCATTAAAATTGTGGGGTCTGCGTATGCGTACACATAGTATGGAAATAAAAAAAAAAACGTTTACAAGTGTTTTTGATATAGATGTGCATAAGAATACTTTGATAAGTATGTTTTAACTTAAATAGGGATGGTATAATAAAATTGTGGGGTCTGCATTCGCGCCTGGCCTCCATAGAATGGAAATATGTCACAAAGTTTAACAAGGTTTTTTAATATAGATCCACAGAATATTGTGATAAGTGTTTCAGTGTGAACAGGTATGGTATAATAAATTATGGGGTTTATCTATTTTAATTTTACTTTTGCTTTGGTTTTGATATCCCCGAATTCGAAGCTATCTCTTTACAACCCTTCCTTTTCATAACCTATCATACTTTCATAAATCAGAGTCCATTTTCTGTGGGCTGCTTTTGAACCCAGTCAACGACGGGTAGTTTTGCTAGTATATATATATATATATATATATATATATATATATATATATATATATATATATATATATATATATATATTGCTACGATGTGCAGACCGTTTTAATCATATTAGATATCATCAGGCAAGAAAAATTAAGGTACAAAAACTGAAAAGGTTCAACACCTTTTCAAATTTTGGAGAGAGAAAATTCGCCATGAGTGGCGATGAGCGAAATTAAAATTCTTAAGAACTTTTATTTCACCCATTTAATTTTAAAGTTCATAAGAACTTTAATTTCGCCCATCGCCACTCATGGCGAATTTTCTCTCTCCAAAATTTGAAATTCTATTGAGAAAATACTATCGAGAAATACACATTTTATATTGAGAAATATACACTTTAAATACGTAAACATTCGGTAATGATTAACAAGCTATCCATGATGACAGTCTCATCTTATTGATGTAAAAAAGCAAAATGTCGTGATCCAAAATGGAAGACGAAACGAGCAATAATTTTGAAGAACATGTACGAAATCTTCATCGTAAATATCATTTATAATACATGTTAGACGTATTCTACGAGACACTGCTTACTAATTCCTGTGAGGTATCGTTTCTTTTAGAATAACGAAGGAAGTGTTCGTTTCGTTTTCCGGTTCATTTTCGGATCACGCTTTTTTTTAATGCCTACATAGATTTCATTTCTCGCAACCCGCTCACGCCGTGATATCGTAATTTTGCCTCGCATTCTTACATAATCTACAGACCGTATCGCTGTCCATATCATAATCGTCACGTTTCGATTACAGCTGCATATGTATAGACTAGGCACCGCCAAAACTGGGGGGGCAGGTCAGTACTTTTTGACGGACCGTCTTTTTAAAAATCTACCAAAAATCAGGTAATTATCCGATCAATACGAAATTTTCAGCGATTATTAGGAGAAGAATGAACTTTATAACAGTGTACTTATTTTTCATAAACGATATTTATATATATATTTTTTTTTGCTTACAAAACCCCCCCTTGTTTTGAAGTGGGAACAAATATGCTTAAAATAATCATCTGAAACTGAACAAAACATATTGTGTTGTTGTAAGGGACAGAATTATAGATTAAAAAAAAAAAAAAAAAAAAAATTGTTTGCATACCTTATTTTGACGTCTGAATATCAGAACTTCGATTGTGTTTAATTATCCCGCTTTTGAGTTTTGAAGTGTGAAATTCGGTGAATATGTTAAGTAAAATAATTAATTTAAGTTAAGCAAAACAAAAAAAAAATTTTTTTATATTTATACGAAAAAAGCCATTTTAAAATTTTTGATAAATAAATTAACAATTTTTTTTTAGCGAGCCGAATAATGCATGACCATTATTAAACAGAGCATGCTTTGAATAATCGATACAAAAAAAAAAAAAATTCGATAAATATTGTACCCTTTGTGTTAAAAATAGCATCATTTTTTTCGATCTCGTTTGAAAACGTTTGCCGCCTTTCGACTACGGTGGACCAAACGCGCTGAAATATTTTTTTTTTATTCTGCTTTAAATTGCCCCCTCCCCCCATTTTGGGGAGCCTGGCCCCCACACACATACACATTAAAAACCAAACTCATACAAATGGTCACCCATCTGGTACTGGCCAGCCTCAGCTTAATAATACATTGAAATTTTCGTCACTGAAAAATAAGTTTTTTTGGCCTGTTTAGTCTTCCATAGTTTTCGTCTCATCGAAAGAAAACGTAAACAGAGTCGATCTGAACTCTTCGGCGACGCGAAATATCTGGTTACATATATGAATAAGTGGAATTATTTGAAATTCAGGTACTTATATTATAATATTTTTGCATATTCTCTTAGAAAATCATCCTAAATCTTAGTTAGACAATAAATGAATAAATAAATTATTTCAAAAACCCTTTTTCTTTAATATTTAAGTACGTTTTTTGTGCAAGACAAAAAAATAACAATTGTTAACTTTTTGGGAAAATTTAACATTTAAAATTGAATTAAAAATAGTAGAAAAAGTTTTACATTATTCTGTTTTCTATATGATAAAATTCAGGGTTTTATCTTTCTGGAAAAAAAAAAGTTACTCAGAAATAATGGATTTTAATAAATGTAATTTAGTTTTAAAAAACAACAACAACTTGATTTTGCGGCCATTTTTGGCGGTGCCTAGTATAGACAGTAATACAGTTACTTACTGTTAATTATTACAGTAAAAGCATTCTATACAAACAACCTTAGTCAGTTTTGTGTTTTTCTATTCTTACGTTTTGTTCGGTACAAAATAACAATCAGACAATCCCTGTGACACTGACGTCACATTTTTTTTTTTTTTTTTTTAGCGTCAAATTATCCCGCTCACATTTAACCCAATCTGGTGACAGGACACTCTTGAAAATCATTCTAACAGAAGATATTTGATAAATCATCCGTGCCGCACTGGAAAAATTTAACTGCATTACACCATTTCGTTCTGAGTATGTTGCCAGTTCATTTCTTTAAGCAGAGAGAGGTAACTTTAATGCCTACTGGAAAGAACTTGAATGCCTATTGGAGAGAACTTGAATGCCTATTGGAGAAAACTTGAATACCCACTAGACACTATCCTCGAGTGTATAAAGTCTCTCTATAAAGGATTTTTTTTTTCACAACAGCCTGGCATGAGGATACTTTTCCCTTCAAGTAAACCCTGACTAAATATTCTAAATTACATGATATTCACGGCACAAATAAGATCTCAGTATGGCTAACCAACATTGCATTTTGTGAGAAATGATGCACATTCTCCAAGTGATATTACCTCAAATAATAGGACGAAGTTAGATACTCAACCAGATAAGATGAATTCTCATGCTGGAATCCAGTAAGACTAAGACACCACAAAAACGGTATACTACAACATATGAAAATGGTCGATTGGGGAGAGGAAAATTATGTTCTCAACTTCTTTACTAACTTAATGTTTGAGCGGTAAAGAAGAATGGAATATCCGAATATCTATGTGTCTCATATAGAGTTCAAGTGTTAGCCTCAAGAAGAGGACTCTTTGATTTATGAGAAATCTGACTGAAGTAAAATGAAACAAGCAAAAACCTATATAGTCCCCCAACTGATTTTGGCTATTTTCCCCATTTAAACCCCTGGCCCGATGTAAAACATCAGGTAAAACAGCCAAATTAATGCACCGTTTTATGATAAACGATGTATTTTTAATTTGAATTCCGTATCATTCAAAACCACTATTTAAACACAAATATGAATATTTGGAGAAAAATAAAAATCAGCTTAGAAAGGGGTGGGTTTTTTTTTTTTTTACCCCTAAAATACTCCCTGGCTCAAGCTTCACAATTTCCCCAGGGTAAAATATTACGTTTCCAGATGTGTATATTCATATGGTCTTGCTTTTAGATAAATTTTAGCAAAATCTAAGGGTCGGAAAAGATTCTATTGTGCAAACAATTACCAAGATGAGATCGATAGTTCAAACAATCAAAATTAAAACTAATCCTCATCTAAAAAAAAATTAAAAACAATTTATCCAAGCGAAATGCATTAACTTTATAGAAAGTTTGTTCAAATGAAAAGAAATAAATTTGAAAATTTTAGAAAATCGAGTAATGCTGATAATTTTTGTTATTAAATGAAAAAAAAATGAATAATTTGCTAAATTGCTGCGTTAATTTCTATTTCAGTCAGATAGATTCTAAAGAGTGAAATAATTTTGGCATTTCTTCCAAACAAATTATCTCTACTTAAACCATGTTTCTAATAATAAAATAATAATGATGATAACTTAAAAAGGGTAAGTTAGGGTTAGGGTTGGCACTTGTGTATGACGGGCTGAGATTATTTTTCAAGGCCAAATGTTTAAGAAAACAATTTAATAAAAATGATATCGCAAAACTTGAATGTAACTTATAAATACTATTTAACAAATAGCGCGGGTCGTTAAGGCACCAAAATAACATTTATTTTATCAAAATAAATTTGCAAAAACATTTATTGTATCAAAATATAAGGCACATGCATTATACGGGTAATTTTGTTTTGTTGAGTTTTATTGAACGACCTACAGAGGACGCAACTTTTCAACCTAATTCAACAGTGACAATAATTAAAACTATATTTTGTTATTGTTTTACTGTAATTCAAACAATTTTTTATTAAAATTCTATTTACCTCTTACGGCGACTTCTTTCTGTTAAATTGTTTGAAAAAAAATCCGATGATGCTTCAATGCAAAAAATGGTTTAAAATTGTTTGAAAAGAAAAAAAAACCCACAAACTCCATTGTTGCTTTAAATTTTAGTAAAATTCTATTTTCTTACAATGAGTTTCTGTTAAATTGTTTTAAAAAAAGTCCAATGTTCCTCAATGGCAGAGTTAGACACAAGATCGGTTTTTAATCTGGGGAAAGGAACAAAAATAAAAATTGACTCAGTCTAGAAGGATTTCTCCTCCTCTGACTGAGGACAGAAAAGAAGATGTGTAGTATCAGAACAGATACCACACTTTTCTCTTAGTCAAAAGGCCAAGTAATGTTGCTTTAATACAATAAATGTTTTTACAATTATATTTTGATACATTTTTATACAGTAACTTGGTTTTAAAGTATTTTGGTGTTATTTATTTTTATTTATTTTTATTTATTTTGTGTGTTATTTGACCAAGAAGAGATCATGTTTTATTAAATTTAGACGAGAAAACAATTCAATGACTTTTTGATAAATGTAAAGTTTGAGCGTGATACTCTTTTTTAACGTTGTTATCTAGAAACCTATTATTTAACATAGGAGGGAAGGTATTTTGTAAGTCTTCAAAGAAGAAATTGGAGTTATCACCCCTAACAATGATGCTGTCCATATAATGCATAAATGTCAAAAAACATTTTTCGTTCAAATTCAACATAGAAATAATATCCTTCTAGACTTAGGCAATTTTAATTTGTGTTCCTATCCAGAGTGTCTCTTTTGGGGGAGCTAGATTTTCCCCACATTAATAACCGACCTTGTGTCTAACTCTGCCCTCGTGGGGAAGCAAATAAATAGGAACAATATTAAAAAAATATATAAAAAAACTTAACAATCAAAGGGAAATAACTTAAAAGTTTTATCAGAGAAACAAATAAATCCGAATTTTTCATTTTGATTTCAAAATATCCATATTTTCTTTTTACCCATTTTCACCCACTGGGGACGAAACCAAAATTTTTCCAGGGTCAAATATTACATTTCCAGATGAATATTCGTGTGCTCTTGCTTTTGGGTAATTTTCAGTAAAATCTAATGGTGGGAAAATATTTTATGTACTGAAAAGTGCTATTTTTGGCTATTTTGACCACTTTTTACCCCCTAAGGATGCAACCAGAATTTTCCCAGAGTCAAATATAACGTTTGCAGATGTATATTATGTGGTCCTACTTTTGAGTAATTTTCAGCAAAATCTAATCATTGGAAAAGATTCTATGTCCCGAAAAGGGTTTGTTTGTTGTGAACTGAAAAAAAAAAAACATTTTTAACTGATTGACCCTCTGAGGATGAAAAACCAGAATTTTACCATCGTCAAATATTATGTTTCTATGTGGTCTTGTTTTGGGGTAATTTTCAGCAGACTCTAATGGTCGGAAAAGATTCCATGTTCCGAAATGTGCTATTTTTATTTATTTGGGATTAAAAATCGCCATTTTTACCCCTTTTGACACCCTGAGGATGAAAACATGCTTCCAGATCTATATCCATGTGGTTTTGCTTTTGGGTAATTTTCAGCAAAATCTAACAGTCAGAAAATGTTCTATGTACTGAAAAGTGCTGTTTTTGGCTATTTTGTACTGCTTTTGAGCCCCTTGGGAAGCAAACAGAATTTTCTCAGGGTCAAATATAACGTTTTCAGATGTATATCATGTGGTCTTACTTTTAGGCAATTTTCAGCAAAATCTAATGATCGTAAAAGATTCTATGTCCCAAAAAGTGTTATTTTTTTGCGATTTTGAACAAAAAAAACAAAAACATTTTTAACCGCTTTTGACCGCCCCCCTGGCGACGCAACCAGAATTTTCCCAAGGTCAAATATAACGTTTCCAGATGTATATCTATGTAGTCTTGCTTTTGGGTAATTTTCGTAATGGTCGGAAAAGATTCCATGTTCCGAAAAGTGTTATTTTGGGCCATTTTGACCCCTTTTGACTCCCTGAGGACGCAACCAAAATTTTTCTAGGATCAAATATTATGTTTCCAGATGTATATCCACATGGTGTTGCTTTTGAGTAATTTTCAGCAAAATCTAATGTGGGAAAATATTTTATGTCCCAAAAAGTGCTATTTTGGACCATTTTGATCCCTTTTTACCCCCTGGGGACGCAACTAAAATTTTTATCAAAATCCGAGAATGTTACATTTCCTTCCTTGCCTAGTTGTAACTTCATGCAAAATTTCAGAAAAATGTAATGAATAATTATTGAGATTTTTTGGAATGAACAGACGAATGGACAAACAGATAAGGGTGAATTCTGAGGTCCAAATCCGACTGAGTCAACGGACCAATAAAGGTAACTTACATATATATATTATTCCTTAATTGGAATTCATTTTTTTTGAGATAAGCATTATATATATTAATTTATTTTTATTTCGGACTACTAGTCTCATCTTTATTAGTTGTTGTTTTTCATCTTTTTATTGGATTGTTTATTCACAACGTTTCGGCCAACTAATTCCTCTGGCCTTCGTCAGGTGGTAACCGCGACGGATAGGAACTTCGAATCTCCTAACTGCATTCTCAGCCATCACTGCCATCCGTAGTTGTTGTCGTCTCACCACATTTTGGCGAATTAACCTCTGGCACGCTTTGGGTGGGATTGAAACCGCTATCTTCAGACAATGTTCATCTGGAACTGTAGAGATTCAACGTCTCTATCAACTGCGGCACGGGCCCCGAAGGGCGATCAAGGTTGGATTCTTTGATCTTATAAATCCAACGTTTATTTATTATCTGATCTTCCATAGTCGGGTCCGTACCAATTAGTATATATATTATTCCTTAATTGGAATTCATTTTTTTTTAGATGAGCATTTTATATTAATTTATTTTTATTTCAGACTATTAGTCTCATCTTTATTAGTTGTTGTTTTTCATCTTTTTATTGGATTGTTTATTCACAACGTTTCAAAATGTGGTGAGACGACAACAACTACGGATGGCAGTGATGGCTGAGAATGCAGTTAGGAGATTCGAAGTTCCTATCCGTCGCGGTTACCACTTGACGAAGGCCAGAGGAATTAGTTGGCCGAAACGTTGTGAATAAACAAACCAATAGAAAGATGAAAAACAACAACTAATAAAGATGAGACTAGTAGTCCGAAATAAAAAAATAAATTAATATATATAATGCTCATCTGAAAAAAAAAAAAATGGTCATATTACATAGTGAAGTGAGAGATATTGATGTTACATAGTCAAGGATAGGAGGATGATATATATTGTTCTCCAAACGACACTAGATAAACGTATAAATTGTATGTATGTTGTTATCAAGAGGATATGATATCAATGTATAAACTGAGTCATGTATTAGAGAGTTATCACACGGGTATATATTACAATTCATATTTACTTTTTTTTATAAGTAGAATAATATATGCTTCATACCTTTTCTTTCTCCAGGATTTCTTCTATCTTCACTGCTGGGTTCTATGATGAAATATGAAATGACCAACACCATAACCAATTGAGACCTCTGTTCTTCCTTCTTTTGTGAAACCACAGAACAACACTTTATACTTGTAAAATATAAATTTATTTCAGTTGTCTTAAATGGTCTTCACAAAGAGTCTGCATTTCGTGCCTTTATTCTTATTCTTTACAGCCTCACTTCCTGGCTTGAAGTACGTCTGTTCACTTGACCAAACTCAAACTTCTTCGACTGAGTAAACTTCCCGACCTTTTGACCTCAGTTCCGTTACGTCATCATTAAAAAGCACATATATCTCAACAAGCGAATTTTTCACGTATGCCTACTCAAGGTCATTTTGTTTATTTAACCTCGCTAATTTATGTAAACATCCTCAGCTAAAACCCATTGCTACACTTTATTCTATAAACAATAAATAACTCCCAATATAAACTATTTTAACAATATAACTGGATAGATAGATAAATAGATAGATAGACAGATAGATCGATAATAATTAACTTTTAACAATGTTATTATCTAACATGAGGATTGAACCTTCAACCTTCAGGAGAATATCACTTTTTACAGTTAATTTTTTCAAGTACTCTAACCACTGCACCACAGGTCCTTACTACCCCCGTGAAGTAAATAAAGGGTTCTGCTCGAAATTCTATCCAAATTCCCGAGTTAGGCAGAAACATTTGCGAGTTCGACAAGATACATCTGAAGACGGTCAAAGGTTACATCGATCAAAACGTTGTGAAAATGACATTCAAGATGAGAACAGTAATCCGATGAATCCAAATAATACGAATAACCAATCCTCATCTCCAAAAATTTAGAAACGTTGAAAAAATTTTTCTTAATTTTCATTTTTGGGAGATGAATAAACAAACCATTTCTTCTATAAAGTAAACTTTC